>NC_092790.1:24979821-25309217 GCF_047496795.1 Chiloscyllium punctatum | reverse complement strand
TCTTCAAGCATGTGTTTGGGAGGCATTTCCCATGGGGACCAACCCTCCAAAAAATATGTTCCATCAGCTTTTTACTTTCATACAATGGTTAGCATGTTTACACAGACCAATCAAAAATGTACTCACTTTGTATAGTTATCGACATCTAATCACAATTAATAATTCTGGTTATTTCGCTAGGTTCAACTTATTCAAGCAAAGATATCATCCAATCAACTCTCTCGTTATAAAGTACAAATTCCAGCGGAGATTATTTTTCTCCTCAGTCATTATCTTGACCGTTAACTAAATTGTACCTTTTTTTTCCTTCTTATCAAAGTTTATATTTTACTTTGACTTTGGCTATTTCTTTTTATAGCAGTTACACAATCTCGCAATATGTTGGCTGGATGACTGGCTTATGATGCAGAGGAACGACAACAGCGCATGTTCAATTCCCCACACAGACAGAGGTTGCCACGAAGGGCCCACCCTCTCCACATCATCCTGTCACCCAAGGTGTGATGACCTTTAAGATAAATCATAATTTGTGGTCTCACGAATGAGAAAGTGGTCCTTTGTGACTCTATTCTATCCATGTTAACATTTTAATTTTTTCAAAAATATTTTTATTCAGAGAAAATCTTTTTAATGCTTCAGTGAACCAATAAGTACCCAACTGAAAAAACAACGCAAATTGAACACAATTACACCCATGTGCATGTACATAAGAAAAACAAGGTAAATCAATGGACC
Source organism: Chiloscyllium punctatum (assembly GCF_047496795.1). Taxonomy (NCBI): domain Eukaryota; kingdom Metazoa; phylum Chordata; class Chondrichthyes; order Orectolobiformes; family Hemiscylliidae; genus Chiloscyllium; species Chiloscyllium punctatum. Next base: position 25,308,482 of record NC_092790.1, on the reverse strand, counting down.
GAAGAAAAATTTAAAAAAAAGAATACTAGAACTCATTGTAACAAAACTGTAGCTCTCAAACTTCAAGAGCATTAACTAATACACGTTCATTTGTTTGTAATTACTCCTCTCTGGACATTAGATTCATTAGTCAAGTTCGTCACAGCTATATACAAGTCCTTATTAGAGTGGCAGATTAGCCTGTACCTTGGTAATTCAAAAAGGGCTGCCATGTCTTATAAAAAATCCTCTATTTACTGGAGCAACATACCTTTAAAAAAGTTCAAAGAGCTATGCTCCATGACGAGATTACGACAAACCAATAGACCCAGGGGTTTTTCAGACACCCAACACAACAGAACTTTTCTTTTTCTGAACACAGAGACTGAGGATATTGAAGTATTCTTTCCTATTCACATCTGAGTAAGGTAGACTGGGCAGGCCCAGGAAAAGGGAAACCTGACCCATCTCCAATTCTGTCCGCAAGATCCTCTCCATCCCAGCGAACACACCACTCCTATAGCGCCGGTGGAAGGTCAACAATCAATGAGTAAGAGTGTCCATAGTCTTTTTGTATTTAATACATACCCCCACCTTGAATATTGAGAGAGTATCTGGGGCCAGATAGACTCTATGAAGAATCTTAAACTACATGGCAAGAGTCTTCTCACAGATCGAAATCCTTCTTGCTTTTTCACAAATATCCTCCCCTGTGTCCGAGGAGATCTGAACTCCCAAAACTCTTTGCAGACCTCAGAAAGGCACAACGTCTCGTCTAAGGAGCCACTCTCCAACAAATGATAAAGGGTACTGACAGAGAGTGTGTTCTTAACAATAAGCAGCCTCTTCTCTGTATCGGATCTGTACGGGTCTGTTAAAAGCGTGGTTCTTTTCTGAATAACATCTCTGATCTGATAAAAAGAAAACAGAAGAGATCTCTACTCGGTAGTCTATAGTTACGACTAATTTGATCAAGGGACATCCTTGTTTCTCCCTCAGATAAGCCATCAAAGCAAGATACACCCACGAGTTGTCCATAGTTGAAACATTGAATCCAGTATTCCCCGTCGGAAACATGGTACACCACGTTTTGGGGTAAGAAATGAGGTTTGGCTATGTTGCCCTCGATCGGACACGTTGCCCTTCCTACTTTAAAATTATTGATATTTATTGGGAAATGGCAATACTTCGTAACTGTCCTCATTTTGTCTATGAGTAGCCGACTAATAAGAGGGCACTTTGCCTGAGAAGCTTCCATATCTAGCCATATTGACGCCGAAACCTCACTAACATCGGGTAAAGAAGAGCTTAATTGATAGCTTTTAATATCCGGGACATCTACTCCCCACAAACTGTGGGGTCGTCTTAATTCGGTTAACTTGATAAGGGGTCGCTTATGGTGACAAATCAGCTACATCATCCATTTAGTCTCCTAAAAGTCTGTCTGGGAAACATCAAAGAAAGCATTCACACAGATTTTAGCAAACAAGGCAGGGAATTAATGTTACTAAGAGTTATCTGACCCAGCCAGGATATTGGAAGTGTCGCCCAGCTTCGAAGGTCTTGTTTAATTTTGTCAAACAAATGGACAAATCACACGTTAAATATAAGTTCAAAGATAGGATTAATGAATATACGTAAACAGGGAACATCCCCATCTCCCCCTGGGACCATTGAAAAGGAAATCAGGATTCTCCCACGGCATCAGGTATTTCCCTGAGTTCGCCCAGGGGCAGGGTCTCCGACTTTGTAAAATCAATAGTATAGTCGGAAAAGGCACCAAACGAACTGATGCATTGTATGAGGTGGGGTACAAAAGCTGTGGGATTTACCAAAAATTTAAGACCATCATCTGCAGACAATGTAATCTTACGTGACTTCTGTCCCACTTCTGGGGCAGATACGTTGGGGTCCCTGCAGATGGCCTTCGTCAGTGGCGCAATCACCATCGTATGGCATAAACAACCTTGTCGACTGCCTCTAGAAATATTAATTTTACAGGATCGTACACAGAGGTTAACTTGATAAGGGGTCGCTTATGGTGACAAATCAGAGCTACATCATCCATTTAGTCCCCTAAATGTCTGTCTGGGAAACATCAAAGAAAGCATTCACACAGATTTTAGCAAACAAGGGAGGTAATTCATGTTAATAAGAGTTATCTGACCCAGCAATTTGATAAAAACTTTGCCGAGACCAAACCATTCTAATGTATAGAAGAGATACAGCTACTCAACCCAAGCAAATGCCTTCTCTGGATCTAAAGAGATCATTAATACCTGCTTAATTTGCTGTTGGCACGCTTGGATCATATTGAGTAATCTCCTAACATTATTGGAATATCTGCAGCCTTTCATAAACCGGTTTGGTATACTTTGACAATGGAAGGATAAATAGTTTCCATCCTTAATGTAAGGAACTCAGATAGAATTTTGAAATCAACATTTAGATGTGAGATGGGCCTATAGGAAGCACAATCTTTCGGTGTCTTCCTTTTCTTCAAAATAAGAGAGATATGAGCCTCTCTTAAGGATGGTGGGACACAGTCGTAACTGTGTGAGTGACGAACATAGTCAGCATCGGCTCTGGCAACAGGTTTATAAATTCCTCATAAAGCTCACGTGGACATCCGTCAGGACCGGGTGCCCTTTCGCATGGAAGCTGCTTTACACCCTCCAGCACTGACAATGGTGCATTAAGGCAAGACGCTTATTTGGGGGTTACCCCTGGAAGGTCCAAGTTCTTGAAGAAAGGTTCTATCTTGATTCATCTATCCCCATAATGCTCAGTCTGATATAATTCAGAGTAAAATCTCCGAAATGCTGCTTTGATGTTTATTGGATCGGAAAGGGTCCCAGTACCTTCCCTAATTGAGGTAATGGCTTTGGAGCTCTCTTTATCATCGCAAGATAGGCTAACTACTTGCCCAGTTTATCACCATGTTCAAACAGCCTTTGTTTTGCAAACGTAAGTACCTTCTTGGCTGTCTGTGTGAGCATGGAATTCACTGCAGACCCAAGCGTTGTGATCCTCTGCAGCCTAGCTACTGAGAGTCTATCACAGTGTGCCCTCTTGGCTGCCTTCAACAGTGCCTGGAGCAAGCGTTCCTGCTCCAGCTTCTGCCGCGTCCTATGGAATTATTCCTTTGGCATAAGCCTTAGCAATTTTCCATAGAATGGATGTGTTACTGGTTGAATCTGAATTAATGGTTAAGAGAGATCTGAATTCATTACAGAAACACTCAATGTACTTACTATCCTTAAGAATAAAGGCATTCGCCAGTGTCTCGCACCTGCTATATTGCCCTTAATCTTAACCAGTAAGTATGCCGCAGCATGGTCAGAATTGGTAATATTCCCAATTGTGCAGAAATCCAATGAATCGAAGATTGCTGCAAGGTGAGGAAGAGATCAACACTAGTGTTGTATTTCTTCCGGTTAAAGAAGTAAGTAAAATCCCTATTTATGAGGTAGATCTGCCTCCATACATCCTCCAGCCCCACTTCCACACAAAACTCCACTAATTGCTTAGATTGGAAAGATGGTGCTGGGAGCCTTTGGGCATGCTGTCCACAGTGGGTGCAAAAGACAATTGAAATCTCCTCCTACGATAATGTGCTGCGAAGAAAGATTACTTAATTTGGAAAATGCATCTGTCAGGAATTTACGGCAGTGAGCTGGGGGCAATAAACATTCAAACTACTGCTTTCTTCCCCATATATCTTTGAGGGTTATGATCCTCCCGTGGGTGTCTAATACAATTTAGTAATTTAAATGAAAGATTCTTCCTCACCAGCATGGTTTCTCTCCTATTCCTAGTGTTAAAAGACTAGAAATAAACCCGATCAAACCCACCTTGCTGTCATGTCAAATGTTCCTTGACATCAAAGTGCATCTCTGCAATACGACAATATCCACCCTCTCATTTTTCTTAACTGGCGAATGGCTCCCCTTAATGTTCCAGATACACCATTTAACCACGACATTAGCCAGTACACACTGAAACAATATTTGAAATCCAGAGAGGAAGAACTCAAATTACAAATCACTGAGCACCGATGAAAAAGAATCATAGAGCTTAAAAAAAACATACAAACTAAAGCTACTGCAACTAACAAGCTCTCAAAACGTTCCAAAACTAAATACATACAAATACAAAAAAAAAGTTACAAAGTGGCAATGGCACTCAGGAGGGGCATTTACCCTCCACCGACTGGGGCCATTTGCACGTCACAAATCTCTATCTTCTGCGTCATTATCAATACTGCATCCAGGGCAATTAATCACAAACATCTGGACTGAACTGCTCTTAGGTAGGCATTCAGTCATCATGATCAACTTCACAACTCCCTCCAGCGTGAGCCGAACCCGACACACAAACTAAGCAAGAGAAAAACGAGTAGTATGACGAATGAAGAAGTTAAAAGTATGTACTCTACCCATCCCCGACTATAATTTAACACTGCTTAATACCAGAAACGGTCAACAAACTTTCTTTTAAAAAAGATAAACAAGTTTATCGCTTTCCATTAACGCATCCAGCCTACGTTCAAGTGTCCACAAAGTTTTCTCATCCTCTGGAGAGTCAGTGGATCTATTGAAAGATCCACTAGTGCATACAGAGCACCGCTGAGTTCATGAAGGAATACTGAATCTCAGGTTCCCTTAATCTTCTCTTCATATCATCAAAAGATTTTCTTTTCTGAATCACTGCCGCTGAAAAGACCTGGAAGAACTTAATCCTGTAGCCCTCTTCGGCTCTCTCCCCTGTGTTCTGGAAGCTTCCCTAAGTCTTTGTTTGTACCTGCAACGATGTAATCGCACATGGACAGGGTGAGGGCGTTGGTATGAGCCTGACCTGACCACCGTAACCCGATGAACTGTCTCACTCTTCACCCGTCCCTCTTCAGCTTCGAAGTGAATGAATCTCTGCAGCCAGTTCTTACAAAAAACCTCACTGCCTGATCACCTTATGTCCGGTCCAGCAGACCGATTATATGAACATTCTTCATCCTACCCCTGTTCTCGAGGTCAACACATTGTTCAGTTAAGTTATGGACTTATTTTTCAAGGATAAGGATCCGCTCCTTACAGGAATCGATCACAGTCTCTGCCCCTGCAGTTTGGCTCTCGACCTCATCCGTTCTGTTTCCAAGGCTTTCAAGTTGCTGTTCATCTTTGTGGAACACTGCTGAGAGTGGTTCTATCCTCCTGCTGAATTTTTCTTCAATCATGGATTCAATCATTTCACATAACTTGGTGAACTCGGTGACCAAGTCCTGGTGAGTAACTCGGTCCATTGAACGAGCAGACGGTGTTACAGGTGCGGCCACAGGCATGTTCGATGCTTCTGATGGGTGCGTTGCGTGTTGGGACTTACTCGATCCTTTCCCATGTTTTGTCATTTCCACTTGACAAAACGGGATTAGTAAGGATTCTATAGCTCTTTTAGTGTTCAATTGTAAGTAAATGACTGTGGTGGGATGGGTAGAGCATTACTGTGATGCAGAGATCAGCAAAGCTGACATTTCAGATCGCTGCCATCTTGCTTCCGCATTAAAACTTTATCGATGTTATCATTTCATTTAATTCCTGTATATTCTGGAGCCGTGCCATTCAGTACCACTGTCTACATTTTCCCCAACACTGCACATTGCTGCCCACTCCTTGATAATCCCACTCCTCGATAATCCGTGATTCGTGAACCTTGCCTCAAAAATATTCGCTATCTCTGCCTCGAATGGTCTGCAGGGAAGAGTGTTCCAAAGACTCACTGCACCCTGAGAAAACAAAATTAAACAGACTCATTGGTGTGCGAGATTAGTTTTATTTTTGCATTCTTATCTGAGAAAGGACATAGTAACACTGGAAGCAATTCAGAGGTGATTCAATTCATTTATTCCATGCGTGAAGGGCTGATATTATGGAGACGTTAAGAGTTTACCCTTGGAGTGAGAGCTGATCTTATTGAAATATACAAAGCCTTGAGGCGAGTGAACCAGGTATCTACTGACTGGGAGTTTGTAGAGCCCAAACTTGATGCTGTTGTCATTGAACCCCTACAGTGTGGAAGCAGGACATTCCACCCATCGAGTCCATACCAACCCACCAAACAGTATCCGACCAGACCTGTCCCCCTACTCTATCCATGTAACCCTGCATTTCCCATGACTTACCCACTTAACATTCACATCGCTGGTCACTCTGGGTAATTTAGCATGGCCAATCAAACTAAGCTGCACATCCTTGAACTGTGGGAGGAAACTGGAGAACTGGGAAGAAACTCACACAGACATAGGCAGAATGTTCAAACTCCACACAGAGTGTCGGACGAGTTTGGAATTGATATCAGCTCCTTGCTGATATGAGGCAGCAGTGCTAACCACAAATCTAACATACTGCTCCATTAGCCCTATTAGTTACCTGCGGCTGATGAAAGAAATCTGCCTGACTTGTTCCTATCACTGAACCTGACCCCGTCTGAGACATTTATCATTGGTCATATCATCAACCTCGTTACATTTAAAATGTGTCGTGGCAGTGGCGGAGCGGTACTAGACAAGGAAACAGTGACACCCTCCAAACTCAGTCAGAACCGGAGTGAGGAAAAATTCACAAAGTGGGATTTTATTCAAGTGGGAATTCATTTCCCCCGAAGTTTGGAATGGCTGAATCTTTATATTATATCGAGGCTGGCTTTGTCTGATTTTCCATAGACAGGTGAATCAGGGATAATAGTGCATGGAGAGAAAAGTGCAGCTGGGACCACAATGAGATGAGCCATGACCTTATTTACTGGTGGGGTAGTGTCAAAGGGCCATTTAGCCCACTCGTGCCCCTCAGCCCTATGTTCTGATGTTCCATTCAGCCCTTCGGACCTGCTACACACAGGCAGCTCGAAGCCACGCCGATGGTTAGGTGTAGTTTCGGAAATGCACTTGGAAATTCCAGGCTTGGTCAGGAAGTGGCCCCCAGCTGCATCCTTTTTTCCATGCTTCCTACTCTGTAAGTTCTGCTCTGGAATTGCTTTGAATGCAGTTCCCATATCCCATCCAGGGTTAATTCATGCAAATTTTCTCCTCTCCCCAATGCAACATTGTACAACACGCCTTCCAGGAAAATAACCAATTACTTTCCAAAAGCATGACATAAAAAACTAAGAAGTAGGAACATGAGACAACTATTCGGCCCCTCAAAACTGAACTCTCATTCAATAAGAACATGGTTGATCTACTTCCGGGCTCAACTCCACTTTCCTATCCAATTCCTTGTATCCCTCCACAACTCCCTGTGTTAGGGAATTCCAGACATTCACTACCTTCTGAGAGAGTTCATCATTTTTCACCTCAGATTGAAATCGATGTTCCTTATTCAGTATCTACCACCTCGAGTTCGAGATTGAGGGGAAACACCTTCTCAGCATCGACCTTGTCAAGCCCCCTCTGTATCTTGTACATTTCAGTAATACCAACCTCATTTATTTCAACGACAATGAATAATCGCCTCACTATTTTAAATGTATTCAATAATTTAACCCTTCCACCTCAGGAAGCCGCCTCATGAACGAACCTAGTTACTTGCTGCATCAGCATGCTGACGTTACGTTTCATACTCAGGAACACTCCAATCCCTTTGTACTACTCCTTTTTTGGAAGTCCTCTTCATTAATTAGCAGCCTGCATTTTGGTTCTCAAAGTCATCCACTAACTCCAATGTATATTGCACTCAGCTCCCTCCATCAGGCTATCAGTATAGATTGTAAATAACTGATGTCATCGGTCTGATATTTGTGGTAATCCAGTAGATATGTCTTTATCATAAAGATCCATTAATACTGACTCTCCGATTACTATATGTTAAGCAACCATTATCCCATGCAAATATATTATTCATCATACTACAAGCATCTGTCTTGTGTCAGAATGTTTATTGTGTGATACCTTGTGAAAACTTTCTGGAAAGCCTCATGTTGACCAGTTCCCTTTATCAAATCTGCCTGTCACTTTCTCAGGGATTCCTGATGAAAGGCTCCTGCCCGAAACATTGTTTTTCCTGCTCTTTAGATGCTGCCAGACATGCTGTGCGTTTCCAGCATGACTCTAATCTTTACATTCTCATGGATCTCCAAAAAAGAATTTGTGTGATTTTACAGAGCAAAAATAGTTTCCCCTTCACAAAACTATGCCAACTCTGCATGAAACTTTTCTCAGTGCCCTGCAATTCCTTTCTTAATAACAGGCTCTAGCAGATTCCAAGCAAAAATTGTTAGGCTAAATTGTTCCTGCGTTCTGACTCATTCCTTTCTTGAAGACAGGCGCCACATTGGAGGTTCCCCAGTTTTACTGGAACACTCCTGTAATCCAAAGAGTAATAGAACAATTCACACAATGCCTCTAGTCACTCTGTGACCACTTCTTTTAAAATTAACTATGAATTACTGCTGACCTACCTACCCTTATTCTTATCTGCTAGCTAAATACCTTGTACCTTTTGTTAGAGACAGTTCAATAACTTCACTCCTGTTACCATTTTGTCCATACCATTGACATGCTTACAGTACTTTCCTCATGAGGAGTGATTTAAAATACTAGTGTAAATTATCTGCTTGTTCCCTGTGGCCAGTTCTCCAGTCACACCCTCCTAATGGCCTCAATGTACTTTCCTCAGTTCACTTCCCCCTCAGCTCACACACACATCTTCAAGCTTTTTTTTATGTTGACAGAAAAGCTCATGATGCTTGTTTTAATATTTCTTACCAATTTATTACATCATCTCTTTTCGTACATTTTCCTCAATTTCTACATCCATACAGTTATATCGTGCACGAACAGACCCTTTGGTCCAACTTGTCCATGCTGACCAGGTTTTCTACATTAAACTAATCCCATCTACTTGCACTTGGCCCATATGCCTCTAAACGTTTCCCATTCATATGTTGGTCCAAATGTCTTTGAAATATTGTAGCTGTACAAGCATCTCCCACTGTTCCTCTGGCAGCTAATTCCATACAGACATCACACTCTTTGTAAAAAATGTTGCCCCTTCGTCCGTTTCAAGTTTCCCCTCTTTCACCTTAAAGCTATGCATCTGTGTTTGAACTCCCCGATCCTGCAGAAAAGACCTTCGATATTCACTCTATCCATGCCTCCGATGATATTATAAACTTCTAGAATGCCACCCTTCAAACTCGTACACACCATCTGATACTAACTTCAAGATCAAACATTTAATGATAAACACTGCAAATGTGCAAGAATAATAAAAATGACAGGTGTAGAAAACAGCCCAATCTTCATACTGTTAGTTTTGCTCTATGTTACAAAACTAAGGCAGCATGAAACTCTTACTAGTGCCAATAAGAGGACAAGCACCTGAATTCCATAGCGTGAAGGCAGTGATGATGTATACCGTGAAAACGTATAGATCTAGATCTATATAATACCACATTGTCAACATTCTCTCTCCTGTTCTCCCTATGGCCCTGTGTGGTTGTGTCTTCTTTATCTTACACTCACCGAGAGAGAACCCCTTTCCCCCATTCACACCTTAATTTCAACCCATTTTGCATCATCTTCTCGTTCACCACTGCTTATAGCCCGTTTATCTTTTGCCACGCCCTCTTTTCCAAGTCACCCATCCCCCATCTCCGGCAAGGGATTAAAAATCCCAGTGTCCAACCCTTTTCAGTTCAGAACAAGTCACATTGGACTTGTTACGCTAAATCTGCTTCTCTGCTTCTGCAGATTGTGCCAGACCTGCTGATGCTCTTCAGAAACGAATAGGCACAGCACAAACTTTCAATGAAACAAATAAATATGGAAACTGGAAATAAATACAAAATAAATACAAAAGTTGCTGATGAAACTGTAGGCTTTTTAGAGGGCCACTGGACTCGGAAGATTAACTCTACATTCACTCCAGAAGATGCTGCCAGCGCTGCTTTATTTCCTCAGCAATTTCTGTTTTTGAACAAGTTCCAATGACGTGTTTGAAAGCTGCTCAAACGCCCTGTCCAACACGGAGCGCCCTACACTGGGAACTGAAGTGCACACATTCATTTGCTCAGAAACTGCACAAGGCTGACATCACTGACACCACAGAGCTCTTAATCATGTCAGGGAGAAAACCAGAGGGAAACACATTCAATTCAAACGCAGATGGCACGACAAGCAAGGAAAAGATTCAGATGAATATGTTAAAGGGTTTGAGTAATGTAACCTATTGGAAGCATGACACCAAGGGGAACCCCCAGCAGAATGAGAATATTAAAATGAAAGTATTACTGCATCAGAAAACAGGCAAGGTCACTGAGTACACCACTGATGGGTGAATGGGTCTCGATGTGAACTGGGGGACAGTCAGTAGAATTGAATTGCTGATATTGCAGCTCAAACTGGGCTTTCATGTGATGCTGTAGATAACAGCAGCAACAGAAGCAGGATTGTATTCAAACATAATCTGTAACATTTTCCCCAGGATATAACAACAGTCTACCATTACCATCAAGCCGAGCGATGGTTCAGTGACGAGTGTGGGTGAACATGCCACGGTCAGAACCATGTGTGCCTAAAGCTGATCACAACCCATGACAGTTACCGCACTTGAATGGTTTCATTCCAAACAGCAGAACTAACATCTGATAGATAGGACGAAATGATCCCAAGACCAACAGATCAGATCTAAGCTCTGCAGTCCTGCCACATCTAGACATAAATGTCAGTGTACTATTTAAAAACTTACTGGAGAAGAGGACTCCAGAAATATCCCCATCCTAAATAATGGAACAGCCCTGCACCTCAGTGAAAATGACAAGGATGTAGTATCTGCACCATCCTCAGCCAGAGGTGTTGAAAGGATGATCCACCTCATCCTCGCCATGATATCCACAGAATCACAGATGGCAGTGTTCACCCAATTCGATTCGCTGTACGTGACATGAAGAAACCGCTGAACACAGTAGATACGACAAAAGATTATTGAGCCTGACAGCATTCCTGCAATAGGACTGAAGACTTATGCTGCACAACAAGCCATGTACCTGGGGAAGTTGATTCATTCCAGCTCCTTGACAATGTGGAAAATTACTCAACTATTTCCAGTCCCTAATAGGTGAATAATTGCATTCTGACCATTTAACACCCCCTCAGTCTGTTCACGATAATCAAATTGGTGGGAGTTCTTTTTCACAGGGCTGTCAAGCAGTCCAGAAATAACCCGCTCAGTGTGTTTCCAATAGGTTCCTATGTGGAGACGGTGCTGTTGTGGAAATGTCACTGGATTACTAATCCAATACAGGATAATGCTCTGGCAGCTGGTGGAAGTTAAAGACAATTAATTAAATATCAAGATCAAGAATCTGGTGATTGTTACAGTGACCATGTATCCAATGTTGATTGTAAACTTTGATCTCCTTCCCCAACGTACTTTCAGGAAGTGAATCTCCAGTGCTTTCCTTGTATGGCCTAAAAGTACTCCAGACACACAGACATGTGATCAACTCTTCAATGGTCCCTGAAACAGCCAAGCAAGACACTCTATTGTATCACACTGCTCTGAGGTCTGAAAGGAAAAAAACAGACAGAATACCCGACACCAGCCTCGATATCAGAAAAGGGAACGGGAATCACAGTCCTGTGGACCCTGCAGAGACCTCCTTCCTAACATCTGAGAGCTTGTGACAACATTTACAGAGCTTTCCCACAGACTGCACAGAAACATCGGGAAAGGTCATACAACGCATTGAGCCTTCCCCATTCTAGTTCATGGAAAAAATCTCCTCAATGCAGTTTACCTGACACAGTGTTCATATCTATTAATATGTTTAAACATTGTGAAATATGAAATAAGAACTGTTGTTGTTCCTTCAGTCCACAAATCTTGCTCCTCGATTCAATATATAGGCAGTTCTCTGATAATGCGTATTTATTAAACTGATTTGACTGCAATGCGATTCGTGAATTGCACACCTTTTTTCTATAAAGTGAACTCCCGCTCACTGTGACGCGATGCCTTGCCAGGCACCAGCTGAACAACAAAACCCAGTTTCAGGATCCTCTGTCTGCCAAATGCACCCTATGAGTGTTCAGCTAAAACAGGAATGTAATCCGCTCTGCAAGCTTTGAACCTGAGCTTGAAACAGGGAATTGCTCTCTCCAATTAGAAGGAACTTTATTTCAAACCGGGGGAGAATCTGCAGGAGAACTGGAATTCCATGTTGGCATCACATAGTCAGTCAGTCCTGCGCACTTGCTGGTGAAGACCTTGGTGAAAGGTACAGGGATGTAGCCAGTGACTGCATTGTCATCATTAGCACTATTTCATTACAATATATGATTTAAAGGTTTAAATAGACTGTGCCACTGCGTGTTAGACTAACTTTATTTTTTTGTTTTTCACTGATATTTTGCAGTTCGCCCATTATCCTCTTTTCCCCATAGACCACATCATTAATATTGCATGATTTTCTGCAACACAGTGATGCACAGGAACACAGCTACCACGTTATTGGAGAACAACCCGTAATGGTATCTGATCCACTATCTACATAACATACCATGCTGTCTCCCTATCCCTTTAGTTTCCAGAAATCTATATTTATATTCAGTGCCTTGGTTTCCACAGCCTGGGAGATAGTACCCCAGGTTCACCAGTCTCTGAGTGCAAACATTTATTCTCATCTCAATGCAGAGTGGCCTGTCTGTACATAAAATACTGTGGTCCCTTGTTCTGATGTCCCAGCCAGGGGAATTGTCACCCCTGTTTCCAATCTGTCTCGCCCTAACAGAGTTTTATATATCTCACTGAGATCTCCACTCATTTTCCTAAAGCCCATAGAATACAGGCCCAGTCGCCCCAAACCCTGTTCCCACAACAAGCCTATCATCCCAGAGATCAGTCTGGTTATCCTTTACTGCTCTCCCTCAATGTCAGGTTTGTCCTTTATTAGGTAAGGAGACCAAAACTCCAAACAATACTACACAATGTTCCAGATGAGGTCTCACCAAGGCCCTGCTCAGCTGCAGTAAAACACCCTAACTCCTGTATTCAAATCCCCCTGAAATGAAGGTGAATACACGATTTATCTGCCTATCTGTTTTCTGCTCCTGCAAAATTGCTTTCAGTGACTCGTGCACAGGGAGATCCAGATCCTTTTCAATGTTACAGCTCCCCATGTGTTGGGTCTGCGTATACTGGTCAGCGTGCCAATGCCATTACCAGTATTGACTTCATGATTCAGATCTCATTGCAGCTTAAATTCCTTTATAGATCAACATTTATCAAACAATCCCTTTTCAGATGATAGGCTCCCGTTCTGTTTTTACAATCAAAGGTCACAATATTACATATCCCCCATAGACCATACCCCCCACCCCCCAAACCCATTGCTCTCCGTGTGCCATGTATTTACCCAGACACTCCACTTGTCGCAATCAATTTGCAGTTTTTTGACATCCTGCTCACCCCCTCACAATCCGATATTGTTTAGTGCCATCAGCAAACTTGGAAATATTGAATTTGATCCACTCAACAAAATATATGATGTGTATTGGGAATAGTTGGAGCCCAAACCTCGATCCTTGCTATATCCTCCAAGCCTTTCTTTAAAAAAAAACATATTGTTTTATTCCTACTCACTGCTTCCACCCAGCTGACCCATTCTAAAACCATATTAGTCCCAGTCCCAGACGATCTGAATTTGCATAATCAGCTTGGGGCTTTATCAAAAATCTTCCTGAAAATCCAATCATATTGCATTGATTGCTTCTCCATAATTATGCTAAACGTCACTCTCACAAATATGATTCCCATTTGATCAATCTCTATTGACTTTATCTGTGCTCAATAATTTCAGTTCCAATACTTCCTGTACAACTGTTTGGTTGCTAATTTCATTCTATTCCCTTTTTCTCAACAGACTAATGTTCACTAGTATTGTTGGGAAGTTTTCTTTTTTGTTTTGTTTTCTTTTGTGAAGACATAATTAAAGTATTTGCACCATAGTTCTGCCTTTTCCCTGTCCTCAATTCTCTGGTATGAGACTGTAAGAAAGCTGCACCTTTTTCCACTTAAGTTTGCCATTGACATATTTTCAGCAGATATTACAAGTTCAATCTTACAACTCTTGTTAATATATTCTTCAGAAACCCATCAATTCCTATCTTAAGTTACTCAATGATTGACGTTTCACAGCCATCAAACACAGAAGCACAGACTTTGTGCCATCAACAATACAGCACGGTCTACATTAGTCCCACTTTCCGACACAAGACCCGTAGCCGTGAATGTAATGACATTTCAAGTGCACAGCCGTATATTTTCTAATGGTTGTGAAGTTATCATGACAACTCCTCTCTCAGGAAGGGCATTCCTGACCCCAACATCCCCTGGGTGAAAAACAAACCTCAATGTCCTCCAAGTATCAAACCCGTCACTTTAAAATGTGCTGCATTGTTCTTGGCCCTTTGAGTAAAAAGAACAGCTGCTCCCTATCCACCCTGTCCATGTCCCTCAGAATCCTATCCATCTGAATTACGGCACCCTCAGCCTTCTCTGCTCCAAACTAACCAACCCGAGCTTATCCAGCCTCTCTCCATAGCTGATATGCTCCATTCCAGGGAACATCCTAGTGAATCTCCTCTGAGCCCCCTCCACTACAATCAGATCTTTCTCGTAATGTGGTTCCCAGAACTACACACAGAACTCCATCTTGGCCAAACCAAAGTTCCGCATAGCTCTTATAATCTATGCCTTGATGAATAAAGATTATGTTTACGGTCCCTTCTGCTTTCTCAAAATTGGGCATTAACGTATTTAGTCACATTCAGGGATGAGTGGAGAAACACCCTCTGAGCTTCCTCGTGTGCTGCCAATCATTGAGTCCTCCCTGTCCAGTTCCTTCATCCAAAGTGTATCACATCATATTTATCAAGGTTACATTACATCTGCCATTGCTCTGCCCATCTGACCATTCCATCTGTATCTTCCTGTAACATAAGACCTTCCTCCTCACTGCCAACCACCCGGCCAATCTTTGTATCAAACACAAACTTAGTTGTCACACTCCCAGCACCCCCGTCTATATTCACAGCTGCATCATTTATGAATACCACAAATAATAAGGTTAATGATCACACAACACCAGGTGACAGTAAAACCGATTTATTTGGAGGCACTAACTTCGAAGCTGCTTCTTCATTAGGTGGTTGTGAGCTTTGAAAGCTTGAGCCTCTGAATAAACCTGCTGGACTATAATTTGGTGTTATGTGATTTTTAGGTTTGTTCACCCCAGTCCAACACCAGCACCTCCGAATCACAGCACTGATCCCTGTGATACACCATTGGCCATCGGTCTCGAGTCACACAAACAGCCTTCAACCACTTCCCTCTGTCTCCTAACACTAAGTTGATTTGCTGCAACTTGACATGTCATTAATGACTCGTACCTGTTCCCTTGTTATACATTTCTGCTTCATACACTTGCAGAATATCTGGAGATTTTCCTTAATCTTACCCTGCCAGCAGGTTTCTATGACCCTGTTTTAGGCAGTTCTCACCGAGTGATGAATTTCCTCAAAATTACGGTCTTAAGTGGCCAATCCCTTATCTTGCCATTATTTGCCTTGAATTTGGATTGGGCAGCCAGGGAAGCGTCCTGCTAATTTCTGATTTGTCATATGTTTAGTGGATTTTGTAAATTTCACTATTACCCACCTCTCATTTTTTGAAACACTAGAGAACATAGGCCGAGTTTCCTCATCAGACAATCTCGCCATCTGTGAAATTAATCTGGAGAGCGTCCATTGCACTTTTATTGTGGTCAGTATATTCTTTCTCAGATTGGGTCACCAACACTGTACCCAATGCATGCAGGTTTGCTCGCTGAGCTGGCAGGTTCATTTCCCGATGTTTCCTTACCTTACTAGGTAACATCTCCAGTGGACCTCTGGCGAAGCGATGTACATACTCCTGCTTTCTTTTTAAGGTTTCTTTGGGTTGTTGATGTCATTTCCTGTGGTGAAGTCACTTTCTGTTCCTTTTCTCAGGGGGTGGGAGATGGGGTCTAACAACGAATAGCACATCGAGGTAGACATCTGCCAGAAATACATGTGGATTCTCTCCATTGATCCTATTAATTTCTAAATATCCAATATCACATGCTGCATAATAGATTCCAACAGTTTCCCTGCAGATGTCAAGTTAATTGGTCGGCAGTTCTCCAAACTATGGCTTCTTCCCTTTATAGATGTTTGGATCCCTTCCATTAATCTATAGTGCTTGGACCACGTTTACTAACTTCCATTTATCTGGAATGGCTTCCGACCTCTGCAGAATACACAGGAAAATAAAACACAGCCATCAACAGTGCAATTAATACTTCTGTTGCTGATTTAAGTCTGACATTTTAACATGAAGTACGTCAGGTTTGTCAGGTTGAGCAATGCTCAATCCATTTACACTTTCAAATACTACCTTGTTCCTGATATAAATTGACTTTTTGTCTTCAGTTGCACAAGTGCTACATGATCACTTGGTATTACTGGCTGATTTTATGGATCTTCCTCCTTGAAGACAGATACAAAGCAACTGATTATTTTCTTGGCCATTTCCCTGTTCTTCACAATAAACTCTCCTCTCCCAATTACCAATTTCCATATTTGACCTTGCTTTTACTTTGTTTCCTTTGAAATACACATTGTAGATTTATGCAGTGTTTTTGTTCCTGTTTTGTTAGCATTCATGTTCTATTTTTGATTTCCTTATCAGTTTTATGGCCCTCGTTTCTGGACCGTGAATTTCTGAGAATTCTCAGGTTTCCACAATGACTGAAATCCTCTGAATCCATTTCCTATAATTAATACATTTTCGAATTTGTTATGTTCAACATCATTGTGTCATTTCCCTTTTTTTGGTGCTTGTGCCTGAAATAAAAAGACTTTGCAATATTTTTATAAATTTCCTGGTCCTGACCATATATATTCAGAAACACTGCAGGAGAACATAGAAGGAATTGCCGGAGCCCTGGCTGATATTTTTGCATCATCACTGGCCTACAGGCGAAGTCACGAAGGACTGGAGGACAGCGAATGCTGTGTCCTTACTAAAGAAGGGCTACAAATAAAAACGTGGGAAATATAGACCAGTAAACGTAAAATCTGTAGTAGGTAACTTACTTGAACAGGTTCTGAGAGATAAGATATACATGCATTTGGAAAGACAAGGTTTGATTAAGAGCAAGATTAGAGTGGTGCTAGAAAAGCACAGCAGGTCAAGCAGCATCTGAGGAACAGGAAAATCAACATTTTGGGGAAAAGTCCATCATCAAACTCAGCACGTCTTTGTGCATGGGAGATCATGGCTCACAAATCTGTTCGAATTCTTTGATTAAGTGACTAGCAACGTTGAGAAGGGCAGGATGGTGTATGCAGTCTTTATGGATTCCAGTAAGGCCTTCAATAAGGTTCCACATGGTACACTGCTCTGGAAGGTTAGATCGCATGAAATTGAGGAGGAGCTGCCAAATTAGATACAAAATTGTCTTGATGGTGGGAAGCAGAGGGTAATAGTGGAAGGATGCTTGTCAGCCTGGAGGCCTGTGATTAATGGACGGGTTAGTGCTGGGTCCACTACATATTACATATATCTATGGTTTAGATGAGAATGAACAGGCATGATTTGTAAGTTTGAAGACAACACTAAAATAGGCAGCATCATGGAGACTGAGGAAGGTTATCAGAAATTTCAGAATTTACAGCAGTACCTTGATCACCTGGAGAAGTGGGCTGAGGAATGGCAAATGGGTTTTAATATAGATCAGTGTAAGTTCTTGCATTTTAGAAAGTCTAGTCAAGGTTGGAGTTTCATGTGAATGGTTGGGTCCTAAGGAGTGTAGTGGAACAGAGGGACATTGGAATTCAGGTGCATGGTTCTCTGAAATTTGATTCAGAGGTAGACAGGGCAGTGAATAAAGCTTTTGACACACTGGCTTTCATCAGTGTATATCACTGAGTATGTAAATTAGGGAGTTACTTTGCAATTATACAGGATGCTGGTGAGGCCATATTGGGAGTGTTATGTTCAGCTGCGTTCACTTTGCAATGGGAAGGATGGTATTAAACTGGAAAGAGTGCAGAAGAAATTTACAAGAATGTTGCAAGTGTGTCAATGGTCTGAGTTATTGGGAGAGGTTCGACAAGCTCGGACTTTTTACTTTAGATGTATGAGGCTGAGGGGGAATCTGAGAGAGGTGTATAAGGTCATGGGAAGGACGGACAGAGTGAATGCACTCAGTTTTTTTTCCATGGTTAGGCAATCACGGACAAGAGGGCATCAGTTTAAGGTCAGAGGGGAAACAATAAAAGGGAACCTGAGGACCAACTGCTTTTCACAAAGGGGTGATATGCATATGGAATGATGTGCCTGCCGAAATGGTTGAGGCAGAAACAATCGCAACATTTAAAAGGCATTTGTACAAATACATGGACAGGAAAGGATAAGAAAGATACAGGGAAATGTCAGGGAAATGGAGTTCGCGTGGACGGATATTTTAGTCGGAATGGACGTGTTTGGGCCGAAGGGCCTGTCTCCGTGTTGTCTAACTCTATGACTTCAACAAACATTGCTTGCCTCCCACTGTATGTTATATTGTACTTTCCCAATTTACTGGAGGGAACTTGACCCTTTAGCCTCCAGGCTACCATGATGTTTAACCAGAACGTTCAAGCAATCTATATTCATGCAGACACCGTGTAAAATGCACCTTATTAACCTCTCTATTCCTTCAAAGCTGATTCAGAGCAAGGTTATTAATTCTTCCTTTTGATCACACAACACCAAACCCAAAATAAACTGCTCTATAGTTTGCTTCACAACATACTCTTCAACCCACCTCACATACACGTACAGAATTTATTTTGCACAGCATAAGCAGTCACTTAGTAAATACAGTTTAGATGCAATTTGAGAATATCCAATAAAACCGCAGTATCCATGATACTTGCATATCTAATTTCCAGAGCATATGATGCTCAGATTTTCTGCAACCGATATATAACACATCAATGTTTGTTGCGCCTTTGTAAGTTCTACATAAACGGATTCTGTCGAATCTGAGGGACAGGTCTGTGTCATTATTAGTGATAGACTTGGACAGGACATTCGGGGAGGCTCACCTCGACGCTGAGATGATCTGAAGATATCTCCATCAATACAGGACAAGCAAAAATATCCTCCCCGCTCTGTCAGGATAATGGTCACCGAATTCTCTCTGCTCTGTCACCATCTCTGTATATCTGTTGTAGCACCTACCCCAGAAAATCCTTATGCTCTATCTCCAAATAAAGCTCAGGCACTTCTGGATTAGGACAGAAATGGCCAAGCCGGGTGGTGGAGTGGCCAATATCCCCTCCCTCACCCCTCCCCCACACCCGCCATGTGGGGAGGAACCTAGTGCAAGATGAAGTGGACAGGGATGCCTCGCATGAAATTTCTGAAACATCCATGTCCCACTGACCGATGAAGGAACAGTGTTCAGTGAAAGTCAATTCTCACTGTAAACACACTGGCATTTCAAACGACAGTCCTTTAACTCCCACCCACCCCCCACCCCAAATACAGTAACCTCGCTGCATAGAGATGCAGACACAGAAATACACAGAATTATTGATATCGCCCCAATATACGAAGAAAGACAATACGTACAAGGGAATAGGCATACACACACGTAGAAACACACGCAGACATATTGAGTCACACACAAATAGACACAAACATAGGTAGAAACACACAGACTGATACACAGAAAGACAAACGTAGATGCACAAATACTCAGATGACAAGCAGATGGACAAACATACGCACACGTAGACACAGATACAAATTGATAAGTTTTTTGTTTTATAACGGGCTCAAGGATTCTTGGGGCAAGGCAGGAGAATGAGGTTGAGGAACACATAAGAAATTATTGAATGGTATATCAGACTCGATGGGCCGAATGGCCTCATTGTGCTCCTTTTTGCATGCGGTACTATGCTAACAGGTATTCTCTTCCTGAGACAGCAGCAGAGGCTGGGTTTGATACATATTCGTTTGGAAAGGTTCAGTGGGAATGTGGGACAGGTTTGGAGTCCAAAATGCTTTATGTTTATTCCTAATTATTCTGTCCTTACATCTGCAAACAGGTGGTGATTTGATGTTCAGTTAACAAAGTTTTAAAATAACAGGTCCCACAAAGAAATAAGGACGTCCCTTTCACTTTAGTGTTGTGCTACCTGTGGTGTCCTCATCCTCAGGGAGCAGTGAAGACTCGTTTATAGAGTCATAGAGATGTACAGCATGGAAGCAGACCTTTCTGTCCAACCCGTCCATGCCGACCAGATATCTCAACACAATCTAGTCGCCCCTGCCGGCAATTGGCCCATACACCTCCAAACCCTTCCAATTCGTATACCCATCCCAAATGCCTCTCAAATGTTGCAATTGTACCGGCCTCCACCACTTCCTCTGGCAGCTCATTCCAATAAAGTACACCCTCTGCGTGAAAAATGTTGCTCCTTAGGTCTCTTTTGTATCTTTCCCCTCTCATCCTAAACCTATGCCCTCGAGTTCTGGACTCCCCTACACCAGGGAAAAGACTTTGCCTATTTACACTATCCATGCCCCTCATAATTTTCTAAACGTCTAGAAAGTCACCCCTCAGCCTCCGATGCTCCAGTTAAAACAGCCCCAGCCTGTTCAGCCTCTCCCTGTAGCTCGAATCCTCTTACCCTGGTAAAATCTTTGTAAATCTTTTCTGAACTCATTCAATCTTCACAACATCTTTCCGATAGGAGCGAGACCAGAATTGCACGCAATATGCCAACAATGGCCTAACCAACGTCCTGTACAGCGGGAAAATGACCTCCCAACTCCTGTACTCAATACTCTGACCAATAAAGGAAAGCATACCTAACGCCTTCTTCACTATCCTATCTACCTGCAACTCCACTTTCAAACAGCTATGAACCTTCACTCCATGGTTTCTTTGTTCAGCTACACTCCCGAGGACCTTGCCATTAAGTGTATAAGTCTGCTCTCGACTGATCTTTGTTGGACAGGAGAGTCAATGTTTATTGGGAACAGACAGGAGACGGATGAACAGACACACTCGGATCAGCTATGAGCATTCTGAATGGTGCAGCCAAATGACTAACTGGTGCCCCTACCCCGTGTGTTGTTCCCTCAATCCACCCTCGAGGCTATTACGTGGTAGGGGACCACCCCATTAAATCAGACAGGATCGATACAATGAGACAGGAGGAGACCATTCTGTCACTCTAAGGAATTGCACAGCAATATAGAATGAAGTAATTCAGCTCGTTGAGTACATTACACAGCCCAGCAGGAGGCCATTCAACACGCCTGAACGGCTACCCGGGAGCAGGGAACATTGACTCTCCTGTCCAGCAAAGATCAGTCGCTAACAGGAGATCGAGAGTAGAGACAAATGTTTATTTTCAGGCTGCAAAGCTGTAACTGATGGAGTGCCTCAGACATCACTGTGGGGTCATCAATGATCAACAATTTGTATCAAAAATCTGAAAGAAGGGGAGGGCATTGCTTGGAGCTCAATTAGCTCGTTCACCAAGATGGTTATTTAATGTGTCATCAAATGAAGGTAGTGAGTCTGCAATGTGTAACAGACAGGGCAGGTTAGTGAGCAAACCTCCAGCAGAAATAGCATAAGGTAGGTTGTGTATTTTGGCATGAAGAATAAAACAGTGGTAAACAATGTAAATGCAGAGAGATTGCAGAACTCTGTGATTCAGGCGGTTTCCATGCTCTTAGGACATGAATCATATGAAGTCAGTCTGCAGTTGCAGCAAGTGATTTGGAAGGTAAGCGGAATGATGCTGTTTTTGGCAAAAGGTGTCAGATTTAATCGCAGGAATGTTAAACTGCATCGGTACAGGGCATTGCTGAGACCACATTTGATGCACTGTGTGCTGTTTTGATACCCGAAACTAAAATGAAAGGATTTAATTATTTTCGAAGATTTTCAAAGAGGTTTCCCTTTACTCATCCCTGGAATGCGGACCTTTTGTTATGGGGGATTATCAGTTTCGATCTAAGCTGAGAAATAGTATTGAACCATCCATGACTTTCTGAAGAGTGTATCAACTGGATGCACATTATCTCTTGTCAGGGAGACTAAAGCTAGAGAATAAACTTTAAGAAAAAGATGCATTGATATTAACAGACATACTATGAAGACACCTACCAATATTTACAACTTACACAGACACCTGTAAGCATGTCATCAAATTATAAAGTGGGGACTTTTTTGCGATTGAAACGAATGCACTTTCATATAATCTATAATCGGGTTTTCCAGAGAATGTTCCAGAAGAGTACACATGGTCCAGTTTGGTGTTCAGTTGACATTATCGCATGTTTCAACACAGAGAGGGAGAAAAATGTCCCCTGCCTGAGAAGCAGCAGCCTATTGATCTCTCTCTCTTATGTTGTTCCATCTGATAGCAAAGTGTAAGACCATAAAATCCCTGTGTTATCTTTACCACTAGTGAAGGATTTCTGGTGAGAATTCACTGGTATCTCTCAACTGCCTGAAACAAAAGGAATTCAGCCAAATTCCAGAGTGAAATCCCACTCCCAGTAGCTCGTGTGAGCAGAATAACTTCAAAGGCAGAATAACATTTGGGGCACTCTATCATTTTACCATTTGTTATGAATCCAACTTTCAGTGTCTCACACTTTTCTAGAAAATGACCTACTCTGAGACCCACATCATTAGTCACATCACAAAACTGGTTGTATTTAAGATTGGTGTAACCAGTGGAGGAGTGGGACTGGAAAAGTCCGGAGTGACCTCCCAACATTGGTTGAAACACAAATGAGAAATTTTCAAAGGGCTGTTCAAGTGGCAATTCCCTTCCCCAGAAGTTTGTGGTGCCTGGATGCTTGCATTTATTCAAAGTTATATTTGGTGACATTTGACAGACAAGTGAATGTAGGAAAATGGCATACAGACAGAAAAATGCTGCTGAGACCACAATCACATCACCCATGGAATTTGTGAGTGGTGGAGGGGTGACAAAGTGTCTAATAGCCCACTCCTGCTGCTCAGCCCTATGGCCCTATGTTCTATTCAGCTCCTCACTGCTCCTGATATTAGCAGATGGAGGCCGCCTGCTCCAAATACCTGGTCCACCGGAACACAGGATATCATTCAATCCCTCAAGACTGTCACACACGGTTTGGTTTGGTTGGAACACTAGGCTGGTTTCGAAAGACACCTCTCGTCTCTTTACAGAGCGTCTCCTCTCTGCAACTTGTGCTTCATTTGTTGGTCATGTTGGAGACCCAGATTCACTGTGAATACAGTTCCCATACCTCATCCTGAGATGACTCACAAAATACTTTATTCTCTGTGACTGCAACATTCAATAACAGAACGTTCAGGAAAATTACAATTATTAACTTTGTAATTACAGAATATGAGAACATAAGAAGCAAGATTAGGTGACTCGGACGGTCAACCCATTGTATACCATTATGGCTGACCTACTGTTAGCAATAACTGGTCTTTAATGCCCAATTCTTCACACCCTTTAACTCTCTGACAGGCCAGAAATTCATGTACCACCTCTTTGAATACTTTCAGTGATGTAACCCTCCTCACTATCTAGCCCAGATTCCTGGCATTGATTACCGTCTATGAGAGGAAAACACTCCTAACACAGACACCATCATCTATTGATATGAACAAGAGGTGAACACAGGGGCTCAGGAAAGAGTGAATGGCCTCGCCAACAAGGTAGCATTTGACTGTGGATGGCTTCAGGACCACCTACTTATTTGAGCTTAATAGGAATCAGGTGTACCCTCCCCACTGGTTGGGGTCTTTCAGAGCACAAAGGAAGATGTTTGTGTTCGGTGACCGACAATCCTGTCAGTCATGGGACATCTCTGCAGGAGATCCTCAGGGTAGCTGCCTCAAAACAAACAACTTCAGCTGCTTCATCACTGTCTTACCTTATCATAAGTTCAGAAATGGGGATGGTCACTGAAGATCACCCAATGATCAGAGCAATGTCTCACACCTCAGCTCCTGAACCAGTCTGTGTCCATGAGCGGAAGAACCGGACAGCATTCAGGTTTGTGCTGTTAAAATGTCGGTAACATTCATGTAACAGCAAGGCCAGACACTCTACATTTCCACAGTTAAATGAAGAGCTCATTCAGCATCTCAGGCACATTAGAAACGGATATGTGGAAGCCATTCAGCCCATCGAAACTACTGAACAAAGAGAGGAATAGCCTATTCAATCCTCCTGCCTGTTCCACAGGAAGAGAAGAGGTCTGATTACCAAAACAAGCTGTTAAACAGGAACAGGCAGGGCCAGGTCAGACTGATGAACCTGTTCCATGGGACCTGGAGGAGGCCATTCAGCACCTCGAGACACTTATACAGGAACAGGAGGGTGTCATTGATGCTCCAACCTGACAAATCATTGGAGCATAGAACACATTCAGAGACGGATCCACGATGTTCCTCGTGGCTCCATTACCTGTGGGACACATGGCACTTTAACGTGGTTTGCTGGCAGTGAGAAAGGTAGCCAGATGCTTTGTCTCAAGTCTCAGAGGTGCATCTTCCATCTCTGAGAAGACAGACCCTTGTTCTCCATCGACGTCACTAGCTGGTGGGAATAGTTAACTGTTTTATAATTTAGGTATTGTGGCTGTTGTAGGGATTGTGGATAACATGACGTTTAATGCAGTATCATACACTAAATGCACTGCATTAATGTGGGGAGAATTTATTCAAAGACTGACCCTCTGTCTCTCTCAATCAACATATGGAGTGGGGGTGGGATGAGGGGAACGTCCTCGGAGGCTCTTAACCTATTGAGAATCATTTAACCCGAGTTAATAAAAGCCATGGAATTTATCATCGTATCAGTGCCTGTTTAGAACATCATGAGTGACTGTTCATCTCCCTTAAGGTTCAATACAATCATCTCTTCTTCTGTCACAGAGTTTCACTCACTGCTCATGGTGCCATCACCCCAGGGATTAGTCTGGTGAAACTTGAGACCAAGTCTATCCACAGTACCCCAAATGCTTCCTCAAGAACACTCTCAGGGATGATCGCAATAATCTTTTTCTCTCACTTAGACATCGCCGTTTCTTTCCTGTGCCACGAGAAGCCATTCCTTCTCTATGCACTATCACTGACACGGAATGTATAAGTTCCTTTCATCTGTACGTCAGCATCAATAAAGCCAACACCAGAGATGCGTATGGAGATAGACATCACTCTCGGGGAGAATTTCAATGAGATGAATACACATAAAGTAGGGGATGGTCACCTACTTGAATAGAAATGAGCTATAGGAATAAGGGAAACAGGCAGAGGAAGGGAGCTATCTTTACTTCTGTTCTTCTCTCACAGGATGTATGCAGCCCTGGTCAGGGCAGCATGTTATGCCGATCTTGAACTGAGTGTTTGGTTCAGCTGTTCCACACGACAGTAAAGAGAAAAGCACATTCCTGTGGGATTGTAGTGTTACAACACAGGATACATACTCCTGCTTATTGTAAAACCAACAACAGGGAAATGGTTTATCCACTGCAGTAGTCCATGATAATTCTAGAGTCCTAAACTATTTGAAGTAAAAATTAACAACTTTATTTCTTAAAGTATAGCAGGGAATAATAGACGAACGAATATTTACAGCTTCTTCCTCTAAGAAATATGTTATCCCCCCCCCCCCCATTATGCTAGTCCTATTAGACTCCTAATTAAGATTTACAAAGCTTCTAATCTCAAAACCAAGAAGCTTTTGGTTCTTCTCCATATTCCTGTCTTCTTTTCTTCTTTGAGATTCTGCTTTTACCAGTTACTAATCAATAAAGTTACCGAGAGGAGAACTATTTTTCAGGCAGTCTTTGCCTGCTGGTAACTTGGCAGTTATCCTCTCAACTGTCAACTTCCCGCGGTCTTGTACCCCCTATACCATTGGAATGTGTCATTGGCTTTTAAGATTATCAATATACTAAATTCAAACTTGATTGGAGGTGGGCATTTTGGGTTATAATTTAAACTGTTTGGCTGAATTTGTTTTTGTCTTGAGAAAATAAGCTAATCGAGACGTTCAACCAAATGTTACATTAAATCTATTTTTCAGAAGACTTGGTGCTGTCAGGTAGTTATTGCTGGCTTTTAATTCTATTAAAGGTGCAGAACACCCACATGTTCATCACAGAAGTCACACTGAAACCTGACTAGGGAAGATGGACACATTGACTTCGCTTTAGGACTTGGGGAAAGCAGATGGGCTTTTATGGCAAATGAAGGTAGTTGCTTTTAATTTCCCTCATGAGATATCAACAGACTATTATTCTGTGGCTCTAGAGTATGAGTCTTGAACACCATAAACTGTTGTCTCGTTTGTACAGAGAACAAGTTAAACATCCTCAAGAGCATTTTTTTAGTGACGGATATATGGTTAGAAGGAACTTGAAACTGTTTCATCTGGATTAAACAAAGGCACAAATTATGGTTTATTCAGACGTTGCAATGAGACTGAGACGAGGCTGGAGTATCATGACGGTGGTATTGGACAGGATTGGTGAGTGGGGACGAGATGGAGATGTAAATCTGTGGAGGACAAAATGGATTATGGAGTTTGAGAACAGTCTGGTTCCTTCTTGCATATCAGTGAGTAATTTAGAAATAGTAGTTTGATACTGATTAATATAAGGAAAGGAGGTTCTGTTTGTAACTGAAGACATTGTTTTGCACGATCCAAATTTTATATATCATGAGCAGAAATTCAGTTCAACTCAATTTAGTAGAGAAATATAATGACTTACCAGGAACACCAACTATAGCGAGGATGGGATAGTAACCACCCTGAATAATCCAAAGGATATCCTGGATCCGTGATGCTAATGATATCCAAGGCTGAGAAAGATAGTAAAGACCCGAGGATAAACTCCTGTCTGTTATTGTAATATTCCAGTCTAATATTCTCAGATTCTGATAGATTGTTGAACCATTCCAGTCAAATGATCTCAGATTCTGATCCATTGTTGTACCATTCCAGTTTACTGATCTTAGATTCTGATTCACTATTAGAACATTCAAATCGAAGGTCCTCCCATTCTGAACCATTATTGTAACGCTCCAGTCTAATGTTCTCAGATTCTGATCTCTACTGCCCCTCTCTCTCGAGCTGATGATCCGTGTTAGTACTGTCAGCGATGCTCCAACTCATACTATGGGATAACACGCTGAAAAGAGCCCATTTATCATTCAATGATGGAAACGCTCCACTGGGATAATTAGGATCCACGGAGATTGACATTAATCACAGTCACTGAACAAATAGCTCCAGTTAACCCCTTTCAATTTACCATGATTTTATTAAAATTCTAAAGAACGTTTAAAATTTATACATTTGGCATGGGATATGTGGGAGTGACTGAGGGACGGAATATTGGAGATGGTAGATTGATTGCGTGCAATCAATCAATCTGCCTTGGATATGGTAATAATGACAAAGGATTGTCAAAACATAAACAAGGTTCTCCGTTTATAAACGGAAACACACAGTCTGTAACTCCTGATCAGTGATTATAATGTCAGTAAAATATGGAGAGAACTTTTCTAATCCAGAATCTGACCGGAAAATGTGCCTATGATAACATGAGTGATAACCGACAACTGATATGGATATGTTAACAGAGAATATGACGCGTCACACAATTCAGATGGTTATTCGAGGATCAGAGAGGGCAGGTGAGGGTCATGCTGTTAATGTTATCGATGTCAATCAACTGTGATTAAGTACCATTGGATTTCAATTGCAGTGTGATTATGATACATGGGACATGACTGCTGAGACTGGAGTGAGGGAACATGATATTTCCCAGTCATCAGTAGTGAAACGTTACTCTTTGTAAATCATTTGAAGATCAAATTCCAGGATACAACTCCAATGAGAAATGTGGAGAGCCAATATTAACCATACAACCAGAAGACATTGGAGCAGAAATTTGGCCATTAGGCCCATTCAGCCTGCTATGCCATTCAAAATTGGCTGTTAAGCTTCTCAGCCCATTCTCCCGCTTTCTACCTGTAACCCTTGATCCACTTTACAGTCAAGAACCGATGTGTCTCACTCTCAAATGTACTCAATCACATGGACTCGACAGCCTTCTGTGGCAGTGAATTTCATCGATTCACCACCCTCTGGCTAGAGATGTTTCTCTTTATCTCTGTTTGGAAAGGTCTTCTCTTTACTCTTTCCATTCTGGAACTTGTCTCTCCTACCATTGGATATATCTTCTCAAAATCCACTCTGTCCCAGGAATTGTAGTATTCTGTAAGCTTCAATTAGACCTCCTAACATCTTTCTGAACTCTATCAAATACAGACCCAGAGCTCTCAAATATCTTCATATGTCAAGCTTTTGATTTCTGGCACCATTCTCGTGAATCTCGTATGAAAACGCTCCAAGACCACTACATGTTTCCTGAGATATGGGACCCAAAACTGCGCACAATAATCCAAATGTAGCATGACCAAAGCCTTGTAGAGCCTTAGAAGTACATCCCGGTTTTATATTGAAGCCTTCTTGAAATAAATGCCATCATTGTATTTGCCTTCCTAACTACTGACAACCTGCAACTTTACCTTTCAAGACGCCTGGACTAGAACGCCCTCGTCTTTTTGTACTTCAGATTTCTGAATTTGCTTGCTATTTATAAAATAGTCTACGACTCTATTCATCCTGGCAAAATGCTTTTCCACACTTCTCCACATTGTACTTCATCTGCCACTTCTTTGTTCATTCTCCAAACCTGTAAAAATCCTTCAGCAGGTGAAAGTGAGGACCGCAGATGCTGGAGATCAGTGTCAAAAAGTGTGGTCATAGAAAAGTACAGCCTGTCAGGCAGCATCCGAGGAGCAGGAGATTCGACGCTTCAGGCATAAAGCCTTCATCAGGAATGTGGGGTGGGCGGAATGGGCCAGAGAGATAAATGAGAGGGGCTGGTTCTGGGAGGAAGGTCGCTTGGAAGGTGACAGCTCGTTGAAGGTGGGTGGTGATAGTGATAGGTCAGAGTGGAAGCTGGAGTGGATAGATGGGAAGGAAAAGGACAGGTAGGACATTTCAAGACGGCTGTTCTGAGTTGGTCGGTTTGATCTGGGATAAGATGGACGGTGGGGAGACGAGGAAACTGGTAAAATTGTCCTTGATAACGTGTGTTTGAAGGGTCCCAAGGCAGAAGATAATGCGTTCTTCATTCAGACGTCAGGTGGTTAGAATTTGACAGTGGATGAGGCCACAAACCTGCAAAGCCTTGGCGGAGTTGGTGGGGGAGTTGAAATATTCAGCCACAGGGCAGTGGGGTTATTGGATGTGTGTGTCCGAGAGTATTCCCTGAACAGTTCTGCAAGTTAAAATCCTGTCTCGCCAATGTAGTGGATACCAGCAGCAATGGACAGACTAGAAGAGGTGTTTGAATGCACAGGATGTTATCTGCCGGATGTGGAAGGATCCTTTGGGGCCTTGAGTGGAGGTGAGGAGGGAGGTGTTGGCACAGGTTTCATACGTGTTGTAGTGGCAAAGGGAAAGTGTCGGGAGTGGAAGGTGGCTTGTTGGGGTTGTGTGGACCTGACGAGGGACCTGTGAGGGAATGGTCACAGCAGTATGATGATAGGGGTAGGGAGGGAAGTATATCTCTGTTGGTGAGGTCTGACTGTTGGTGGCAGAAATGGCGGAGGATGATGCGTTGTAGCCTGAAGTTGGTGGGATGCAAGGCAAGCTCCAGAGAGGTTCTAACTTGTTGTAGTTGGAAGGGTGAAGTTCAAGGACAGAGTTTTGGGCACTTGAGGAGATGTGCTAGAGCACCCTCCTGCAGCTGAACCACCTCTTCAATGCTACCTGTCCCTCTATCTATCATTGCACTGTTTGAAAGCTTGGCCAGGATGCCCTCAGTTCCTTCATATCGATAATGAATGCACAAAGTGAAAAGCTGTGGTCCCAAAACTCAGTCTTGTGGAACACCACTTGTCACTGGATGTCATCCTGAGAAGGACACTTTAATCCACACTCTCTGCTTTCTGTCAGACAGCCAAACTTCAACTTCCACCGTGCCTCTAACACCATGGACCCATATCCTTCTCTATAGCCTCATGCATAGCACCTTGTCAAAGGATTCTTGAGGTGCAGATGGATAACATCTATCGGTTCTCCTTGATCAAATCTGCACATTATTCCCTCAATGTATTCTAGCTGGCTTGTCAGGCATGACCTCCCCTTGATGAAACCATGCTGACTCTTTCCTATTTTACCAAAGGCCTTCAAGTATTCAGAAATCCCATTCTTCACGATGAATTCCATGATGTTACCCACAACCAAGTCTGCAAATCAGTCTGCAGTTTTCCATCTTCTGCCTAACTCCCTTATTAAACAGGGTGATGTGTTAGCAATTATACAGCCACTTGGCCCTTTCCTGATTTTAGTCATTCCTGAAAGATTACCACTTTCGCTTGCACTAACTCTTCAGCGATCTCCCTTACAAGTCTAGGGCGTAGTCCATCTGGTCCAGGTGAGTTATCCACATTCAGGCCATTCCGTTTTCTAACATGTTGTTCTTGGTGATGGCCACTGTATTTAGGACTTCCCTCTCACTCTCTTCAATTCTTGGGTAATTACTCGTGTATTCCACCGTGAAGACTGATGCAAAATTCCTTAGCCATTTCTTTGATTCCCACTACCCTCTTTCCAGCATCATTTCCGAGTGGTCCATATTCACATTTACCTCTCTTTTGCACTTTATATATCTAAAGAATCTCTTCCAGTTTCCTTTATATTACTAGTTAGCTTACCCCATACTTAAGCTTCGCCCTCCTTCTTTATTTTTTCTTACCTTCCGTTGGCTCCAATTCTCCATTTTTCCCACTGCCCTTCACTCTGCTTGATCTTTTGCTTATATAGCATCCCTGACTTCCTTGTCAGCCCTGGTTGCCTCATCCTCCCTGTACCATACCTCCATTACTCAGCATGAATCTCTGCAGTGTCTTTTAAATTATCGTGGAATTTCCAGCCATTGCTGTTCCCCTGTCTTTCCTGTTAGACGCCTGTCCCGGTCAATTCTACCCAGCTTCTCCCTTATGCCTCTCCAATTGCCTTTATTCAGATGAAATACTGTTCACTCTGATTCTATCTTCTCTCTCAAATTGCAGAATAAATTCAACCATGTTCTGATCACTGCTTCTGAAGTTTTCCTTCACCTTAAGCTCCCTTGTCTAGCCTGCGTCATTAAATCCAGTGTCATCTGATCCCGAGTGGGCTCCACCACATGATGCTCCAAAAAGCCATCCCGTAGACATTCTTCAAAGTCCTTTTCTTGCGATTCACTACCAACATGGTTTTCCATTGCACTTACATATTGAAATCCCCCATGATCATTGTAACTTTGCCTTACCTGCAGATCTTTTCTATCTCCTGGTGTATCTTGTGCCCCAGCTCCTGACTACTCTTTCGAGGTCTGTGCAAGTCTCCAACTGTGGTTGTCTTACCTTTGTGGTTCCTCAATTCTACGCACACAGATTCTACACCATCTGACCTTACTTTCTTTCTTATTGTTAATTTAATTTCATTTCTTATTAATAATGTGGACCCACTCTCTCTATCTTTTCGATAGGATATATGTCCTTGAATATCCTAATCCCCTTGCAGCCACTTCTCTGTGATGCACATCACGTCACACCTATCAATTTCAATCTATGCCACAAGCTCATTTACCCTATTCCTTATACTGCTCGCATTCAGATATAACCCTTCAATCTTGTGTGAACGGTCCCTCTTCTATTGCCATTTGTTTGTCCAGTGTGATTGAAGTTTAATTACTTACACTTTCCATACACTCTGTTCTATTTGCGTTATGCTGGAGATTTGAATAACCTCTCCTGAGCTCTGTACTCTTACCTCCTTTTTTCTAATTAAACCCTATAACCCTATAACCCTATCCCACCCCGCGCACACACACATACACACACACACACACACACGGTTCAGATGAAGACTGTCCCATCGGAACAGGTTATTACTTTCTTCGTAATAAAATGTGTTTAAAGTTTGTGAGAAGATTTGTAGCTCTGGTGCTCGTTGTTCTGGTTCTGTTCGCCAAGCTGGGAATTTGTGTTGCAGACGTTTCGTCCCCTGTCTAGGTGACATCCTCAGTGCTTGGGAGTCTCCTGTGAAGCGCTTCTGTGATCTTTCCTCCGGCATTTATAGTGGTTTGAATCTGCCGCTTCCGGTTGCCAGTTCCAGCTGTCAGTTCCAGTGGTCGGTATATTGGGTCCAGGTCGATGTGCTTATTGATTGAATCTGTGTTTGAGTGACATGCCTCCAGGAATTCTCTGGCTGTTCTCTATTTGGCTTGCCCTATAATAGTAGTGTTGTCCCAGTCATGTTGCTTGTCATCTGTGTGTGTGGCTACTAAGGATAGCTGGTCGTGTCGTTTCGTGGGTAGTTAGTGTTCATGGATGCGGATAATTAGCTGTCTTCCTGTTTGTCCAATGTCATGTTTTGTGCAGTCCTTGCATGGAATTTTGTACACTACATTAGTTTTGCTCATGCTGGGTATCGGGTCCTTCGTTCTGGTGAGTTGTTGTCTGAGAGTGGCTGTTGGTTTGTGTGCTGTTATGAGTCCTAGTGGTCGCAGTAGTCTGGCTGTCAGTTCAGAAATGCTCCTGATGTATGATAGTGTGGCTAGTCCTTTGGGTTGCGGCATGTCCTCGTTCCGTTGTCTCTCCCTTAGGCATCTGTTGTTGAAATTGCGAGGGTATCCGTTTTTGGCGAATACATTGTATAGGTGTTCTTCTTCCTATTTTTTGCGTTCTGGTGTGCTGCAGTGTGTTGTGGCCCTTTTGAACAGTGTCTCAATACAACTTCTTTTGTGTGTGTTGGGGTGGTTGCTTTCGTAGTTCAGTACTTGGTCTTTGTGCGTGGCTTTCCTGTATACCTTTGTGGTGAATGCCCCGTTCGGTGTTCTCTGTACCATCACGTCTAGGAATGGGAGTTGGTTGTCCTTTTCTTCCTCTCTAGTGAATCGGATTCCTGTGAGTGTAGTGTTGATGAGTTGGTGTGTGTTGTCTGGCTGTTTGTAAGAACAGCCTTTCCACATATTCTCCATGAGACATCACAGTCATTTCAGCTATCAGTCCAGTAAACCTCCTTTGAACCACCTCCAAAACATTTACACCTTTCATGAGAAAAGGAGTCTAGGGTATTTCAAGGATATGTAAGATGTCATCGACCCATAGTATCACTACCTGGGACACCATCACACAAACTGGCTAAAGAACGACAGCAGAAACTGAAACACCTGATCAGCGGATCCAGACAATCTATACAATCAACACAGGAATTCTTGGACATCATTAGAAATATACACATAGACAAGGAAGAAACCATGGTCTCATTCGATGTTTTGGCACTGTTCACCTCTACTGACAAAACCCCAGCCAGAGAAACAATAGCCAACCTGCTGGACATGCAGAACGGACAACAAGACGGGGAACCAATCAACAAAACTGCACTGGACCTGTGCCTCACCAACACTGAACATTCAACAACCAAATATATGAACAAATCAACAGCACCCCCATGGGCTCAACCATCTCTGGACTCATAGCAGAAGCAGTAATGCAAAGATTCGAACAAACAGTCTTACCGCAAATTCAACCTAAACTCTGGGTCAGATATGTGGTTGACACCTTTGTAATCATTAAAAACACAGAAATAGAGGACACACACCAGATCATCAACGCCACACTCACAGGAATCCGATTCACTAGAGAGGAAGAGAAGGACAACCAACGCCCATTCCTAGACGTGATGGTACAGAGAACACCGAACGGAGAATTCACCACAAAGGTATACAGGAAAGCCACGCACACAGACCAAGTACTGAACTACGAAAGCAACCACCCCAACACACACAAAAGAAGTTGCATCAAGACACTGTTCACAAAGGCAACAACACTGCAGTACAACAGAACTGCAAAAAGAGGAAGAAGAACACCTATACAATGTATTTGCCAACAACGGATACCCCGCAATTTCATCAACAGATGCCTAAGGGAAAGACAACGGAACGAGGACATGCCACGACCCAAAGGACTAGCCACACTATCATACATCAGTAGCATTTCCGAACTGACAGCCAGACTACTGCGACCACTAGGACTCATAACAGCACACAAACCAACAGCCACTCTCAGACAACAACTCACCAGAACGAAGGACCCGATACCCAAAATGAGCAAAACCAATGTAGTGTACAAAATCCCATGCAAGGACTGCACAAAACACTACATCGGACAAACAGGAAGACAGCTAACGATCCATATCCATGAACACCAACTACCCACGAAACGACACGAGGAGCTATCCTTAGTATACACACACGCAGATGACAAGCAATATGATTCGACAGGGACAACACGACTATTATAGGACAAGCCAAACAGAGAACAGCCAGGGAATTCCTGGAGGCATGTCACTCAAACACAGATTCAATCAATAAGCACATCGACCTGGACCCAATATACCGACCACTGCAACTGATAGCTGGAACTGGCAACCGGAAGCGGCAGATTCAAACCACTATAAATGCCGGAGGAAAGATCACAGATGCGTTTCACAGGAGGCTCCTAAGCACCGAGGATGTCACCTAGACAGGGGACGAAACGTCTGCAACACAAATTCCCAGCTCGGCGAACAGAACCACAACAATAAAATGTGTTTATTCAAAACAAAATACTTGGACAAGGCACAAGCGTTTCTGCACATACCAAAACATGAAAACTACAAAGAGGCAAGTCTGTTAAAATTCACTTACTATGTGGAGCTATATGAATTGAAATGTGAATTACAAAACCACGGACGAGGTGTTCAAGCTTTATTGGTCATTATTTGACCCACAGCTGAGATGCTGATTTTCCCCCAGTCAGTAATCCCCCTCACTGAGATTCTCTCGCCTTGTCTGTCACACAGTGTCCAGAGGGACTACAAGTTCCTGTTGGCCCAGAATATTTAAATTAATTCACCTTCTCCCTGGAACCAATCTATAGTTATTTTGGACCTTGTTCAGCAGTCAGCAACCCAGCTCTGTGATATTATTGGCGATAAATGATCTGGGATGTCAGTATAGTGCTCACAGGGTAAAGCACCAGACAAAGGGCTTGCAGTCTGTGGGAGTTTCTAAATAAAATGTCTGTGTATTTCTCCTCGTGCTGTTTTCTGATCTAACTTCACACTCGTCTGACACCCCTTTTTCTCACTCACTCTGTCGCTCCGTTTTCACTCCATTCCTTATATCTCTCTTCACTTCATTCTTCTTTGTTAATTTTTCTCTCTCTCACGCACACACGCACGCACACACACACACACATACAGTTCTCTCTGTTTTCAAATTGTGATGCTGGAGAGCTCATCGTTGTACAATTTGCTAAACGGCCTTAATCAGTGCTCGATTAATTCTGAAGCTCTTTGAACCACAATGAAGACTTTAACACAATAAAGACATCAGGTGCCTGGAGAGACAAGCTGGTCCTGCCAAGGACACAGTGCAGAATCATCGTTTATCTCTTCCTGTTGCCTGATATGCAGCGACCTTGAAATATCTGTTCAAACAAAATAGATTGAAATTCGTGCTGTCGGGAGGACGTTCACCAGACGTTCACCAGCTGTCAGGATTTAACAAGCAGTTGCCACATACAAAATGTGGATTTGCCTGACAGCATCTCCTTCAAATTGACATGGCCTAGCTCTGCCTGATGTTCACGTAATTTGCCTTCCGCCAATTCAGTAGATTCCCACAAGGTCCTGACATATCCGTGTTCATAGCTATCTTAAATCTGAAGGAGCTGTGACCACTGTTTCGAAAATTATGTCCCACTGAAAGGTCAGTCACCTGTCCAGGCTGATTAGTCAATACGAGATCCATTATGGCTCTTCCTCTGGTTGGACTATCCACATACTGTTGCAGTTAATAAATTCTGCCCGTCGAAGCCTCTTGCTCCAAGGGACTCCCAGTCATTACTGGAGATCTTAAAGTCACTCACTATGACCTCTCTGATTTTTTAATACACCTTTCCTTAATCGACGTACATATCTGTTCCTCAATCCCTCCGTGGTTGTTGGGGGGGATTATAGTAACGCAGTGCTTGCAGCCATCTTATTTTTGAGCTTTACCCATATTGCTGCAGTGGATGATCCATCCTGTATGTCCTCTTCAAGTACAGATGTAGCATTCTCCCTTATTAGTAAAACACCTAGTCCACCTCTTTTACCTTCCTCTCCATCTCGCATAAAACAATGAAACCCTGGAATGTTAAATGGCCAGTCCTTTCCCTCTCTCAACCAAGTCTCTGTAAAGCTGCAACATCATAGTCCCATGCACGGATTCAGGCTGTCAGTTCATCGGTTTTAACCATAATAATTCTTCCATTGAAATAAATACACTTCAGCCCAAATCCATCAGATCCTGACCTGATATTTGGTTTGAGTTTCCCTGATGTAAATTCTCCTTGTCTATTCTCTGGTAATAGGAGATTAGAAAAGACTGTCAGTAAAGCAGAAAATATTGCAAACAGACAATTTCTTTTTCCTCCCTTGTCCCTTCTATCTGTACTTTGCATCACACACTGTCCAATTCCAATAAACTGCTGGATAATTATTATGCTTCAAACAACAGTCTCCAGCTTCTCACTGCACATTCTTCAACTCTCTCTGGACCTTTGGATTGACTGTTTTCTGATCCCCCTCTCAGCCAAATCTCTGTAATATATATATCATAGTTATATATACTCATTCAAACTCCAAGCTCCAAGCTCATCTGTCTTGCCTGCCATGCTGCTCTCATTAAAATCAGCACACTTCAGACCGCCAGCCCCATTGTGTTCACTCCCATCTGCCAGTTTGTTGCTAGTCTTAGCTGTACTGGGATTAGTCTGCAACTGCTCTTCAGTCACTGTGCTTGTGGGTGTACTGCTCTGGCTCTCCTCCCCCCCTACCCCCTTCCCCCCAAAATCACACTAGTTTAAACCCTCCTGAGTGACAATAGCAAACCTGCCTGCCAGAAGATTGCTGCCGGTTCACGTCCATCCCGTCCTTCTTGTGCATTTCATACTGACCCAGGATTCCCAATGACTCACATAGCGGAGATTGCTGCCAGTTCAGATGCATCCCGTCCTTCTTGTGTGTATCCTATCGACCCGGGAATCCCAATGATCCACATATTGGAGATTGCTGCCGGTTCACGTCCATCCCGTCCATCTTGTGTATATCCTACCAACCCGGGAATCCAAATGATCCATATATTGCAAGTGCTTCCTATACTACCAGTTGTTTAGCCATGGTTTTAACTTTACTGCCTTCCTATCCCTAACCTCACTGGCA
This sequence comes from Chiloscyllium punctatum, assembly GCF_047496795.1. Taxonomy (NCBI): domain Eukaryota; kingdom Metazoa; phylum Chordata; class Chondrichthyes; order Orectolobiformes; family Hemiscylliidae; genus Chiloscyllium; species Chiloscyllium punctatum. The sequence goes on along the minus strand of NC_092790.1, from coordinate 25,271,020 downwards.
CGTGGCATAATCTAGTCTCTCCAACATTCAAATATCCTTTCAGCACAACTCCGGCAAGATCTTTACTTTGAAATGGATAGACTGGACAATAAAAACTTAGTGTGATCTCATTAAACAGGAAAGTGGAGCCCAATGAATCAGTCGCAATGATCACAGGATATCTATCACCTTCACCAAACCTGTCTGACAAGGTATAGATATGGAGCATCTATTTGTAGATGGACGAGGATAAACAGAATTAGTCCAAAAGACCAGAAAATGTCATAACAGATAGCTGTCATTCAGCCTGTTTACTCTGCTTTGCTGTTCAATTGGATTTTAGCTATTCTGTTCCTTTTAATGGCAGAGTCTTTGCCCCGCATCCCTGGTGGGTCAGAAAGTGCCCAGTGTCTTTGTGCACTCCTTGCGTAGGGAGCATCCAGTGCCAGGCGATGGGGTGTGGGGAATCCCAGGGTGGCTTGTTGAAAGGCTGCATGCAGTGACGGATGGACTCAGGGATTGAGAGAGACAGAGTAGGTAATCAGGGACATGCACTCACATAAGTAGCTGGGCAAGATTCCCAAGCACTCGGGGAGCCCGAGCACCAGTGCCACTTTTACAATAAACCCGTCATATTTGCAGCAATTCTCCATCAAATACAAGTAATTATACTGCAGATGGCAGAAACTGAAACAAACATAGAAACATACACTGGAGAGAGAAAAGAGTTAATTCTCCCAATGCAGAAACGGGGAGATTGTAAAAAAAAACTCCACAAAGACAGGGTCCAGAGATTGGAATTATTCTTATTTGAATGAAAATAGTCTAAACAGTGATAGGCAACATGGCTTTGTGCAGAGAAGGTCATGTCTTACCAAATGAATGGAATTCTTTGAGGAAGGGACAAAATTTATTGATGAGGGAGGGTCTGTAGATGTCATGTACGTGGACTTCAGGAAGGCGTTTGGCATGTTTCCCCATGGTCGGGGTATGTCGAAAGTGAAGTCACATGGTGCGCGAGCTGGTGAATAAAGAACTGGCTGGGAAACAGGAGGCAGAGAATAGTAGGGGGAGGGAGTTTCGCAAAATGGAGAACTGTGACCAGTGGATTATTTTAAGATGTTTCTGGAAACATACATGAATGGGCAGGGAACAAAGAGATACAGATCCTTAGAAAATTTGCGACAGGCTAAGATAGAGGATTTGGATCGGCACAGGCTTGTACCACCGAATGTCCTGTTTCTGTGCTGGAATGTTCTTTGTTATGACATTATCAATGACCCATCAGACCTCAGTAATGTTCTCCTATAACCTCTTCCATCTGGCTAAAAGGTACAGAAGCTTGAAAACACTGAGCAGCTGGTTCAGGAACAGCTTCATCCTGAATGTTATTAAAGTGATGAGTGTACTCTTTAATCTCAGATAATGCTGATCTTGTTCCTGTTGATCTCGCCTCGCCCACGCCCTGTGCAGCATAACCTGCATGGCTCTCAAACATATTTTATAGCCATTGTTCTGTAATCATTGTTTAATATGCTTTGCCCGTATATCTTGGTAGAGGTCAAAGTAAATCCTCACCTCCCTTCCCCCAGTTCCTCCAGTGCTCACTCCCAGCTGTCTCTGATCCCCACCCCAGCACACTGTGACCCCATCCCCACTCCCTGTGTGCTTTGTATCTCACTATTTCTCTCACACTGTCTGTTTCCGTGTTTTCCTTTTCTCTGTCTTCTGCTTCTTTCCCAGATTACAATCTTCCCTTCTCCCTGTTCTTGTGACTGTTTGTTTCTTGTTTTGTTTCCTTTCTCTGTTTTACTGACTGTCCTTCTGTTTGCCTCGCTGTGTTCTCTCTCCCCTTCTACGTGTCTGTCTCTTTCTCCCTCGTTTTGATGGTGATGGCTTCTCTATTATTTTGAAGCATGTGATGGCTCTTTGGTTGGATGTTGGCAATACAATAAACTCAATTTGGTATCTTAGACATAATTTAAATTTATTGGTTAAATTTCAATTGTTGTCAAAACAGCAATCAGAATGTAGATATCCATTTAACAGTCAATTGTTACATCTAAATATTTTGGAACTGCCTTCTCCCAGTGCTCTTCATACTGGCAACTGAAAGCTTTCTATTCATGTGCATAATAGTGTGACGGTAACTGCTCTTCCCAGAACCATAATAAACTATAGACGGATTTGTGCATAGCCCAGACTATCATGGAGGACAACCTTCCATCCATTTATGCTTCTCATTGTCAGTGAAAGGCTGGCAACATCAAATATCTCTCCCAAAATGGTAATGATCTACAAAAACCTCTTCCAGGAGGGAGGAGATACAGAGACTTGAAAACATGGACCAGCATGCTCAGGAACACCTTCTTTCCTACCGTTATTAGACTGACGAATTGACATCTCTAATTTTTCAAATAATGTTAATCTTGCTAAAGTCGATCTTCAATTCCACTGCTCCTGTGCAGCTGTCACCTTGTACGCCTCATTCTGTGTACGTGCCCTGTGAGGCTCAAGGTCTTCTCAAGGGCAATCAACAAAGTGAACTAATGCTGGCCCACCCAGCGATACCTATATCCCATTAATAAATATAAGAACATGACGACACTCAGGGAACACAGACAGGTGGGATCAAATCACTTTAAACATGATCTTAGATAGATCGAGATTCCCCTCGGTATCTGAAAGTAGAGTGTTCCTACAAAGCCTTTCATAAGCTGAAAAGGCATAAAGTGAAGTAGCATTAATTTATGTGCGAAAAATTTATTTTTCTTCTTAAAAGTGAAAATCCTCTTCGGATTTCTTTTGGTTAGTGAAAACAGGACATAATGGAAGATTTGAGGAAAGAGAAGTGCAAAAAAGCGAATTTTTGAAAAGCGGGGTATACATGTACCACCATGGGCATGATATTCAGGAAGATGGGAAAAGTTAAAAATAAATGAGGAGGATCTCATATTTTATTTCCATCCCAGCTGATCATCATTCCCTTTGTTTGCTCTTTGTCTTCTATCTCTCTCTTTCTCTATCGATTCAACTCACTCCTCCTGCCCTTCAAAGCAGACTTCCCTGTCACCAGCATTGTTCACACTATTTTCCAGCTGCTTTCAGTTCACAAAAGCTTCCCAGCACTTTCTGAACTTTTCTTTGCATTATTTATGCAATTTCAGATCTCCAGCATCTTTCTTTATTTGGTTTAATCTTCAAATTTGTTATTCCATGGGAAGTCGGCGTCTCTGCCAAGGGCAGCATTTGTTAATCATCACTAATTGCCCTGAAACTGACGCCATTCCTCAAGCCAATATGAAGTCAAGCACATTGATATGGGTCTGAAGTCACACTTAACCCAGACCGGGTAGTAACGTTAGATTTCTTTACCGAAGGTCATCAGTGAAACAGGAAAATGTTCAGACAAAATGTGGGTTTTATAGTTGTTTTTCGTGAAATGCACTTTTATTCCAATTCTTACCATTTTTATTTAAATTCTGCCATCAGCTGTGGTAAGACTTGAAACAAATCGCTTGAAACAAAGTCTTTCGTTTAATAAGTTTTGCTCCTGAATTATATCCAGCGACATTCCTACTCTGATACATTGTCCTAATCATGAAGGAACGTCCAAGACAAGAACAATTTTGTGATTGAAATACTTGTAGCTGGAAAAGTGGCCAGGAGAGAGCTTGAAACATAAAGTCTGAATTTTACCAACGTACATACAACGGTTTGTTCAGCCACAGCACTGAAGCAGAGATGGAGACTGGGGACATTGTGAGCTGGTAGTGGATAGGGTTCGTGACAGAGAGAACAAGAGACAAAAATCAGTTCAGGGCAAAAAGGGATCTCGAGGTTGTGCACAGTTTTGTTCTCAGATATTTGTGAGGGATTGGTCTGCAATTCAGATGAATGGAAACTGCAATTGAAATTGAAGATAAAAGTTTCTTTCATGGGAAAATACAGATAACAGAAATTGCAATGAAGTTCAAAATTGTTTATGGGATTAATGAACGGACAGAAGTAAAGAACACCAACAATAGCGAGAATAGGTTATGATTTGGAGATGCCGGTGTTGGACCGGGGTGTACAAAGTTAAAAATCACACAACGCCAGGCTATAGTCCAACAGGTTTAATTGGAAGCACACTAGCTTTCGGAGCGTCGCTCCTCCACCATAGGTTAGTCACACACTCTCCACCCCGCCCAAAATAATAATCAGCACCACTAATATCCGAAAGGGTAGAAATTTCCAACAGAGGAAAATGTTGAAAAGAACTAAGGGAAGCCTCCTCTCCATTGGTGTAATTATCCAGTCCATTATTCGCAGATTCAGTTCTGTCCTCTCCACGTCTGTGCAGCTGCTGATCCCTGTTACTGTTGGAGCTGATGCATCTGCTCCTAGGCTGGGATAGCGCACTGAGTGAAGCTCCTCACCAATAGGACACAGTTACAATGCAGTCACTGAGCAAACAGCTCTAGCTTTCAATACAGCACATTCAGTTCACAATATATCTGGACTGGACTGGACTCGATGCTGACATTGCTGGCTAATGGTCGCATCTCCGATCACTAATTCCTCTAGTGAAGTCAGTTGTGAGGGAGAATGATGGACGTTTTCTTATCGCAGGCTAGATGACTCTGTCCTGTTGTACGCTTGCAATGCTGTCACCATCATACCCCGAATCTCTGCCCCTCCACACAAAAAAACACAATCAGGATGTTGTTACTGTGCTGATGTCTCCTTCACGGGAACAAACCCCAGCCAACAGACTGTCACTGGGCACAACTGTCCTGAACATAGACAAGAAGTTTGGACTTCTCTGAATGGTCCTCTCACTGCTCTAATACAGAAACGTTGGACTTTCTATATAGAATATGTTTCAGTAATTAATTTATACAAATTGATAAAAATTTTAATGCAGTTTTATTTGCTGTAAAGCAATAATTTTTCGCCTTTTTCCCCCTCAGTCCAAAACCAAAAGTGAACTTATTCATTAAGACTTATGAATTAATAAGTCAGACTTACCGAGTAGATCGGGCGGAATGGGGATAGTGGCTGTGGAGACTGCATGGGGAGTACAATGATATTCCCCAGTCATCATCACTCTTAACGTCAGATAGAATTAAATATAGTTCACAACAAGGAACGAGCCAACGCTTGGGATATGTAATGCTCAATGACAATGTGAACTGAAACGGATAATTTTAAAAGTAATAAAGTGAACTATATTATATATACACACCATTTAATCATTGGGAATACAGATTGAGTAGTGTCACCGCATCTGAAGCAGTAACTTTGATGTCTCTTCACAGATACAGCCAGAACTGCTGAGCCTTCCCTCCAACGTCTGTTTTTGTTTGAGATTGATCATGTTGTTCATATCTGGCAGGATGCTTACAATTAAAAGCAGATGCTAATAACAAAATGTACAGGGCTACGTGGACAATACAGGAGAATGATAGTAGAAATATCGCTCATTCCAAACTGGAAGAGACAATAGGCTGAGTTTTGACCACCTTTGCTGTAATAATTCTATGTTATTCATAAAAGCTTTTGGAGATAGGGGAGACAAGCTAGTTCAATGAAGGACACAAGTGTTCAAAATCTATCCCTATTATTTAATGAAGTTTAGCTGCCTCTAAAATCTATTTTCAAACAAAATAGATTTCCTGAGATTTACAAGATGTTCAGATTTTCTTTTTACTTTCTGTCTTAAAGAAGAAACAGATTTTGGCTGTAATTCAGGTGTCACAGACACACCAACTGTAATAGAAACATGAAAGGACCACATTGTCCAAATATTACCAAGGTCAACATGTAGACCTGTCAAGAAACATGAAATATAGAGATAATGGAAACATGAAATGCAAACAGAAAATGCTGGAGAAACGGAAAAGGTGGGGAAGCGTCTGCACAGAGCAACAGAATTAGCATATGTCATATGATGTGACACTGTTCTTAAAAGTCCTATTAGAATCAAAGGTTAATTTTTTTCATCTCTGCTCAGATGTTCCCAGATTTACTGAGTTTCGCTCCAGCTCTTTTGATATCTTTCTTCTTTCTGAACTGTGACAAAGTGTCTGATCTGAATGATAGCAGCAAAGCTGTTATCTTAGTTGAATCTTGAGTAACTTGTTATGGACATTAAATGAGAAATTACAAAGTTCCTATGTTTGACAGGGCTCTAAATATCGATGACGTATTGCATTGTGAGACCTTGCGATGAAAATATTGAAACAAAACAGAAGTTACTGTAATCGCTCAGCAGGTCTGACAGGATCTATGCAAAGAAATCAGAGTTAACGTTTCAGGTCCAGTGCCCCTTCCTCAGAACTGATAGTAACACGGAATATGTTGGTTTATATGCAGAAGAGACTGGATAGTTCTGAATGGAGACTGTTAGTAGCTAACAATAGGGTGTGAGTAATGGAAGGCTATGTGACAACTCGGCCTGGTGTATGGATAGGGGGCTAGGACTTTGGGGAGTTCAGGCCCGAAAATTATTGAACTTGATATTGAATCTAAAGGGCTGTAAAGTCCGCACATGGTAAATGAGGTCTCGTTCTTTCAGCTTGTGCTGAATTTGCCTGGAATACTGCAGCAAGCCTGACAAAGAAATATTGGCCAGGGAATAGGATGGGCTGTTAAACTGGCAGGCAACTGGAAGCTCAGTGTCATTTGCAGCGGTCCAACTTGGATGTTCTGTGAAGCGGTCACCCAGTCTACCCTTCATTTCCCCAATGTAGAGGAGACCACATTGTGAGCAGCACATGTAGTAGACCGGATTGTGGGAAATGTTGGTAAGGTGCTGTTTCACCTCGAAGGTATAGTTGGGCCCTTTGATACTGATGAGTCGGGAGGTAAATGGGAAAGTGTTACACCTCCGGCATGGGAAAGTGAAGTGGACCTGTGGTGGGAGTGAACAAAGAGTAGACCAGTGTGTCCTGGAGGGAATAATCCCTCTAGACGGTGGACAAGGGAGGAGAGGTGAATATGTGCAGGTGGGGGCATCTCGCCGGAGGTGGGGGAAATGTGGGCTGATGATCCTCTGCATGTGAATGCTGCTGGGATAGTAGGCAAGGACAAGGGGAACTCTGTTGCGAGAGTAAAGGGGAGGGGAAGGCTAGAAATGCAGAAGATGGGTCAGACTCGGTTGAGGACCCTGTTGACAACAGTGATGGGGAATCCCTTGATGGAGGAACAAGGTGGACATTTCAAAGGCTTCCTTGTTGAATTTAGTATCATCAGAAGCAATGCGGTGGAGACGGAGGAACTGGGGGAATGAAATTGAGTCTATGCAGGAAACCAGGTGTGAGGATGTATACTCCAGGAAGCTGTGGGATTCGGTGGGATTTTACTGGATATCAGTGGCTTGTCTATCCCCAGAAATGGAAGCAGAAATGTTGAGGAAAGGAAGTAAGGAGCCAGAGATCGGCCAGATGAAAGTGATGGAGAGTTTTAAATTCCAAGCGAAATCGATGAACTTTTCCAATTCCGGACAAGAGAGAGACGCATCTGCAATGATATCATCTATTTATCGGACAAAGATTTGTGGATGGGTGCTGGAGTAGAACTGGAACAGGGAATGGTCGACATCCCCCAAGAAGAAACAGGCATAACTGGGGCCCAAGTATGTATCCATGCACTTCCTCTGTGTGGCAGGAGCAGGGTGAAGCAATGGGTCTGCCCGGGCAGTTCTCTTTGTGAATTTTTGAGAGGAGATAGAAGCGAGCTCTGCTATAAGAGCTCGGGGGCAGTTAGCGGGGTGGGGCGAGTGGGGCAGAAATCTCCAGATGAAATGTGGTCAGTTATCGGAGTTGATACAATTGCCTGATGTGCCATGGTAGGGTCATGGTCCAGGGGGAGATTAGAGGAGGTACCTGAGAATGGGCGTTCAACCTCTGCAATGTCGAGGTCAGTCCACCAGATGATAGCAGCACCACCCTTGTCGGCACAGGCTGAGTAACACAGTCAGGGTTGGACCTAAGCACATGGAGTGTAGGCTGTTGGACATTGATAGTATGGATTTGGTGAGGGGAGTGCAGAGAAATTAAGACAACCAATGTCATGTTGAGATTTCTCAATGAACCGATTTAGTTCAGGTAAAGGCCAGAGGGAGGGGTCCAGGTGGAGGGAGAGTGTTGAAGCTGGGTAACGGCGTATATGGGACAGGGAGAGGAATCTTGCCGAAAGAAATGGGCACTGAGGCGAAGGCAGCAGAAGAGCTCAACTAAATGTCATGCTTAAAATTCATTAAAGTGGGGGCACAGAGAGGTAATGTTCAGATATTTGCTGAGTACAGAACATTCAGCATCAGAGAGTGGAAGTTAAGGAGGGACGGTGAATAAACGATAGGAGGTGGAGTTGGGGGAGGGCATGGAGTCAGTGGGCAGGAATGGGAGGGGAGGAAGGTTCCAGAGGGTCAAGGGCATCTCTACCTTGTTGCAAATTTTGTGCCCAGTACATCTGTTTAGCACGACGAATGAGCCGGTGAATAAATTAGAATTGTAGAGTGGTGCAGCCTTGAGACAATATAATGTTGGACAGAGAAAATGTTGATCTCAGTGGTACTGATATCGCACGATCAGACCTCAGAAAGTAACTGATTGAAAATAATTGGGAAAGTAATCTTATTGTAACATCCTGATTTCAATGGAGTGACACTCAAGCAGCAAAGTGTTCCTTTTCGGAGACTTTAGACCAAACTGTGAAAATATAATTTTGCTTGATGTTATTAACAGGGCAAATTTATCCATGGTTTTGGAAGGCACTAGCAAGGGCAGAGTTTATTTGTCATTCCCAATAGCTCTGGGGAAAGTGTCATTGTTCAGTGAGGAAATTACCAGTGCAGAATTTCCTGCGATTCCCAGTGACCACAGTTTACTTAGGGTCTCTGATATCACATGAGTCAAATACTCCTTTCATGCAACGAAAGTTACTCTGATCTCACCTCAACTGACATTGGAAGATCAGTTAAATGAATAAAGAATAAAAGGCCAGTACACAGCCTGTTAGAACAATGTGCTCACTCTACTCACAATGTTTCAGGTAAAATTGATGCATGGATTTCTGATTGTGAGGAGAGGTTTGTCCTATTCGTGATGAGGCTGTTTGGCTAAGCGCTGTGACAGAGAGACAGAATGGCACTCCACTCTGTACCATGGGGAACAAAACCAAACTGTTCATGGTGCATCAGACAGTGACAGAAACAACTATTGTCAGTTCTTACTGGACATTGATCATCTCAATCTCATCATTTACTGATGCTCAATAGCAGCCCAGAAGCCAGCGGCTCCCATCATCCCAGTTGGAAAGCAAAATGGGGAAGGAATGGCCAGAGAAAGTGGGAGTAACTGGGGAATTGGTGTTTTAGTGACAGGGAAAAGCTTGCTTTTGAGGAAGTGAGATTGGATGAGAAAACATCACTGTACAAGAAAATCGGGATCGGGATTCCATTCAAAATTAAGAAAGGATTTCTTGTACTTTCTCTTCTATCACTTGATTCTTGTTCATGTTGTACATGTACTATATATTTCTATATCTCCATCAAGTACAGACGACATGTTTCTTTCTCCCCTACGTGGTGTTTCAATATTTTTGATTTTTTTACAGTATATATTTGCTTCCAATTCAAGGTGGATATGAGAACATGATTTGATCTTCTGCAGTTTGCCCATAATATAGAATTTATTGGAATATTTATCCTCATCACACTCGCTGATTAAAACAAACAATAAATGAGTGCATGTCCATCCTGCAGATGAAAAATTTCTTCAGCTCTGGCTATTGCAGGGAATGTTACAAAGAACAGTGCCACACAAGATGCTAATGTTCTACCGCAAAATGCCAAATCCTAGTTTATCCTAAATTATTTACAATGTTTAAAAACAAAACATGCAGAGGGGCGGAGTGTAAATGGTGAATTCAACTCTGTGTCGAAAATGTTAATTGTGGATCCCTCATAAAATGTGTTAATTACATCACTCATAAATTCACCAAAATCGGAAAAGCAAGAGACTGTAATTGTCCAATCATCATCTAAATAACTTCTGGAGAACAGGAAGGAAATCACTGGTTGTTTGTGATATTCAGAAATGCCGATTTTGAGAATGTGGTGTTGGGGAGCAGTGAAATGATGATCAATGTTGTAGATGACACAAAAATGGGCGGGATGGATCACAGTCAGGAGGGAAGTGTTAGGCTACAGAAGGATAGAAACAGATTATTCAGATAGTCAATGGTCTGACGAAATTTAACACCGATAATTTGGGAAGATGCAAGTAAGAAGTAACAAGACAAGTGAGCACTCAAAAGTGAGTATGAAAGAGGAGGGCTAAATTTGCTCTTTTTTTCTTTGCAGCAAGGAAGTTAAGGAGGGAATATGGTACAGGTGTACAAGAGCAAATGGGGTATTGAGGGGATGAACAGACAGCAGCTGTTTTCCTTCGTCAAAGGATCAAAAACAAAGAGACACACTTTTAAACTGAATGTCACGGGATTGAGAGAGGATGTGTGGAATGTGTTTAGAACTGAGTGGATGGTATGAATCTGGAATGCGTTGTCTAGGAGGGTGGTTGATGCAGGTAACCTCACAAATGTTTAAAATGTCTTTGGATGTGCACTTGCTGTCACAGACGTGATAGGCCTGTTTTTCATTGCATGATTCTTTGCAGTGGCAGCCATGAGCATCTGGTATATTCTGAAACAATTAACAATAGCAGTTGCTGCTTTGTTCCTTTGACTGTACTCAGTAAGTGGTTATATTACAAACCAGCATCATCTCATGCATCTTCAGCACTCAGTCAACCAAAGGCAGCCCAGCCATCTCTGGGACCATCCAGTGGAACACTGACACTATTCTAGCTGTATGCAACCATTATTAAAGCTACAGCCATAATATGAAGACAGCTTTTCCTCCATTATAATACAGACCTCTAGCAATAAGGGTGTTATTTATCTGAAGCATAATAAATTCTTTCCCAGGTATTCACTTTTACAAGCAGCAAGTTTTCCTGTGTTTTGCTGTCAGTTGTTTATCATGGAATTCCCCAGCCCAACCTCTTTCCCATTTAACATTTTCTTGTGCACTGTCTCCCTGATCCCACACACCTCATTCCCTGACATTCCCCACACTCTCCATCCTTACTTGTTAATCTCTGAAAAACCTGCACCTCATCTCTATAATTTATTCCAACTCCCAACTCACTATTTTGATTCCTTCTCTCGGCAAGGTCATTAGACTGGCCGTGCCTGATATCCTATTCACCTAACCTTCTGTTCAGTTCCTCATCTTCTGCTTTGGTTCTCACTCTCCTGGTTTATTCAAATCCATCTGACTTGTACTAGAAAACATCCCCACAAGGATGATGGTGCTTGTACAGTTTTTACAGGTCCCCACCTGTCCTGGAAGAGATCCCAATGATACAACAATCTGGAACTCTCACCCCTGAACTAGATTTTTAACAACATATTAAGCTTTAGTGTCTTCCTCATCCTTCTCTCTTTCCCACATGGCACGGGGAGTAATCCAGGGATTACAGAGGATTATTCTTTCTTTTTCTCGCTCGCTGTCTCTCTCTCTCTCTCTCATATACACACACACACATTCAAACACACACAGAAAAACACTACATTACTTTGCAAAAGAATGCAAATAACCTTAAAATAATCGGAATGACAAGTGGAATGAAGTATTTAGGTAAAGGGAGGATGAGAGAAATTGTGCTTCTTCTGGATGTCAGTTTGCTCGCTGAGCTGGAGAGTTCATTTTCAGATGGTTCATCACTGTACTAGGGAACATTATCAGTGAGCCTCTGGTGAAGTGCTGGTATTATGTCCCACTTGCTATTTATGTGTTTAGGTTTCCTTGAGTCAGTGATATAATTTCCAGTATTGGTGATTTTATGTCGGGTTCTTTTTGTCAGAGAGTGTTCGATGGAATCAAAATCGATATGTTTGTTGATAGAATTCAGGTTGGAATGCTATTTTTCTAGGAATTCTCGTGCGTGTCTCTGTTTGGCTTGTCCTAGATGGATATGCAGACCCAGTCTAAATCGTGTACTTCCTCATCTATAAGTAAGGATACTAGTGATAGTGGGTCATGTCTTTTTCTTCTGGCCAGTTGTTGTTCATGTATCCAGGTGGCTAGTTTTCAGACTGATTTTCTGATGTCGTGCTTGTAACAGTTCTTGCAAGGCTTATTCTTGCTTGAGCAGAACAGACAAATATGTGAACTTATTGCAGTGCTCAAAAGTATGAGAAAGAGTTGTAGAGTAAAACAGGAATACTCTGTTTCCGTTAGTTGGCATTACAGCATCAAGGAGTTCTAATTTCAAGCTTGTCAGCAAAAGAGCCAGGAATGAGATAATGAAACACTTCTTTATTGAGAGAGTTGTTAGGATTTGGAATGGAACTGACTGGGAGAGTTGTGGATGAACATTAAAAAATAGAACTGGATATGCATTTGGAAGTATGAATTTAACAGGCTGCAGAGATAGGGCTGGCAAATGGGAGGGGCTTGGGAGACATTCCTGGAGCTGATGCACACACTCTATCATGTGTCTGATGTGAATAAAATTCAGGATCCGATTATTTCCCATTGTAAATACTCACGAATATCTGATTATTTAGTGCAGCATAAGCATTTAAAATGCAACTACTGCAAGGTCAGCTTCATTAAATAATCTAATTATTGCTCAGAATATGAATATTTGAAATGTTGAATTCCAATTACGAAAACAAATCTGTCATTGCTTTGGCACAAATCTCTTTGAAAAGGTTTGACTTTTCACTGACACGATAATATGCTCATCGTTTTTGTTCACTGTCTGCATTTCAAATTAAATAACATTATTTCTAAAAGTTAAACGTTTTCAAATTATCGTTCACTAAAATTTGATAGCACAAATCATTTAGTTTGTTTAATATTCACAGAGCATGTTGATCTATAGCCATTTCTAATTCGCTGACAAATAGCTGAAGCTTGTACATTTTAGTGAGAAATTGAACTGATTGATTATATATAAATATATAAGAATGCTAATTCTATTTGATTATTCAATCGTTTGCTCACCCTGAACATGTAATCATTCAGAAGCTAACCACTTTCAAAATGTTGGAGTGACAATGCATTGTTTTGAATCCTGACATTGTGTGTGTAATTCTGATCACCAAAAGAGTTACATCCATGTTGTTTGTTTGATACAAAATAAAATGTACATTCTTTATTTCTGTGTTAGAAAATCTTGACAGGAGTTTATATTTTTGTTCCATAAATATAGAATCAGCCTAATTCTTTTCAGAGATTATAGTTCAGTCGAATAATCATAGTTGACGTCTTATTTTTGCGCAATTCACGAAACATAGCAAACATCTGATTAATACATGGGTCACCCAACAGATTGTATCTGAAGAAAACAGCAGCAAATGACAAGTCTAGAATTACGTTAATAACTGAACTTGGCGGAGCCTGTCTGGTGTAGGACACGTCACATATTGCACTGGCATTCAGTTGAATGGAACAATGAACAACATAACTGGAAGTTTTGGCTAACGCCCCTCCCCAGCTTCCTAATCTCACTCAGATCACTCCCTCACACATTTAACAATTGAAAAGAATCCAGAGGCTGGGTGAAACATAAAACACATAACAGTACAGTTTAGTGCAAACCCTTCAAGCCTTGACGTCCTGCCGAACTTTTATCCTACTCGAAGTTCAGACTAACTGACATACCCGTCATTGTACTATCATTTATGTGTCTATCCAATAGTCACTTAAATATCCGTAATGCAGTTGATTCCACTAACGCTGCTGGCAGTGCATTCCAAGCACCCACCACTCTCTGTTTAAAGAACCTACCTCTGACATCTCCTCAAACCTTCTTCGAATCATACTAAACTTATGCCCGCTCGAGATAGCCATTTCCACCCTGCGAAAAAGTCTCTGGCTATGAACTCTGCCTATATCTCTCATCATCTTATACACGTCTATGAAGTCAACTCCCATTCTTTATGGCTCCAGCTCCCTCAACGCTTCTTTGTAAGACATGCCATCCAGTCTCGGAAGCATCCTGGTAAATCTCCCCGGCACCCTCTCCGAAGTCTCAACATCTTTGCAGTAATGAGGCGACTAGAACTGAATACAATATTCTAAGTGTAGTCCCAAGAGAGATTTTTGGCGCTGCAGCGTAACCTTGCGGCTCTTAAACTCAATCCCTAGCTAATGAAAACACTATACATCTTAACAACCTTATCAGCTTGGGTGACAACATTGAGGATCCTATGATATGGACCGCACGATCCCTATGGTCCTCCAGTCTGCCAATAATCCTGCCTTTAAACCTGTATGCTGCATTCGAATTCGACCTTAAAAAATGAATCACTTTACACTTATCCAAGTTGAACTCCATCTTCCATTTACCAGCCAATCCTGTCAATGTCCAATTACAACCTAAGACAGCCCTTAACACTATCCATAACTCTAACATATTTATTACATTGTAAAACTTACTAAAGCACCCTTTCACTTTATCATCCAAGTCATTTGTAAAAATCGCAAAGAACAGCAGTCCCAGAACCGATTCCTGAAGAACGCTACTGGTCACCAACCTCCAGGATGAATCCTTTCCATGTTCTACCACCATCAGTCTTCTACAGGTCAGACAATTTGTATCCACACACACAGGTTTCCGTTTCCTTGTACCCCATGCCTCCTTACTTTCTGAATGGGCCGATCTTATGGGAACTTTATCAACCACCTTGCTCAAATCCATGTACATCACATCCACTGCTCTACCTTCATCAATGTGGTTGATCCCATCCTGAAAGAATCCAATAAGTTCCTTGAGGCATGATTGTCCTTCAAAACGCCAAGCTGACTATCTCTAATCAAACTATCACTTTCCAAGTAATCATAAATTCTGTTTCTCAGAATCCTCTCCAATACTTTTCCCAATACAGAAGTAAGACTGACTGGCCAGTATTTCGCAGGATTATCCCTATTGCCTTTCCTGAACAAGGGAATAACTTCTGTCACCCTCCAATTATCAGGCAATACTTCAGTGGACAGTGGGGACGCAAGGATCATCTACAAAGGCGCAGCAATCTCTTCCCTCACTTCCTCTCGTAACCTCGGGTGCTTCCTGTCTGGTGCAGGGGACTTATCTATCCTTATGTTTGTACTTCAATCAGTCTGTACTCACCTTACTTTGTCTACCCCCTGTCCAAACAACTGATTGACTGCTTTCCATTTCAGGGCTATATACAGTGCTGCCCTCCTGAGCAAGTAACTTTCCAAATTTCCCATGGAATGGAAAAAATGTGAATGCACCAATGTCTTCCTGATGAAGGGACTGTGCTCAAAGTTTTCACTCTCCTGCTCCTCGGATGCTGCCTGACTCGCTGAGCTTTACCAGCACTATACTTTTCGACTCTGATCTCCAGCATCTGCAGTCCTCACTTTTTCCATTACTGAGGGCTGACCCCTCTACACACTAAGCAAAGTAAGTTATTTGGAGCTGACCGTTCAGTTCTGGAACGTTGCATTTGATTAACACATAAATTAAAAAAGAAATTACAATTCAACAATTATTCATTCAGTCCCAGAGTTACAGTTTTAGTTCATGGAAAGGCAGTTTGATAACAAACAGTAAATGACTGAAGAACTGCGAGGTACAGAGTATTCCGTGTTCTATATTCCAGGCTGGATGTCCTTTACCTTAATGTTGGGAATATTATCGGACCGACAGGTGTGATAAGGGAATGAGATGACATTTTTGCAGTGTGACATTTTTGTCATCACAGAGATGTGTTTGACGGTGGTCAGGGCTGACAACTCAATATTCTGTGGTACAAGAACTATGGGCAGCACAGGAGAAGGGTAAAAGAGAAGGTGGCGTTGCCTTATTAATTATGGAGTCAATGACTGTAGTTAGCTAGCATCATATCTTGGAAGGGTATTCAAATGACGCTTTGTGGGTTGAGGTTAGGATCAAAACGATGACAGATGCACTGCTGGGGATATATTACCGACTCTCAGATAAAAGAAAATACAGCAGCAGATATACAATCAATTCACTGAGGTGTGTAAAAACAATGACAGGATTATTATATTTAGACATTTCAATTCCAAATATTCATTAGGACAGTGATTTTTTTAAAGAGGGGAAGATGACTTGACATTTATTCCAGAGAGACTCTTATATCAACATGGAGCAGATACAACGATGGGCGGGGCAGTGCATAGGCGTGACTGTGGGGAGCGAAGCCAGTCAGGTTGGGGAGAGCATTGCAGGACCAGTCAGTGACCGAGACCCAAGCATTTTTAGCTTGTTAAGGAAAAGACCAAAAGAAAAAGGCTTGAAAATTAAAAATAATTTGGATGATGGAGGCAGATCTTACCAAGAGAAAGACAGGATCTGGCCACAGTACAGTTACTTCTGGGTGAAACTGTAACAGAACAGCGTATAGGTGGGGGGTGGGGATCACATGCTCGCAATGGAATTGATGAGAGTGTCACCACAACATGTTACACCAAAGATGAAATGTAGGAAAACCAGCCCGGAGAGCCTGGGATATCTACACATATTCAGAATGGAATTAACAATGAAAGAGAAGCTTAAAACAGGCAGAAAGGGAGCAGGTCAATGGAGGTCCCAGAAGAGGAGAGAACGTGAAGGTCTAAACTCAAGAAAGTAAGTAAAAGAGCAAAAAGAGGGTGGGGGTGCAGCGGTGATAAACATATTAGTGGGCAGTATTTTCAAGACTCCAAAGACATTTTATCGGTTTATTCAGGGTAAGAGGGATAACTAGAGAAAGAATAGGGAGTATTAGGATCCGAGGAGGCAACCTGTGCATCGAGCCAGAGAATATGTCAAAGACCTATTACATATTGGTCTTCAATTTGGAGGAGCAGTTACTGTATTCAATGTCTGTTCCTGACAGTGTGACCTTGAGCAAATTTACACAGAAGCTGAGGAAGAATTGGAAGTTGGTGTATGATAAAATGTGGACAATTCACTTGATCCGGATGAACTGTATCTTAGACTGATGTGGAAGATGAGGGAGGAGATTTCAGGTTCTTAACCGTTGTGTTTCTTTTTTTTTTAGTTTTGCCTCTGGCCAGAAAGTTGGTATTATCGAACGTGATAACATCTAATGTAGGTTCAACTTCCACACAGAGTGCTAGAAAAAAAGCCATGGGATTAAAGACCACCAAGTCTCACATCAGTGGGAGGGAAACAATTGTAGAAAATTGAGATAGCTGTTGAGGAATGATCACTAAATATGTTCAAGGCTGCGATGGACAGAGTTTTAAACAAGGGTTACAGGGAAAATGCTGGAAAATGGAATTGAAGGTTATCAGAATAAATGTACCCTAATTGAAAGGAAAAACAGAGTCAGCGAGCGGATGGGCATTATATCGCTCATATGTCTAATGGTAAACCTTTTCAAATAGGCTGTATTCACTGGAACACCAGCATCTCTGCCTTCAGAATGAGACACAATTTGGAAAGCAATCAATAGATTCAAGGAATTCACAAATGCAGTATTAATAGACAGAAAAGATCAGAGGACTGCGACAACGTGGATTGGCTGTCAGGGTGAATATTTGCATCTGCGCAGTCACCACGACGAGAAGGAAAACCTCAGCAAGACACTCTCCAAGTCCAAGTATGGGTCTGGTGTCAAGGGGTGCTTAAGTCCCAAACAATGCATCACTGCAGTGTTTCCCTCCTGCCTTAACCAAAACTAAATGTGGAGTGGTCTATTGACGTGCTGTTAGTGGCAGAATAGGTAGTAATGCTTTGGTTCCAGAGGCTTTGGTGAGCAGAGGCTCAGCAAAAGGTACAGGTAAGCTCACGTAAAGTCTTTTTAATGCTAGTTTGACAACAGTTGAGATGGCAGTTAGGGCAGTTGCACGTTCCACCTGCGGGATGTGGAGCTCAGGAAGATTTCCACTGTCCCTGATGACTACACGTGTGGGCAGTGCAACCAGCTGCAGCTCCTGGGAGACAGTGTTCAGGATCTGGAGTTGGCTGTTCTCCGGATCATCCAGATACAGAGCACTTCAGAGGTAAGAGCTTTAGTGAGGTGGTCACACCCTAGTTCCTCACTTAGCCATGTTTCTTTGGTGACTGTCATATCCCAGTCGCATGTAAAGATCCACGTCCTGAGTTCATCAGCCGTGTTGCATTTAAATAAACGCAATTTAATCCAACAGGCGTTATTGCTTCCTGTCGTGTTCCAGGCAGAGAGTAGCTGGACGACAACCAAGAATGGTGAAGCGAGTAGGCAGAGAGTGCAGGAATCCCCTGTGGCATTCCTCTCGAAAACAACTATACCATTTTTGATACTGACTTTGTGTTGTTGGGAAATGGGTGTCAGGAAATGACCGTTTAGGGGAAAGCAGCAGTAGCCAGCTTAGTTGCATTATGACTGGGTCTGGGGAGCAATGGGAAAGGATAAAGGTAAACAGGGTCTTCGATATAAGAGATTCTGTGGCCTCAAACGGCAAACCAGAATGGTATGTTGCCTCTCAGTTGTCAGTGTCCAGGATGTCTCTGAGCGTCTGCTGGAGTTGGCGGGGTGGAGGGTGGGGGGAGGTGTGAACTGTTAGAAGTCATTGTGCACGTTGGCACAAATAACACAGGTAGTCATAGGAATGTGGTCCTTCAGAGTGATTACTGAGATTTCGAAGTTAAAAAACAGGACCTTGACAGACACCTGATGACTTCCATTATCATGAGCTAGTGTAGGTAAGAACAGGAAGATATGGCGGATAAGTATGTGACTAAAGAATTGGTGCAGGGGGTGGGATTCATATTTTTAGATCATTGGGAGCTTTTCTGTGACAGAGCTGACCTGTTCAAGAGGAACTGGTGGCACATGCACTGTACAAGGGACCAATATCTTCGCAGCCAGTTTTGATCATGCTACAAGGGAGTGTTTAAACGAGATTGGCAGGAGGTGGTATCCTCAAGAGCAGGGAGGCAAATATGAGGCTGGAAGGAAATACAGTATTCAGAAATAGTACTTTGAAGAGACAGACCAGGCTGGAACATGATAGGGAGCAAGGAATTTCCTGTTGATTAAATTGCATTTGTTTCAATGTGAAAGGGCTGACAGGTAAGGCCAATGAATTCAGGGTGTGGATAGATAATCAGCACTGGATAGTCTCGCTATTACAGAAACATGGCTGAGGGATGCATAGGACTGACCTTGAATGTAAAAGGATAAATCAATGAGGAGGGACAGAGATGGTGGAAAGTGGGAGGGGAGTAGCATTTCTAATCAAGGGGAGTAGAAAGCACTGATCAGAGATAAAATAACTGATGAAACATCCAGTCAGGCTTTGTGGGTGGAACTAAGAAATAAGAAGCGGATGGTTACATTATTGGGGTGGTACTATAGACCCCCTAACAGTCAACAGGAATTACAGTAACAAAAATATCTAGAGAGTTTGGGGAGACTTGCAGGGAACATTCGGGTTGTCATAAGGTCCTAATCGGGAAGGGGCAATATTTAACCTACTCTTACAAAATATATCAGGATAGGTGAGTGAGGTGACAGTAGATGTGCACTTTGGGACCAGTGAGCATAGATCTATTAATTTTAAAATAGTTATGGAGAGGGAAGAAATTGGTCCACAGATTCAAGTTCTAAATCGGGGCAAGGTTAATTTTGATAGACTCAGACAGGCGTTTGCAGGAGTTGATCGGAGTAGTCTGTTTGCAAGCAAAAGGGACCTCCAGCAAGTGGGAGCTTAAGATCTATATGTTCCTGTGAGGATGAAAGGAACGTTGACAGGAATGAGGAACACTGGATAACAAGAAATGTTTAGGCTTTGATCAAACAAAATGTGGAGGCGTGGCTCAGGTAGAGGCAGCTTGGATCACGGAAATCCCTGGAGGTGTACAGGGGATATCGGAGTTTACTGAAGAAGGAAATCAGGAGGGCAAAAAGGGGGTATGAGATAAACTTGACTTCGAAAATCAGGGTGAATCCAAAGAGGCACTTTAAGTATATTAAAGTAAAATCATTAACTAAAGAGAGAATAAGACCCCTCAAAGACCAAAGTGGACATGCATGTGTAGTACCATAAGAGATAGGCGACGTCCTCAACAAATATTTCTCCTCTATATTTACAGTGGAGAAAGATATAAATATATGGGAATTTGGGGAAATTAGTGGTGATATCTTAGAGACAGTCTGTATCACAGTAGAGGAGGTAACTGATGTACTAGAAACTTTGAAGTAGGAGAAATCTCATGGTCCTTACCAGATATATCCAAGAACACTGAAAGGGGCTAGAGAAGAATTTGCGGGGGCTGTGGCTGATAATTTTGATCATCAGTTACCGCAGGTGAGATCCCAGAAGACTGAAGGAGAGCAAATGTGCACTTAATCAAGAAGGACTGAAAAAATAAAGCCTGGGAAATACAGACCAGTCAGCTTAACATCTGTGGTAGGTAAATTAAATGAGAATATTCTGAAGCATAAATTTTACATGCATTCGGAAAACAGGGTTTGATTAGGAATAGTAAGCATGGCTTTTTGAGTGGAAGTTCATACCTGAAGAATTTGTTAAATTTCTTTAATTATGTGACCAGGAAGGTTGACTAGGGCGGGCCAGTAGACGTCCAAATGTGTGGTGCTGGACAAGAACAGCGGGTCAGGCAGCATTGGAGGGGAAGGAAAATCAACGTTTTGGGCATATGCCTATCATCAGGAATGTCCAAGGTTTCGATACTCCTGCTTCTTGAATGCTGCCTGACCAGCTAGGCATTTCCAGTGCCACACTTTGCAACTCTGATCTCCAGCATCTGCAGTGTTCACTTTCTCCAAAGGTGGTAGATCTTGTCTATATGGATTTCAGTTACACCAGAACAGGATAAGGCTTGTCAGCCCCTGGAGTATGATATACAGTTACAGGAGGAGGCCAATCAGCCCTCAAGGCAATAGAACTAGACCCATTCTAGATCATGCAGCATCATGATCAGGCTATTCAGCTACTTGAAGTCAATAACACAGGAAATGGAAGAGGCAACAAAATGACTGGCCTATGGGGTACACTGGAATAACACCAGGCTATATAGCCTGTAAAGCCTGCCCTTCCCTTCAATAAGGTCAGGGCTGATCTCTTCCGGCATTAATTTCTCTTCTCTGCCCAATTCTTTGTAGCCCTCAACTCCCTGATGTGTCAAGATCCATGAACACGATTCTGCTCCCCCAAACAGTTCAGAGATGTAGCTGCCTGGGATAGAGAGGCCAGAATACTCACTACCATCCGAGAAGTAAACAGTTCCCACGGATTTACCTTGACCTTTGACATGAACAAAATATATGAGCATAGTATCAGAGTGACTGGCCCTGACATCACGGCAGGGCGTGACTGAGGAAGGTGTCAAGGAGACTGAATAACATTGAACCTAATGGGAATCAGTTGGAAACTCCCAGGTGGTTGGGCCATTCAGGACACCATGTGGCTGGTGCAGATCAATCCTCTCAGTCCCTAGATATCTATGTTGGCGATCTTTAGGGTAGCTTCCTTGGCATAAACATCTTCAGCTGGTTCATCAACGTCTTACGCTCCGTCATTAGATCAGAAGTGAGGATGCTCAGAAAGTATCGCATAAAGCATCAAAACCTGGTCAACATTCAAGCTCATGCTGTTAACATCTAGGTAACATTAATATAACAGTACTACTGGACCCTGAAAATTTCCAAAGAACTAAAAAAGAGCAACTCATTCTGTATCCCAAGCTGGTGTCACAGAAATGTGAGAACGCCATTCAGCCCATTGAAGCTATTGGATAAGAAGAGGCACAGCCCATTTACTATCTCTTACCTATTGCACAAGAAGAGTTTTTTTAAAAAACTACAAATGTTGGAATGCAGGAGACTGGAAAAACACAACAGGCCAGGCAGCATCAGGAGAAGAAGTCCACTCCTTGGGCATAAGCTTTCTTCATGCATGGGGGTGGGGTAACGGTGTGTACAGATAAAGAGTCGAGGTGCAAGAGTAGGAGGAGGGGGTGTGGTGAGGTGGGGAACACAGGTAGAGGCTAACACCGGGTTGGTCAATGGGAGGAATGAATCCAGTTGACAGCTGGAAGATGGGTTGATTAGAGGAAAGGAAGGAGGAGAGGCTGGGAAGGGAGTCGGGGTATTGGAAGGGAGGTTACGAGAAATTGGAAAACTCAATGTTGAGTCTCCCGGGCTGTAGGCTGCACCGGTGGAATATTCAATGTTCCTCCAGATGTGCTTTGGTTCGTTGAGGCAATGGAGGAGGTCAAGGATGACCATGTCGGAAATGGAGTGGGAGGGGGAATTGAAATCGGAGGTGATTGGGAGGTCAAATCAGCCCTTACAGGCCCAGCTGAGATGCTCAGCAAAGCATTCCATTTAGTTTACATTTGGTCTCCCTGATATAGAGAAGACCACACCAGTACCACCAGATACAGTTAACGAGGTTGGATCCCATCACCTGACACATCTTCCACAAGGACCAATCCCTTCGCTAATTTTGGTTCGTGCCACACTCCCCACCAAACCCGCCAAGCCCCACTGGCAACTGACCCTGCAGATGAAAAAAATGCATCACCTGCTGGCACACCACCTCCCTCATCTCATCCAAGGCCCCAAACAGTCCTTCCATGTGAAACAGAGGTCACATGCCTCTCCTTCAACCTAGTTTACTGCATCAGGTGCACCTGGTGTAGTCTTCTCCACATCGGGGAGAGCAACGTAAACTAAGGGCTCATTTCGCTGAGCATCACGGCCAGGCCCACAGCGGCCGACCTGAACTCCCAGGCACCACCCATTTCAATTCCCCTTCCCAATTCCTTTCCAACATGACCTACTTGGCCTCCTCTGTTGCCACAGTGAGTCAGACCGCAAATTGGACGAACAACATCTTACCTTCTGATTGGTTAGCCTATAACCTGGAGGACTCAACATTGGGTTCTCCAATTTGGAATAACCTTCCCAGCCATGGACCTACTCCCTTTCCAGCCCCGACTCCTCCCTTCCATTCCACCAAATGACCCCACCGTCTAGCTCCCAACCGGATTCATCCCTCCCATCGACCAACCAGGTTGCACCCACCACTTGTGTCCACCTAACTCCTACCTCACCATCCTGCTGCTCTCCCCACCCCAACCAATCCATCCCCTCTTTATCTGCAGTTCCCCCTACCCCCACTCGCAGTCCTGAAGAACGGGTATACTTGAAATGTTGACTTCTCCACCTCCTGATTCTGCCTGACTTGCTGTTTCTTCCAGCCTC
The DNA here is from genome assembly GCF_047496795.1 of Chiloscyllium punctatum. NCBI lineage: Eukaryota > Metazoa > Chordata > Chondrichthyes > Orectolobiformes > Hemiscylliidae > Chiloscyllium > Chiloscyllium punctatum. Next base: position 25,247,764 of record NC_092790.1, on the reverse strand, counting down.
CTGTTTGTCTAATGTTACACAGGAAGATAAGGAATCTAGTCAGCACAACACGCAGGTAAGCAGCTACCACCGGTCACCCAATAATGAACCTCTTCCCTGGAACGAGGAAGAGGACATTCAAACACCCGAGACATTGACAAATGAACAGAAGAGGCCATTCAGCCCGTCCAAACAGTTACACTGAAATAGGAGGATGTAATTGATGCTGCAACACTACAAACTAATGAAGCAGAGGCTGCATAGACAGATTGCTCCATGTTGTGCCTCCTGGCTCCTTTGCTAATGTTTCACACGTGTTACATTAACATGGTTTGCTGATGGTAAGGAGGCACACCGGATGGTTTGTGGCACATCTCAAGGAGGCATCTTCCATCTCCAAGAAGACAGGGCTAGTCTTCTGTATGGATGTCAGAAGCTTTTGAGAGTGACCAACCCTGTCAGAATGTGGCTCATGGCAAGTTTGTGAACAACATGATGCTCAGTGCAGGGTCTCACTCCAACTGTGCATTGAGACGGAGAGAGTTTGGTCAGAGCCTGGAGCTGTCTCTCAACCAACATGGGGGCTCCACAGGGACATGTAAACTATCACAGAGTCATAGAGTTCAACAGGCCCTTTAGCCCAAACTGGTCCATTCAGACTAAAATGTCCATCCATGCTAACTCCATTTTCCTGCACTTGGCCCACGTACTTCTTAACATTCCCTATCATATATTTGTCCAATTGAGAAAACATAAATTGCGGGAAACACGTAATATTTAATGGTATCAATGCTTAGTTTTGAAAATAATGAATATTGCTCCATAACGCTCAAGTTTTATTGCAATCACTTTTTATTCTTTTTTCGCATTACAGATTAAGGACTCATTTCCTTCACACTCTCCTTGTGGTACCTTCAACACAGGGATTACTCTGGCGCATTGCCTGTATTCTGTCTCATTGTGGCAAGGAGATCATTCCTCATAAAGGAGAGAAAATCTGTTCACAGCTTCCCAAGTACTGTTTCAATATCACTTTACAAATTCAGTCAGGAGTCTTCACACTTATACTTCCATCATTTTACAATGAAGGACACTGTACATTACTGTGCTGATTACCTACTGCTCCGTATGAATTCTATCAGTGGCTCATGACCAAGGACATCCACCTCCTTTTCACCAAGAACACTTCCCATCATCTCACCTTCGCATAAATACAAACTGAGAAGGATGGTATGTTTTGCCAAATCATTTTGTGGCCTTGAAAAACGCTATGCTTTAAGCACAGCCACGCCAACAACAACACCACTATTGCCATTGGAGATGGTTGCAGATGCTGCGGAAGTGATGGCCGAGCTGACTTTTTCTCTGGAATAATAACCCAGAGACCCAGGTGATAACCGAGACCCCGGTTTCGAATCCCACCACGGCAAATGTTGGAATTTGCATTCAATAAAATATCAGGAATTGAGAATCTAATGGAACCATTGTGTTTGTCCTACCTGGAACACTAATGCACTTCAGAGAAGGAAATGTACTGTCTTCACCCGGTCGGACTTACATACAACTCCAGACCACAGCACTGTGGTTAACACACAGCTGTAGTTTGAAATGGCCAAGCCAGCCGCTCCGTTATATCACTCACTAAAATTTTCAAAGAAATGAAACCGGGCGGACCTCAACACTGACTACTTACAGCCCACAGGCTGCAGTGGATCAGGGAGGCGGCTCACCAACACCTTCTCAAGGACAATCAGGAAAGGAATTAATTACTGGCCCAACATCCCATTACTGAATAAAGGAAGATGATGACACTCAAGGAAGAGAGACAAAGGGACATAGCTCACTTCAAACTGGGACTTTGATGTACACCTCACATGGGCATGCATTTCAGTAATATGGGAACATGAGAAAAATAAATAAGATTAGTCTGGACTATTATTTCGACTCCAGCTAATCATCAACAGTCCCTCTGTTTGTTTCTTTCTCTCTACCTCTCTCTTTCTCTATCTATTCAACTCACTCCTTCTCCCTTTCACAACAGCCACCCCTGTCATCAACATCAAACACACTATTTCCCAGCTGCATTCAGTTCTGATATATGGTGATTGGACGCAAAACTTCACTTCTATTTTTCTCTCGACCTGAGGCTACCAAATCTGTTCAGTTTCTCTGGCATTTACTCGTTCCTTTTGTTTCTGATCTCTAGAGGCATTTTTTTCCCCTACCTTTCATGGGATGTCTGCATCACTGACAGGGCAGAATTTGTGGACCTAACTAAATGCCTTTTACTGTGAGGCCATTCCTTAAGGTATTGGGTCTGACGTCAGTCTTAATTCAGACCAGGCAATAATGTGAGATTTAATCACCAAAGGACAACAGTGAAATAGATAAACTTATTGACAAAGTGCTGGTGGGATTATACTAGTAAAATTCACTTTTATTTCCAGTTCCTGTCATTTGCATTTAAGTTCTGTCATCATCTGTGATAGGATTTGAAACAGTGTCCACAGTGTAGTTACCTGGGCCACTGAATTACGTGGCCAGCGACATTACTACTCTGACACCGTGTCCCTGTCATGAATTTACTTTACAGACAAGAACAAGATTTTGATGGAAATATTTGTAACGGAAAGAGTGATTAGAAGAGAACAGGAACCATAAAGTCTGACTTTTACCAAGGTATAGATAATGGTTTATTTAGCACTCACACTGACGTCAAGATAGGGTCTGGCGCTACCATGGAGCTGGGAGTGAGTAGCTTTGGTGATGGAGAGAATACCAAGACATAAATCAATTCGGGGAAAATAGGTACTTTGTGATTGTGAACAGTCTTGTTTTCAGATGTTTATGTGTGCGAGTGTGTGGGTGGTTCTGAAATTTGTGGGTAATGAATGCATTTGTATTTGAAACTGAAGACAATAGTTTCAGTATTTACTAAATATAGATAACAGAAATAGCACTGAAGTTCACCATGGGATTAATAAATCGATAGTGATGGGGAGACTTACCAGGAACACCAACAATAGCGAGCATGGGATAGTAACCAGCCTGAAAAATCAGCAGTACACCTAATATCCGATCTGGTAATATGTGCCAATACCAGGAAAGATACAAAAGACCCCAAGATAAACTCCTGTCCATTGTTGCGTCATTCCAGTCGACTGTTCTCAGATTCTGATCCATTGTTGGCATATTCCAGTCTAATGCTCTCGGATTCTGATCCACTGTTGAAATATTCCAGTCTAATGCTGTCAGATTCTGATCCACTGTTGAAATATTCCATCTACTGTTCTCAGATTCTGGCCCATTGTTGGAACATTCCAGTCTATGGTTCTCAGATTCTGATCTCTCCTTTCCCTGTCGCTGCAACTGCTGATCCTTGTCAGTGTTGCTGGTGATACATCTGCATCAATAATGGGATAAAGCATTGGAAGAAGCCCTGTACAAATAGAAGAGGAAAACCATCCAGTGACATAATTAGGATCCATGGAGAGTGACATCAATCACAGTCATTGAACAAACAGACCCAGATAACTCCTTTTGGAATACGACCTTCAGTTTAAAATAACAACTGGATTGAATTGAATGTTGATATCGCTGGCTAATGGTCACATCTCCCATTTCCATTTGCTCTCGTGAAGTTAATTGTGAGGGAGAATTATTGACGTTTTCTTATCGCGGGTTAGATGATTCTGCTGTGTTTTTCATTTGCAATACTGTAACCACCTGAACGCTCCACCATGACCATCCACAAAAAAAAATCACAATCTAGATGTGGTCTCCATGCTGGTCTCTCCTTGACTAGAACAGGCGCCAAGCAACAGATTCTCAGTGGATATATTTGCCCTGACCATACACAGGAAGTGTGGATATGTCTGGACATTCCACTCGTGACAATGCTGAATCTTCAACACACAATATGATTGAGCACTGTTTTATGTAAACTAACAAACACCTTAATACATTATATTGGCTTCAAAGCGGTAAGACTTACAGTTTTGGAATTCAGTCCAAAGCCAAATGTGGCATGTTCTCACAAAGCCAGTCCCTTTACAGGGTTATGTTGTCCTTGGTTCTTTTGAAAGAGGGTCTAAAGGACCCAAGATTCCAATATGTCAGAATTTTGAAAGGTTCTTTGTGGTCCATTTGTTTATACCTAACAGATAATGCCTCATCCAAGAAGCCTTTCAAGTCTCTAAAAAGTACCCTGTATAATCAGGAGGACCTGTCCAGCTCCCACAACTGGACAGGTTGGATCAGTTCAGGGGCTAGTTGAGTCAGAGTCACTGGACGCTCTCTGCCTCCTTCTGCCCTTCCGACATTATAACCTGTAAGCAGTTGTGTCAGTTTTATTCTTGGTGCTAAGGGGTTTTGTTTATTGGGATTGTTGCAAGTATATTGGAACAGCATCTTTAAATCGGGATAGCCTGTCAGGTTCGGATACGATACGTTATTCAGGTATTCTATTTTCGGTTCCTTATGTTTAATTTGGTAATTTGGCAAATAAATGTCATTTGTTTAAAACTCGGCAGTCTGACCAGCTAATTCTCTCTGGGAATGTCAGCTATACACGAACCTTCAACAAGTAGCAAATTTATCGTCCGGCTACCTGCTTAAAATGTTTTGAGGGTTCGGGTCTGGTCCATAACAGATTAGAGGCCTTCGCGGAATTTAGACAGCGAGTGGCAGGTGATATTGTCTCTTACTTCGTGTGTTGATTAGGTGAGTAAACAGACCTTCAGATAGCAATGGTTCCTGCAGGAACAAAGCTTGTTTTGGAGGTGGAGGAAGTGACCTTGGGGGTTTTACAAAATGCACATAAGTCCAAGCCGCAGGAATTAGTAGACAAAGGGAGTGAAAGCTACCCTCTGATGTGAGGAAAGAGGAGATGATTACAGCAGTAGCTCAGCATTCTAATTTGCTGGAAACCCAATCAGGATCTGTGGGATGAGTAAACTTCAATTGCAAAAGAAGCAGCTTGAGTTAGAAGCAGAGATGAAGCAGTTTGAGCTACGACTAAAGTCAGAAGTGGAAGAAAGATAACGAATAGGTTTAGCAGAGGAAAGAGAAAAAATATTAATAGCTTCAGCAGGAGAGAAAGAAAAAGAGGGAGCATTTGAACTTCAGAGAAGGTCGCTTATAATGGAAAGTCAGCTTTAAAGGATGAGCATGAATGCTGAAGGTAAGCTGAGTGAGGAACAGACGGAGGATGGGCAATCCCATTGTCGTCCCAAAGCCTGGTGAGAAACGTGTTTCAGTATATTCACAGCTTGCCTAGATTAATGAGGAGGAAAGTGGCTGAAGAATTTCAGTGGGCAGTGACCATGTAGGTTTTGTTGACCCAGACAAAACTTGTAGGTAGAGCTAGTGAGGTATGTGCAACACTATCAGAGGAGGTATCTGGGGAGTATGAGGAGGGAAAAATTTACATATGAGCATGTGCCAAAAGCCTACAGACAACGTTTCAGGAATTTAAGGAAGGATCCTGGTCGAACCCATATTGAGTTTGAAAGGATCAAACAAAGTAATTTTGAGAGATGGATAAGAGCTTTAAAAAGAGAGCAAACACAAGATCCTCTTCGAGGGACAATTTCTTTGAAGGAGTTTAAGCATTCACATAGTGCAAGCCCATTTGTGGCTGATGATTATGAATAGAGATTATGATTATAAAACTTGTTTTGGCTTCCAGAATCAATTTCAGTCCATGATGGATAGAAATTTTGGCAAAGAGAAATCCCCACGTAGAAAGGGAGATGTAGATCGCGGTGAAGAACTTAACACAGGGTAAAAAGGCAATACGTGAAGGAGGCAAACAAGATAAAAAGCTCAAAGTTAAAAAGTTTTCATTGCAACAAATTAGGACACATGAAATCACTGTTTTGGTGGGTTCAGAAAAAAAAACACAAATGCAGGAATAAAAATTAAAGTCTGGGAGTTTTGTCGGAGTGGTAACAGAAAGCACAGTGGAAGCTAGAAAGCTGCATCAGAGTGTACAAGCTGATTGGAGGTTTGTTAAGGAGGAAGTGCCAGATCTGCTGAGAATATATACCTGCAAAGGGAATTTTATTCACATAGGGCAGGTAAAGAGGATGCAATATTAAGAGACACAGGATCCTCTTGTGAAAAGGTAAGGAGATATATACTCCTGAAGGACTATTTCCAGAAAAGTACTGCTAGAGTGAATTCACCAGGAGACAAAAGGTGCAAAAATATGTAAAGTGAGCATAGCGTGCCCAGAAAAGTGTGGGGAAATTGTGGTAGGTGTATTGGACAAAGTCTCAGCTCCAGCAATAAAATTTATCCTTGCAGAAAATATAGCTGATTCAGTGGTTGGATCACTGCTACTCTCGTTCAAAAGCCAGTGGATATGCAAGCAACTGAATCAATGTAGGGGAATCTTATCCTGGAAACTTTACTGATTGTGGGTAACAAAGTCCCAATGTCACCAGTTGAAACAGAAAATACCAAAAACTTAAAGATAAGGAATCTTAAGTGGCATGAGCAGATACCTTGTTCCATCAGAAAGGTGAGGCAAAACAGGTGCAAATGGGTGATCATGTAAATATTTTTTGCTCAGCTAAACTTATTGAGTCACAGCAGAAAGATAAAAGTTTAAAACAGTTGTATCAAAAAAACATATACGTTAGGAATTTTGAATGTATCCCTAAGTGTAAATATCTTAAAAATGATGTCCAAATGAGGAAATGGAGACTAACATATATTCAAGGAGATGAGAAATGGGAAGAGATTCATCAAGTCATATTGCCAATGGGGTACAGAAAGGAGGTGATGCGAATGGTGCATCAGTTAGGAGTGATGAAAAAACAGACAGAATACAGAGACATTTTACTGGCCTGGGCTGCAACAGGATGTAGTTGAATTTTTCCAGATGCATCATATATGTCAGGTAATTGGAAAAGCACAAGCGATAATAAAACCTGCACCTTTCTTAACTATTCCGGCATTTGAGGAACCTTTTACAGGAGTCTTAATTGATTGGTTAGGTTCTCGATCGCAAACAAAAAAGTGGCCATCAGTATTTGTTAACAATAATGGATGCATCGACTAGATTTCCAGAGACCATCCCGAGGTGCAGTAACACAGATAAAAGAATTGCAAAGGAATTACTCTTTTTTAAAAAAAAAGATATGGACTACCAATGAAGATACAGTGAGACCAAGCTTCAAACTTCACATCTAATTTATCACGATAATGGCTTAGGAATAAAGCAACTCAAATCTACCGCATACCATCCAAAATTGCAGGGAGCGCTAGAAAGTGACATTAAACATTAAAGACCATGTTGAGGGCTTATAATCAGGATCATCCAGATGATTAGGGTGAGGGAATTCCATTTGCACTTTTTGTGATCAGGGATGCCCCAAATTAACAGAGCAAATTCATTCCACTGGAATTATTTTCGGGGCATTAAGTGAGAGGACCATTAAAATTAATTAAGGAGAAAATAGTAAATCAGAGTTCAAAGGCCACACATTTGGACTTGGTCTCAAAACCTAAGGAACGATTAATAGCGCTGGGGAGTTGGCTAGACAGCATTTAAAAGTATTGCAGCATGCAATAAAACAGGAAGCGGATAGGAAATTTTAAAAATTGCAATTTTGCGATCGGGGATAAGGTATTACTGGATTAGTGGTGCTGGAAGAGCACAGCAGTTCAGGCAGCATCCAACGAGCAGCGAAATCAACGTTTCGGGCAAAAGCCCTTCATCAGGAATAAAGGCAGTGAGCCTGAAGCATGGAGAGATAAGCTAGAGGAGGGTGGGGGTGGGGAGAGAGTAGCATAGAGTACAATGGGTGAGTGGGGGAGGAGATGAAGGTGATAGGTACCTGGGAGTTGCATTGGGAGAGGGACTCCCTGAGATTCTTGTAGAGAGAGGAGGAAAACTTCTACTGTTACTTCCAGTTATAGGTGAAACTTGAAAAGCAAGTTTAAGTAGGCCTTATCAAATACAACGGATATTGAGTGAGGGTAACTACTTGATAGGGACTCCAGAAAGAAAGAAATCTCACAGCGTATGTCATGTGAATAGACACAAAAGGTACTTTGACAGGTAAGGACAGCCAGAGAACTAGGTGTTAATGATTACGGCACAGAATCCACAAATTTAATTCCACAAATTAAAGTGGACAATGAGGTAGTTGTCTAAAATTGGGATAAATGATTGAGTTACCTTTCTGAGAAAAATCGAAATGACCAGAAAGAGTTAGTACTATCACATGGGGAGATATGCAGATATTAACTTGGAAGTACTCACCTAATTGTGCATAATGTAGCTATAAGAGATGCCGTTACGATTAAGCAACATCGTTACAGGCATAATCCTCTAAGGTTGGCACAGGTTCAGAAGTAGATTGAATACATACTCTAAGATGACATAATCAACATGTGTTACAGTGACTGGAAATCACCCATAGTCATGGTGCCAAAGCCAAATGCTACCCAATGATTATGTGTGGACTATCGCAACATCAATGCAGTTAAAAAGGTTGATGCATACCCAGTTCCATGGTTGGAAGACTGTGTTGAAAATGTGGGACAAGCAACTTACATTTGGTATGAAAAATGTGCCGGCCACATTTCAGGGACTAACCAATAAATTGCCGGATTATCCAACCTGTGGTGTACATTTATGACTTTGTGATTTTTACTGACTCATGGAAGGAACACTTACAGAATCTAGCGGACTTGTTTGATCAACTTCGGAAGGCAGACTTGGTGGTAAACTGAGCGTAAAGTGAATCTGCCAAAGCAAAAGTCACCTTCCTTGGCCATGCTATTGGCCATAGATAAACGGTACCATGAGATTTAAAAGTGAAGGTAATTGGGGAATTTCCCATACCGTTGACAAAAAGAGCAGGACTAAGTGGATTTTATCAAACGTTTGTACCTGATTTTCGCAGTGTGACTGCTCCACTCACTGAATTGTTAAAGAAAGGCAAGAAGTTTCAGCGGACAGAGGACTGTCAGAAGGCATTTGGCGGAATTTGAAATATGTGGTAACCACTGCCCACGATCAGACACACCAGATTATGCAAAACCATTCAAGGTGGATTTAAATGTGGATTTCGGTGCTGGGCTCCTGCAGGAAATCGACAAGAAGACACAAAGACCTATTGGGTATTTCTCCAAGGAGTTGAACGTTCATTAGTAGAAATATTCAACAGTTGAGAAAGAGACTGTGAGCTTTGTGTTGGCACGACAACATTTCAGTGTTAACGTTGCCCGCAACATATCGGAGACAACCCTTTACACTGATCACAACCCAGTGAAGTCTTTTTGGAGAAATTTAAGGACAAAAATGCGAGACTGTTTAGCTGGGGCCTGTTGTTACAGCCATTCAATTTGAAAATTGTGCACGTGGAGGTCTTGAAAAAGTGATTGCCAATGCAAATGGAGACACTCAATGATGGAAGTTCCACACACTGAATCTGGATGTAGTGGTGCCTGTTCGCATGTTTACTGTAAACAAATGTATATGCGCATTTTAGAGTATGTACCACTATTTTTGGTGGATTTGAAAACTGATGCCATCTTTGGATATTGAAGATTCGATTTTATATTGGGGGAGTTGTCACACAGGGGGTCTCTTGATAAGGTTATGTTGTCCTTGATTTTTTTTTTCAGAGAGGTTCTAAACATCCCAAGGTTCCAACATGTCTCAATATTGAATGCTTCATTGGGGTCCTTTGTTTTTTTGCCTAACAGATAATGCCTCGGCCAGAGGGCTTTCAAGCCTTTTAAAAAACTGGCACATTCAAGGGGATGTGGCCAGCTCTCAGCTGTACAGGTCAGTTCAGTTCGAGGGTTAGTTGAGTCAGGTTCAGTGTTGAAACTGGACGCTCTCCCCCTCCTTCAGCCCTCTGACTTTGTAACCGATAAGTTTTTTGGGGGGAAATGTTTACTCTTTGTGCTCAGGGGTTTGTTTATTCGGATTGTTGCAAGTAATTTGGATCAGCATCATTAATTGGAGATATCCTGTCAGTTTTGGAAAAGTTGAATTGTTCAGGTACAGTATTTTCGGTTCGTTGTATTTCATTCCTTATTTTTGCAAATGCATTCTGTTGGTTTAAAAGTCGACTGTCAGACCAACTAATTCACTCTGGGAATATCCACTATAAACTTACCTTCAACAAGTGGCAACACTGCAGATTGGGCTATGTGCTTAAGAATGTTGTGATGGGTCGGGCCTGACCATAGCAATGTATAATAACTTTGTTTATTAAAAGTTATGGCTATGAGACAGAAAAGGCTGCGGCCAGAGGCTGAGGTGACTGGAGGGGAGTGCAGCATTATCTCCCAGTTACTAGTATTCAGCCATCACTGTTTTTGACAAATGGAATGAAATGCAATGCAGAGCAAGATAACAGATGACCCCTGGTTTATGGAATGTTGAACAACAATGTGAATGAAATAGGGCAATTTTAAATGTGAAGTACATAGTTATATTTTATATATTGACTTTTTAATCACAGGTTATACAGGTTGTTAAGATTGTTTATATCTGGAAGGGATATTCAGAAATAAAAACAGACATAGATAACAAAATGTATTTCATTATAGTGAGTTACAGCAGAGTAAGAGTGAGAATACAGCTCATACCGAGCTGGTACAGAGATGATGGGCTGCGTGACAGCCACCTTTATTGTACTTATTCAGAGAAATATATTGAAAATGTTCAGAGACTGAGGAGACAAGCTTCGTCATAAAACGCACAGACAATATCATAATTAATATACTATTCCTAATTTTTCATCAAGTGAAGCTGTCTATTAAAGGCCTTTTAAATCAAAATTACTTTGATGAGATCCACGCATTTATTTTCAGAACTTAAAGAAGAAACAGACTCCAGTGTAATACATGCGTCACTGGCACGAGTGATGGGAACAGGAATGGAGCATATTGTCCAAATATAATCGGGTTCAACATCCAGAGCAACCAAGAAAAAGCAAAATATTAGAGAAAGTGGAAATCTGAAATACAAATGCAAAATGAAGGAGGAAAGCAACAGATTACACAGGATCTGGGCAGAGGAAACAGATCGAGTCTTAGATGAACCTGTTCTGAACAAGTTATGTTAGACTCAAAAAGAGTTAATTCCATTTTTTCTCTGCTCCAATACTGCCAGAACTGTGGGGTTTCTTTCCATTGGTACAATGACAGGAGACAGAGAGTAATGGTGGGTGGTTGTTTTTCGGACTGAAAGCTTGTGCCCAGCAGTGTCGCACAGAGGTTCGTTCTGGGTTTTCATTGTTTGTCATTTATGCAAATTATTTGCGTGAGAATATCGAAGGCACGGTTCATAAGTTTGCGGATGACACCAAAACTGGTGGCATCGTGGACAATGAAGAAGGGTTTCTAAGAATACAAAAGGATCTTGAGCAAATAGGTCAAGAGATTGACAAATAGCAGATAGAGTTCAAGCTGGATGAATGTGAGCTGCAGGCAATAATGTGTGTTTGTTGCCGTCTAGTGAATCGGGAATGGGATGATTTTATTCCCCATCTTCTTGGTTCAAACATTGATATCCTTCATGATCTTTGAGAGACCTCACCCTCTCTGTGGTTACCCTCTTGCTGTTAATGTAGTTGCACAATATCTTTGGATTATCCTTAACCTTATCCGTCAATGCTATCTCATATCTGTTTTTGCTTTCGTGATTTCTCTCGAAATAATGCCCCACATTCTTTATATTGACTAAGAAATGAAATTGAATAAAGTTCTCTATGTCTAAAGTAAGGTTTTCTTTGATTCCTGAATAAAAGCTAAATAACTGTAGTTGTCCATTGTTCCTTAAGCTTACCAGCATTACCCTTCACTCGAAAAGGAACATAATGCCTCTCAACTCCCAACGTCATACTGTTGAACGCCTCCCACTTGTCGGACATTGTTTTACCTGCTAACAGTCTACTCCAATTAAGCTTGGTAAGTCCTTGTCCCATGCCATTAAAATTTATGGTACTCCAATTAAAGCAAACATGAATGAAAGACTTATTATTTTCCATAACCATTATGAAACGAATACAGTTATGATTGCAAAACCCAAAATATGCCCTCACGTTTACTTCAGTCACTTGCCCTGCCTATTGCACAAAAGAAGGCCTAGTTTAGCTCTTTCTCTGTTAGAATCATCCGCATATTGAAGAAGAAAATTTTTGTGAACACATTTGACAAATTCTTCACCATCCAACCCGTTAACGCTATGGTAGTCCCAATCAATTTTTAGAAAATTAAAATCCCCCATTATTGTAAGCTTACATATGTCCGAGATCTCCCTTTATGTTTGTTTCACAATTTCTTTCTTACTTTGGGAGAGCATATGGTACAATACAATAAACGTGCTCTTTCCTTTCTTATTTTTAATTTCGACCAATATATTTTCAATGGACGATTTGTCACAAATGAGCATTTAGTTCAATCTGTTCAAAGTCAACTTTATTTTCTTATTTTTAATACTTCATGAATATTTTAACTGGATACTTGTTCAGAAATATCTTTCCCAGTTACAGCAATAATTTATTCCTTAATCAAAAATGGCAGACCTCCCCCTCCCTGCCCTCCGCATGTCCGTTTCCATCCTTTATATGACCCTTTACATCTGGAACATTGAATTGCCAGTCTTGAACATCTTTCAGGCGAAAGTGAGGACTGAAGATGCTGGATATTAGAGTCAAGAGTGTGGTGGTGGAAAAGCACAGTAGGTCAGGCAGCATCCGAGGAGCAGGAAACTCGATGTTTCAAGCAAAAGCCTTTCATCAGCCCATTCCACATGAGCGGCTTTTGCCCAAAACGTTGACTTTCCTGATCCTCACATGCTGCCGACCTGCTGTGTTTTCCCATAAATACACTCTCGACTTGAACATCTCTCAACTAATTTTCTGTAATACATATGATGTCTCAATTCCATATTCTTAAACATGCCTTGAGTTCCTCAGCCTTCCCTGTAAGACCCCTTACATTGAAATAAATAAAATGTCGTGCTTCAGAATTACTATATAATCTTGACTGTCTCGTTTTTCTTTTCTAATTGACGTGCTCTCCTCACATTCATAAACTTCTCTAACCATCCTGCTATTTGTACTGCTACTTGGAATATCCCCCTTGCTGTCTCTATCAATATAAAGTTTCCCTACATAGAATGAGCAAATCTCCCAGCTAAGATATTCGTTGCTTTCCAGTTTTGATTAGAACAATCTTTTCTGAACAGGTCATTTCTATTGTAAAATAGATTCCATTTCCCCAAAAATCGAAATCCCTCAATAACACAATAGCTCTTCAGCCATTGATTTTTCTCCTTTAACCCTTTGTTCCTTCCCAGTTGAGTTTGGCATTGGGAGTAAACAAGAAAGTATTGCTTTAACGGTTTTATTTTTAATACTCTACCTCACCTCTTAAGTTCACTCTGTACTGCTTTAATCTCCCTAAAAAGTGTCATTCCTGCCATTATCTCCAATAATGTTTGGCTATTCAATCTCACCTTTAACTACGTGCTTGAAATGTTTCGAAACGTTCTTAATCCTCGCACAGGGAAAGCAAAAACCATCCTAAATTAACGGTCACTGCCCCAGAATCTCCTGTTGATGCCCCTGATAGAAAAGTCCACTGAAGCAATAATTCTACTAACTCTTCCCAAACGCTGCTGAACATAAGAATCATTCCAATTGTCCAATAATTGATTGCCCTTCCATTTTCCTCATACAGGCAATCCCCTTCAGCTGTTCTAAAAGCAGAAAAGCATATTGATAGATGTATAGCCACCCGTTGACATGAACTACCTTCTTATCTTTCCTGACAGTCACCCAACTATCTAACTGATTTGCTGGATAGCATTTTTTACTAAATCGTCTAGCCATCTCTCACAGTACCTTATATGTAGCCTTAATAACATTATGCATAAAAGCAGGATTGCTTTTGACAACTTATATAGATGTTACCTTTCATTACCTACAGACAATAACGGTTAAAAAAATGGAAAAATATATTCACATACGTATCAAACATATAACAGGTAAACAAAATCAACCATTTAGCTAATTATATCAATAAAAATATTCCTCTTCAATAAATCCCGAGAAGAAAGTAGTCTCCTCCGAAGCTGAAAACGTCTCGGACTCTCCGGAAGGAAGGTACAAGTCCGTAATTTAAAAAGAGCTGATTAATTTTTCAAAGCAAAAACACATGTGCAATGTAATAAAAGAAACCTTTTAAAACAGAAATAAACTTTTCCTTTCTTTGTAAACCACCCTTAAAAAACTCTTTTAAAACAAAAATTCGTTTGAAAGAAAATTGCGAGGTGTTTTTGATTGTTTTTGTATGTAAATGAAACAAAATAGAAAAAATGATGTTAAATTAATAAAAGATAATAACTATATCAACTGCAAAAAATACTACATTAAATATTCAACTGTCTGCAATCCCAGGAGCAGCTGTAAGATCCATGCTGCACAAAGAACATTATGTGAAACTGTCTTTACAATATGAAGAAATGTGGATACATGTTTTAATTATTTGTTCCCAATTCAACGTGACTTTACAATACGGTTTAATCTCCTTCCACGATTCTAAATATAGAATTTAATTGAATCTTTATCCTCATCACTCGAACTCTTTCAAACAAAATTGTGCATCTGTGTTCATCGTACAGACGGAAAGTTCCTTCAGCTCTGAATATTGCAGGAATGATACAAATAACATTACCCGGGTCTACGTAAAACCCAAATGTTGCAGAGAAAGCCACCTACATCTAATCCAATATTAATTACGTACAAGCCTTATGAATAAATCATAGAGAAGGGCATAGTATAAAAGGCAAATTCAGCTTCATGTCCAAAATAAAATTCGTGGCTCCCTCATAAAAAAACCTCAACCGCATTTCACTATAAATTCACAAAAATAGGAATAACAAGAGAACGGGAAGAAAATCAAGGCTAAGTAGTGAACTTCGTAAATGATGATGATGAGAATGGGGGGAATGGAGTTTGGGGGAATGATAAATAACGTTGTGGATGACACAATGATGAGCTGGTGTTTCACAGAGACGAGTAAGGTGTGAGGTTGCAGGAGGGTATAAACCAACTGTTCAGGTGGACAGATCAATTGCTGATGAAAAATTTAACACATATAAATGTGATACATTTCTGAAGTATTAAGACAAGAGAGTACTCAAACTGAAGAGAGGCTTGTTTTACTTGATTTTACTTTTAAGCAAAGAATGTTGAGAGGTGCTACTGGTGGTGGTGTTTCACAGCATGAGGGGTATGCACAGAATGATCAGAGAGCAGCTTTTCCCCTTACTCGTAGTCTCAATAAAAAGGAGACACACTTATAAAGTGAAAGGGGTCTCACCATTAATCTGTAAACTGTAGAAAAACTTTCCTATGTCTAAATGTATTTGGTGTTAAAATATTTTAAGATTTACATTGCCTTCTGAAAAATGTGATATTGAAGCAGAGGTTTGTCCTGTTATCCAGATTCCCCATTCCTCGTGCCTCCGTTTCTCATTCTGTTCATTGAAATAATACAACTTTTCCATTCAACTCTCCAACATGCTCAAACACAGACACAGTTTCTGAACTATGATCCAAAGAACAATATTTGCCCGTTCCCCTGACCTCTTTAAAGACTTATATCCTCTTCACGTCTTCCTTTTCTAACCTTTTCAATGTTTGTATTATTTTATAATAATTCAAAATATTTTTCATAAGATATACAGTCTGACACTTTCCAACAGTGTTGATAATGTAATATCTTTACTCACTAGCTAAACTATAAAGTTAGAACAATGCTAAAGTGTTTTGAGGTCCTGTCACTCACTTCTCAGACTGAAGTTGCAGCAAATAGTCATTGAAATCTCAAAAAATTGCCAAGTATTTACTTCTGATCGGAATGGTAATTTGTCTCTTTATTATGAAAAGGGCAAGTTAATTACGGACTGTCTGTCTGACTGCAACATTTTGATGTGGTTTACTCCAGGCCATTAAACATCAGGAATAAAGAGCAGGGATAGGCCAACTGGGTGCCAGGCCTGCTGTGAGAATCAATAAAGCCTAACTGCGCTCTTTTCTCCACATTAATGTCTTGTTCCTGACACACAGAGCAACCTACACCTCCCTTGACCAAAGCCCAGGAGTCATGTTACCCCAGCCACCAACAATGCATAAAATTCAAAGAACTGCAGATGGAGCAACACAAGAACATAGAAATTAGGAGTGGTGGAAGGAAATTCAACTTTGCACTTATCCACATTAAATACCATCTGCCAGATATAACAATCTGCCCCAATTTCCAATATTCATCTGTAAACTCTTTATTCCCATATTACAGCCTGTTTGCCACCTAGTTTAGTATCATCTGTGAATTTAGTTGCTACACTCTGTCTCTCCTTCCAAGTTATTTGGATTGATTGTAAACAGTTGAGGTCTGAGAACTGAAACCTGCAGCACCTCACTAGTTTTAGTTCGTCAGAGAAAGACCAGTTATCCCGATGCTCTGCTTTCTGCCAGTAAGCCAATCTTTTTTCCAATTCAGTATTCTACCCGTAACCCCCAGGGATCTAACCTGCTAGATCAGTCCTTTATGCAGCACCTTGTCAAATGCCTTCTGTCGTTTTGATGTACAGCAGTTGCTGTATCCCAATGATCCACATTGTTGGTTACATTCTCAAAGAACTCCAGCAGGTATGTCAAGCACAACCTGCCCATCATGAAACCGTGCTGACAGTGGTGAACGGATCTTTGTTTTTCCAAATGTTCAGTTATTTCTTACGTTATGGTTGACTGAAGAAACTTCCCCACTACAGAGTTAAAACTCACTGGTCTAAAGTTTGTCATTTTTTTCCTTTCTCTTGTTTTGAATACGAGTGTCACATTATTAATTTTCCAATAGTTCTGCACAGTTCCAGAATCAAAGGATTTTTTGAATCTCGTAACTAACACATTAGGTACCTCTGCTGTTACCTCCTTTAATATAATAGACTGCAGGCCGAGAGCCTGACCTCCCTCTAATCCCATCAATGTGTTTAATACCTTTTTCCCTCAGCATCGTACTTCCATCAAGATCCTTTGCAGTTGTCGTAAAGTTTGGGAAGAGATTATCTTGCACTGTGAAAGCAAGAAGTGTTGGCTTTACCTCTGCCACTTCTGAGTTTCCCATTACTACCCCGCCGTTTTCATTCTCTAAAAGGCCAACATTTTCGTTCAGCATTGTTTTACGTTTTGCCGACTCGGAGAAGTGTTTTTTTTAACAATTCTTATGTTTTCGACACATTTTCCTTCGTAGCCATTTTGATTTTGTTTTTAGCAAAAGTTTGCGAAAAATTAAAGCGTTTTTCTTTATTCTATTCATAGGAAGATGGCGTCGCTGGTTAGACAACACTCATTGTCCTACCCTAATTGCCCAGAGGGCAGTTAGCGTCAAGCAAATTTGTGTGGATTTAAAGTCACATGTAGATCAGATCAGTTAAGGATGGCGGTTTCCGGTCCTAAAGGACATTCATGAAACGTATGGATGTTTCAAACAATAAGCAATTGATTCACTATTATCAATAGACTCTTAATTCTAGGTTCATATTGAATTTAAACTCCACCATCTGCAATGGCGGCACTTGAACGTGAGTCCCCAGAACATTATCTGGACCAGCAGTCGGTGATAATGCCACCAGGCTATCACCTTCATGTTAGTATCGGCTTCTTTGTTGAGACATGAATCACTTTTCACCTTTTTAAAATTCAACTTCCACTCAGGATTGCACTTTAATTAAGGAGTTTGGACTATCTCCCGTAGTAGTTGCCACTGTTCTTCAAATGTGCCGACTTTTAATGTTTTTTGCCAAGTCCATTCAGGCCAAGCCCTTCTTCAGGCCAGTTAAATTATCATTGTCCAACACCAAACCTCACATCTGTGACTCTTTCTTCACTGTTTCAGTCTGAATGTGAAACTGCAGCATTTTGCGGTCACTCTTTCTGAGGTGATCTTGTACTACAGTATGACTTATCACTCCTTCATTATATAATAGCAAAGCC
The DNA here is from genome assembly GCF_047496795.1 of Chiloscyllium punctatum. Taxonomy (NCBI): domain Eukaryota; kingdom Metazoa; phylum Chordata; class Chondrichthyes; order Orectolobiformes; family Hemiscylliidae; genus Chiloscyllium; species Chiloscyllium punctatum. Next base: position 25,229,747 of record NC_092790.1, on the reverse strand, counting down.
AGTTCTCTGTTTGGTTCCTCGAGGTGTTACTCGAAGAAATAATCCCTCATACGTTCGATGAATCATTCTTTGAGGTTCCCCTTGCCAATTGATTAATCTAGTTAATCCTAGGAGACTCTAACCCCAACCACATACCCAGAGGACTCTAACCCCAATTCCTGTACAGCTGGTAGAAAGTTTAACCCTTTGTGATTTGGTTTGAATGCACGTTTGTTTGTTGGTGAATGAGTGTTTGTGCTTTGTTCCCTGGAGGTTGAGATCCGAGACTGTTTTGAATCTGATTTCTATTATGGAAATTTAACATGATTTATTTTAAGGTTAAGGATATTACAGTCATTATGAAATAAAATGTTAACTCCTGCTCTTTTACAGGTCATGACTGCCTCACTATCAGTTTCGAACTAATCTCTTTTATCCTTACATACCAGTGATTTATGGAGGGCAATTGACGTTTCAGTTCAACATTAGATTGCAATTTTAAAAATCCAATGGTTAATATCTGTGTCATTGGATTCGGCCATTATTCATGCATTAGACGTTGTTTTAAACTTGAATAGACAAATCCTTTTAAGACACCTCTGATTATTTCACGACCTATGGTATTGTAATTGAGCAATGACTGGTTAAGACTACTTAAGAAAACTAATTTTAGGATTAAATTAAGGAAATGAAACAGGGTAATTATAGTGGATTTCAAAGTTAGGAACTGTATGCATTTTACATTTTAAGTATTAAATACTGAATAAATGAATTTATATTATATAAACATATATTTACAGGTAAGGTTCCAAAATGTATAGTTAGGAACAGGCTTTAAAGTTAGACAAGCATAAATTGATGAATTTGTATTTGAAGTTATAGGGAGCAAACAAACATCTGGCAACGTAACATGAGAAGCAGAAACAAAAGGCAAAAATAATGGTAGCCAACGGTTGATGAGTTTATAAAAAAAGTCAAACCTAAAAGGAGAAAGAAACCGGAATGGTGGTGGGCAGCATGTTGAAAATAAAGGGAGGAGATGTTAAGGTGTTTGGTGGACAGGGACGGGGAATCGAGGTGGAAATCCTGACAGGTGGGATGTTATTACTGTGTAAACGCAGGTCACATTAAGCAGGAGTGTCCGGATCTGAAAAGGGCAGAGAGGGCGATATTGCATATGAATCTCTATGAAGAATAGCGGTGTCAGGGGTTCCTGCCCCCTGGGGCCCACCAGGAACACTTGATAAATTTAAAGGTGCGACTTTATAATAAGGACGTCGTTTTCCTAGTCGATACGGGGGCAGCAAGGTCATCCTTAAATTTTAAGCGCAAGCGAGGAGGAATGAAAGGGTTAATTGGATTATGGCCACAGTTCTGTGATGAGAGGCACGAAGAATCAGTTTTGCGCTCATGACGAGATATTGCTACCAAATTGGTGATTGGATTAACTGCAAATGGTGCTATGAAATCTGTTGAGGTTCTTAAAAATGAAGGTGCTCAAGCAAAACAATTACAGAAACAGAATGAGAAGTCACAAGTGATTGGTAAACAAACAGAACTGCGCTAGTACAGTTTTTAAAAAAATGTTTTGGTCACTTGTGTTTCCAACCTGAATTACAGATAATGATTATATTATTTATATTATATATATAATTAATAATTAATATTTATAATAAATCGATTGTGCTAGCCTGAATCAATATTAATTGGCAGGATGCCTTCACACATTCTCAGTGACCTGTCCTATTGATTCATGGCTAATTTAAAACATGACCGCATTAATTCATTGTTAATTAAAGAATGGAAAGCTACATTACTGGCCGATGAGGTAACTAACAAAGCAGCCCTGAACCCACAAGAAGCAGTGATTTATTCCCTAATACCTAATGTCCCAGGTCCTTGGGAAGCTCCAATATTTACTGAAAGAGAGGAAAAAGAATTGAAAGATTTAGGGGGTGTAAAAACAGCAGACGAACATTGGATGTTACCTGATGGAAGGGAAATGTTAAACAAAATGATGCGCGAAATGATGGCTGTCTGACATCAGGGGAGCCACTGGTGAGTGCAATCAATGTGTGATTTAGTCTGGAGGAAATATGGATGCAATGGGATACATGTGATAGCCAAACAGATATGTGAGGGATGCATAACACGTAAAAACGTAAACAAGAACGTGTTAAGGAAACAAGTCCCAGGAGGGAGAGAACCTGGGCTAAGAACATTCCAGAGCATCCAAGTAGATTATCCCGAATTACCCCGAGTGGGAAGACTGAGATATATGTTGGTAATAGTTGATCATTTATCCGGATGGGTGGAGGCATATCGTCTAGCCACTGCCAAACCCAGAAACTAAAGATTTGTTCTTAAAGAAGTATGTACTGGATTTGTCCTCCTCTTTGTCTTTCCTCAGGAAACAGAGTTTATTGGCACAGACTCCACCCCTTGTATTCGCTGTTCATCCGATTCAACAGGGAGATTGGGTCTTAGTAAAATCAAGGACAGGGACTAAATTGCAACTGGACTGGGAAGGGCTGCGGTACTTTTGACCGAAACGGCAATAAGGACGGCGGAGAAAGGCTGGACTCACTACACTCGGATCAAAGGGCCAGTGGAATCTCCAGTTGAGGAAGAAGTCTAGACAGCCGAATCAATGCAAGACCCCCTGAAACTCAGGCTAAAGAGACTTTGAGTAACAAATTATACAGTGGTGACGCAAGTGCAGGATTATTTCTCTAGGATTGAATCTTAAGTCTTTTGGTGCTTCAGCATGATGTTTAGAATGCTGGGGATGCTTAGAGTTATGATAATAGCTCTCTTATTATTGGGATTTTGTCAAACATCAATGTCATATGTGTTATTAATGGTTCCTGAGTCTGATAACCCGCAAGTAATAGACGCCGATGCATGCAGCTTGGTAACTTGTGGGGATGTAGATAATCAGGGACAGTACCGCAGCTCAGAGATACATCTTAAGTCCTATGGGAATGGCCTCGGTGATGGTACTTGGTATACTGGTCTCGTCACAGTACACCGGGCCACTTTCCGACCAGCTTTTGATTCTCCCGATACAGTGTAACCCAATATACTTAACGATAATGAAACATCGCACGAAGCAACTCTGGGGTGGCCGGGTGGGGGGGGGGGGGGGGGCGCCTATCAGGTACAATTAAATGAAACCTTTGAGATAGAAATGAAAACTAACGGGAATGAGTTCTTGTGCTGTTGTTTTCGATTGAGCGTAGGACAGGGAAAACGGGCAGAATTACTGGATAATAAGGTACAACCTTTCACCCCTCCCGATGACTTTAAAGTAGTTAAAATTATAGAGGTAAAGGACTTAAACAGACCACTGAAATAGAAACTGGGTACGGGGATGCAAATGCCTGGATTGAATGGGTGAAGTACATTGTAGAAATTCTGAACAAGAGCAATTGCTGTGCAAGTGCCTCTGGTATACCAGTGGCCCAGGTGGTTTCTTTTCCGCTCGGGTGGAAGCGATACAGGAAGAGCATGAAATGTATGATAGCCCTGTATCAGGATGAGACTGCATGGAATGATAGGAACTGTACCTCCCTATATATGATGTTGCCTCCTTTGAGATGAAAGACTTAAAAGCACCCCCCGAGTCAGCTCTCTTTTGGTGGGTGACAGTTAATAAAAATGTAGATTGGATAAGTTACATTTTCTTTAACCAACAGCTATTTATAAATTATACAAGAGGTGATGTTAAAGGAATATCAGAACAGCTTGATGTGACAAGTAGGATGGCTTGGGAAAACAGAATGGCCCTTGATATGATCCTAGTGGAAAAAGGGTGTGTGTGTGTGTGTCTGTGTGTGTGTGTGTGTGTGTGTGTGTGTGTGTGTGTGTGTGTGTGTGTGTGTGTGTGTGTGTGTGTGTGTGTGTGCGCGCGCGTGTGTGTGTGTGTGATGTTCGGAGGAAGCTGTTTTACCTTCATTCCCAATAACACTGCACCTGATGGTTCAATTACTCGGGCCGTAAGGGAATTGACTACCTTAACAGAGGAACTGCTGATAATTCAGGAGAAGACACATCTCTCACGGGATGGTTTCAATCATTGTTTAGAAAATGGAAGGGAATGGTGGTTTCCATCCTTACTTCCCTGATAGTAGTAGCCATGGTATTAGTAGCCATTGGCTGTTGCATCATACCCTGTATTTGAGGGCTCACCCAAAGACTGATTGAGACAGCCTTAATGAAAGAGATGCCCCTAAAAGGGAATCAGGCAGCAGGACTTTTTTCTATTAAATAATGAGGGGCTGAGTGAGACCAAGATGGATGAAGTCTCAGGAATGATGCTTGTGAATTTTGGGGGCGATGCTTAAAGGAAAAATTGCAGAAACAACAAGTGAATGTAAAAATAGAAAGGGGGAATTGTGAGGAGTAATTATACATGTTGTTATCTGCAACAATCACAAGGCTGAAAAATGAAAGTGGAAGAGTGGTGTAGGTTAAGCGAGATATGCTTGTACAAACAGTTATAAGCATCTGTTTCCCGTTTCTGCAAAAATAAAAAATAAACACAATCAAGAGTTCATAAGGCTCAGTATGGGCAAAGAATGGAAAGAAATGTTGCTTTAGCGAAGAAGGAAGCAGATGACATTCAAGGAGGATATATAACAATAGACCATAGAGGGATGTGGTGAAACAGCCAAGCAGGACATGCATTTTTGACACGAACAAGGCCGGATGAGGCAAGAGATAAACAGCCGTGTTGAAAGAAGTGGGAGATGTAAACAGGGGAGAAGCAATGGAATAAGTGAGGGAGGAGTAAAAGAGGAATGAATTGTACTAAAAGTTGTGCACTTGTTAAATTCGGTGTGCCTATCTTATAGGCACCACTCTTGCAAGAGTATAATAACCGATACTGCTGCTTCAGATCTTGTCTCAGACTGAAGTTATTGAAGTCAGTGGGTTCTATTTTCCACACAACCATGGAGATCCTGCTTTTAATCTCAGGTCATGGTTCCTAAACATTCTTTGCTGGACCTTTCAGTCCTCTTAAGGATGTCATTCGTATTGATGTGTACCACAACCGCTGGCTGTTCACCCTCCCCCTTTAGTATGCCCAGAACATGCTCGGAGACATCCCTGATCCTCGCACCAACCGCCCTTTGTATGAAGAATTCATAGAATCATAGAATCACTGCAGTGGGAAAACAGGCCAGTTCACACAGCACGTCCACGCTGACCCTCTGAAGTGTAACATACTCTGACCCATTCCCCTACTCGATTACTCTGAATTTGCCACTGACTAATGCACCTAACCAGCACATCGCTGAAGACTATTGGCAAAAAGTAAGCAACCGAGACCCATTCTTTTACCCTTTGTTGAAATTGCTTTCTCACAACAGAAATACTGAGCATTACCAGCAACTTGCGGTTTTGTCACTGATGAAATTTGCATATTGACAAAAACATACACAACTCAGACTTGAAATAAAGCTGAATTTAAACTCTCAGGAGAAAACTAAATATTTGGTCATTCAATGATCCCAGTAAAGCTTTATTGAATTACTCCTATTCTGTCTGTGAACGTCATTTGTTCACTTTCCCAATCCTGAATAAAGGAGATTTTTGCATTTTCTTTTAAATCAGAAAGCTCAGAAAAGTTGCACATTTACTTCTTCATGTGGGAATGTGATTGCATCTCATTCGTTCATCTCATTTCAATTACAGAGGATTATTCACAAAACACACACAATGTATCACTTTATCGAAGAATACCAGTAACATTGTAAGCAATTGGAATCATAACTGGAAAGAAGGGTTTAGACAAAGGAAGGATGAGAGAAAGCGGGTCTTATTTTGAAAAAAACTATTATGTGAATTTAGGTGATCAAATTCATGGAGAACTACATAGGGCTGACAAACAATATTGATATGAAGTTGTAGCGGTGTACATTGTCCTAAAAAAAGTTAAAATGTAACATTTGACTGTGAAACAAATAATGAATCTGAGTTGTCATGGTACAAAAAGAAATTCAAATTCGGCCAATCAGTTTAACTATGCAAACACTCTGAAATCCAATGGAGTTTGAAATATAATGTATTTGATGAAATCAAAATCAATTAAATAATCCGATGTTTTGAGGTGTAAAACTGGACAGTTTATACATTGAGGGAGAGAACTGCCAAGCGCATCCACAAAGATAGACTACTAGCTGAAGAGCTTTCTGAAAGGTACCTGTCTGTAAGATGTTTGCACAGCAGAACATCAAAGCCAACCGCGATAAAAATCTACAGAGAAAAATCTGCAAAGGAGAATTGACAAAGCTGACTGGTTTTGAAACGTGATTGTATTCTTTTCAAATCTTAGTCATGGTGTTTTCTTTCATTGGACCAGTATTGTAGAGTGGGAGGTAAAAGATAGGTTTAACGAAACGAGTTCTAAATAGTTGTGTATTTTAATATTCTCTGTTGGACTTAAATAACAAAACTGTTAATTTTACTTTAAATAGTGACCTCTGTAAATGGATCTTTGCCTCTCGAAAGTTAACAGATTCCAGCATGACGTGCACTTTTTTCTCTGTGGCTGGTTCAGATTAGGAGAGGGGTTTTCTCTGTGTCATAACAGTTTGGGGCCTTTTGTCTGCGATTTGAACAAGTTTAGACAGATCCAGTCTGAGATTTGGGCAGAGCTAAATGTGTTTGAGGTATGAAAATGCACAGTAGATTTAATCATTGACACGTTATTATCCGAGAGCTTTAAATAAAACGTCGATGAGTCACTTTGTTTAATTTCGGTGACTTGTGGTTGGTTAAATTTAAAGTGAGAGAAATGGCTCTTTAAAAATGTTAAAGAGAGTCTGGGGTTTTAAGATGATTCTCACATTTGCGGAAGGCATTTAGAAGAAAAAATAAAGGCCAAACATTTAGAATTAGCAAAGAATTTAGATTTTGGGTGTAACCAAGAACAAGAGTAAAGCTGAAATTGTCAGGAAATTACTCAAACAATAAGGTGTGCCAGAGAAACAGAAAAGTGTAGGATATTGAGAAAAAACTTGAATTACAATAGAAAAAAATGTAGTTTTAAAGATAAACAAAGGGAGAGAGAAAGAGAGAAGCAAGAGAAAGCAAGAGGGAAGAGAGAGGGGATTAAAAAGAGGGGAGAAGGTTCTCAGCTGAGCAAATGGAGAGTGAATTTGAACTTGAGAAGTTGTGATTTTGTAAGCAAAGTCAAGTGAACAGGCTGGAGAGTAAAAGGGACATTAGTGATTGAAACAACTATGTCAAGATTCTGCCACATTTTGATGAGAAAGATGTTGAAGCCTTCTTTATTTCATCTGAAAAAATGGCTAGGCAGGTAGAGTGGTGAAAGGATTTATGGGTAATGGTAGTTCAGGCTAAGCTGGTAGGCACAGTTAGTGAGGTATTTGCTGCCCTGCCAGTTGAGGGGTCAAGAGATTATGAAGACATGAAACAAGATATTTTATGTGCTTACGAACTGGTACTGGAAGCATATAGATAGCAGTTCGGAAAAATAAAGAAGGAACAAGATCAGCCTTATGTTGAGTTCGAAAGAATTAAACATTGGCATTTTGATAGATGGGTGCAGGCTTTAAAGACAGATAAGACTTGTGAGGCTCGAAGGGAGATTATTCTGCTGGAGTTTAAAACCTCACTTACAGAGGTGATAATAATTCACGTGGAGGAAAAGAAAGTTCAGAAATTGAGAATGGAAGGAGAATTAATAGATGAATACATGCTGCTGCATAAGACAAGCTTCCAGCCAGAATTTTGTCCTGTGAGGAATAGAGTTTGGGAGAAGGGGAGATGCTACACTATAAAAGAAAGAGTAGAACATATGAGTTTACCACAGGTTAAAGAAGCTGCCCAAGAGAGTGAAAAGGAGGTGAAAGGCCTCAGGTGTTTTCACTGTAATGGAGTGGGACACAGAAAATTACAGTGCCGGTGGTTTCCGAAGGTCATTGGGAAAAGGTGTTTTCACCGACATAAGGAGGTTAATGTATGGTCACAGTGCTGATTGTTAAGAAAAGGACTGTGGGAAAAGATGTGGTAAAAGAAGCTAAGCCAGTGGCATTAGTGAAAGATTTAAAGGAAACCCCAACAAGATCGAAGAGCTGCAGGAAAGTGCACAGCCAAGACGGGGCTGGGTATAGAGTTAGTACCTGATCTCTCTAAAGAGTTTGCGTCTGTGAGTAAAGTTTACTCAGAAATAACAGGGGTAGAAGAGCAAGAAGTTATCATTTTGAGAGATACATGATCTAACCAGTTGATAATAGGAAGAGATGAATGAATTTGAAGTCTTTCTGATCTGTTACCCGGGAATGCATTAATTTATGGGAAAGACGTACAGAAATTTAGAATTTCCCTATGTAAGATCGGGTTGGAGTGCCTAATCAAGACTGGGGAAGTTATAGCGGGAAAGATTGACAGACTGTCACATGCAGGAATGCAGTTTGTTCTTGGGAAGGGTTTAGCAGGGTCCAAGTTGGGAGTGACATCCCTTGTTGTGGAGAAGCCCAAGGAAGACAAAGAAACGGAAGTGTTAAATTGGAAATATCCTGGTATTTTCCCAGGCTGTGCAGTCACCATATCCCACTATTATAAGTCACTGCACGAAGGACAAACTATAGACAAAGATGAAGGAGTTGAGATTCAGTTAACGGACACCCTGTTTGCCGTAATGGTGCAGGGAAAACCTGAACAGGCAGTGGGTCAGACAGAGGTGTTTTGTCCTGAAAGGCTAAGGGACTTGCAACAGACAGAAAGACGATAAAAGATATATACGTGAAGTGTACTCTGAAAAGGAGGCAGAGGATATTCATGAGAGTTGTTATCTGAAAGATAGAGCTTAAGACAGAAATAGAGACCACATCAGGTTAGTGCAGAGGAGAAATGTGCTGAGGTGCACCAGATTGTGTTGCTATTAGCATAGAGACAGGAAGTTTTACAGGTAGCATATGAACTACCTGTAGGCGGTCACCTAGGGGTACGAAAGACTCGGGCTAAGGGACAAAAACATTTTTATTGACCTGGAATGCACAAAGATGTGGTTAATGTTTGGCGTACATGTCATTCATGCCAAATGGTAGGTAGGCCACAGGCAGTAATGAAACTAGCAGCTTTGTTGCCAATTCCCACATTTGAAGACTACTTCATGTGACTTATAAATGAGTGTGCAGGTCCCCTCCTGAAAAATAGAGGAGAGAAAGAATTGGAGAAACAGGTGTTATTTACTCCCCCACAGAGTGAGGAATCAAATCCAAATGTCGTGGATTTTGATGTGCCTCAAAATATGTCAAAATCGTAGAATTCCTTGAGCAGTGGGGTAGATTAGTAAACTATCTGTCTCAGGATCATAGAACACAGTTGAAAGGTTTGTTATTGCAATATGAGGACATATGTTAGAATCATATGGTGGGGACTATTGTATATGAAGTTGTTCTAGAGAGTACTGTTCCGATAAAACAATCCATATCGGCATTATCCCTCAAAGCCAGACAGGTCCAGAAGGAGGTGGAGGATATGCTCAATGAGGACATCATTGAACCAAGCCCGAGCGAGTGGAGCTCGCCGATCATCTTAGTTCCCAAACCGGATGGGACTCAATAATTTTGCTTGGATTATTGTAAGATCGACACTGTTACAAAATCAGACTTATATCCAATACCGACATTGGAGGACTGAATCGAGAAAGTTGGACAAGTCAGTTACATCACGTGGTTTCTGGCAGGTACCTTTATCAGAGACAGTGAAATAAATTTCTGAATTGTAACACCAAATGGTCTTAATCAATTCAAAGTGATGCCATTTGGAATGATGAACACACCCAACAAATTCCAAAGACTCACGAACAAACTGTGCAGTCCATTTAGACAATGTAGTGATCTTCCCTAAGTCCTGGAAAGATCACTTGGTACAGTTGGCAGAGCTTTTTGAATGAATACGAGAAACAAATCTGCTGATAAAATTAAACAAAACACAATTTGTGAAAGCAGACATGATGTTCTAGGGACAAAATATCTGTCATGGAAAGTTGATCCCATGGAATGCAAAGACCAAAACAACCGAGGAATTTCCATGGCCAACCTCGAAGAAAAAGATGCTTCGCTCCTTCGGAGTCAGCGGGATTCTGTCGGAAGTTTGTTTCAAATGTCAGCAGTGTAGTGGCACCGTTAACCGACTTGCTGAAGAAAAACACAAAGTATTGGATGACAGAACAATGCCAGGAGGCATTCGACCATTAAAAAGAAATATTGAGCACCAAACCAGTTTCAGCTACACCAACGCTTGAAAACATTTCAAAGTTGCCGTCAATTTGAGTGACATAGGAGCTGGAGCTGCACTGCCATGATATGGGATCGTCCGTTTCAAAGAAGCTCAGCATCCACCAGAGAAAATATTCCACGATTGGGAAATGACTATTGAGTTTGGTACTAGCCTTATAACATTTTAATGTGTACTCACAAACAGAGTGTTGTAGATGGTTGTGTACATGGAGCCCAATCTGCTTACATTCTTTGAACGCTTTTAAGACTATTTCATTGGAGTCTTATGTTACAGACTTTTAATTTAAAAATCGTACACGTAGCGTGTCGGAAGTATGTAATCTCAGATGCGTTCTCACAAATTTAACTGATAACGATTAAACGAGATTTGTAATTATCCAATGTTAAATATAGGTAAAGGGGAAGAAGTTAAGGTTAACTTAGATTTAGGTTATCTGTATGTTATGGTAATGTGTTGAAAGAATAGAAAAACAAATGAGACCGTATTTTCATTATGATTGTTCTTTTTTGAGAGAGAAGGGGTTATGAATGTGTAAAGGGTATTGTACCTTTAAGAGAGTTGAAGGATTTCCAAGCACAGTGAGTTCTGGAAAATTTACAATGTAACATGTGGTCCAGCAGCTTGCAGTACCTGCGTTGCTATGAGACAAAAAATAAAATCAAATTTGATCAATCCATTTAAATTATGTCCCAAGAAGCTAAACTACAATCGAGTTTAAATTTGGAATTTGGCAATATTATAAAAAAAGGAAATTACCCGATGATTTGGGATAGAAAGCTGAAAAGAAAATTGACCAGTTAGGGGAGAACTGTCACACCACCAACATCGGCAGACTGACCGGAGAATAGCTCTCCGAAATGTACCTTTGTTTATCAATGACCTGTGACACAGAAACTCTAAGAAGAAGAAGCGAAGACAGAGGACGATACAAAGAGAATATTCGACAGCTGGCTGGTTCTGCAATTTGATTGTTTTGGTATATCTTAATTGGGGATGGGTGGGGTGGGGGGATTATCGGACCAGTATTATAGAAGAGTAAGTAAAAGATTGGTCAGAGAAAGGAGTTGCAAAAAGTTGTTAGTTAATTATTCCCTGTTAGACTTATTTTAAAAAGTGTTAATTTTTGCTTTAAATAGTGACCTTCAGGATGGTTATTGACCTTCCGAATTTTTACACGTAACAGCATGCGCTAAATCTTTTCTGTGTTTCAAGTTTAAATTAGCGTGGGGTGGTGGAGATAGTGGGGGAGGGGGCAAGGTTTCGCCCGTGTTGTAACATATTAAATCGGATTTCTCTGCACAGATGCTGCCAGACCTGCAGAGCTTTTCCAGCACATTTCTGTCTTAATTTCTGGTTTACGAAATCTGAAGTTCTCTTGACTTTCTTATCATTGACAGCCACGGTTGAGGTCCTGGAGGACAAGAAGACAGCTAATGTTGTTACATTATTTGTAATTTGGCTGCAAAGAAAACCCAGGGAACTACATACCAGTGAGTTTGATGTCAAGGGTGGAGAAGTGTTTGTAGGAGATTCTGAGAGGCAGGATTTACATGCATTTGGAAAGGCAAGGGCTGATTAGGGATATTCAGCACGGCTTTATGTCTGGGAATCCATGTCTCACAAACTAGATTGGAGGTTTTGAAGAGGTGACCAGGAAGATAGATGAAGGTAAAGCAACATGCGTTGTCTACGTGGACCTTAGTGAGGCCCAACAAAGTTCCACATGGTAGTCTGTTTAATAAGGTTAGATCACAGGAGATCAGGGACAGCTATCCAATTACATACAAAACTGACTTGACTGTAGGAGACAGAGGGTGCTGGGAGAGATTTGCTGTTCCAATTGGAGGCCTGTGTGCAGCGTTGTTCCACAAGGACCAGGCTGCTGTTGTTCATGATTTTTGTAAATGGTTTGGATGAGAACATTGGAACCGTGGATAGTAATTTGGAGATGAAACCCACAAAATTGGACTTATGGTGGACAGTGAAGAAGGCTATCTTAGGGAACAAAGATATCTTGATCTAATGGACAAGTGGGCTGAGGATTGGCTGATGGATCTTCATGCAGATAAATGCGAGATGTTGCATTTTGTTAGACAAACGAGTGTAGGATTTATTCAGAAAATGGTATCGCGCTGGGGAGCGTTGTCAAACAGAGACATCCAGGGTCCAGGTACATAGTTCCGTGAAAGTGGAGTCGCAGATTGACAGGACAGTGAATAAGGCATAAGGCAAGCTGACTTCCATCGGTCAGTGCATTGAGTATAGGAATTAGCACATCATGTTGTGGCTCTACAAGAGAATGGTCAGGCCACATTTGAAGCAATTCTTGTTGTCCTGCTATTGGAAGAATGTTATAAACTGAGAAGGGGACAAAAGGATTTAAAATGATGTGACGGAGATGGCAGGTTTTGAGATATAAGGATAGGCTGGGATTTTGTTCCTTTTCCGTTGGAGGCTGAGAGGTGACCTTTATTACATCATGAGAGGCATGGATAGGATAAATAGACAAGAACATTTCCTCCGGGTGGGTGTGTCCAGAACCAGACAAGATAGGTTTAAGGTGAGAGAGAAGACATTTAAAAGAGATCTAAGGGACAGTTGTTTCTCACAGAGCGTGGTGTGTAAAGGTAGCGAGTTTTCAGAGGAAGTAGCATTGGGGAGTACAGTTACAACATTTGAAAGACAATTGGATGTGTACATGAAAACCAAAGGTTTGGAGGGGTGTGTGCCTAAAGAAGAAAAATAGTAATCATTCAGTTTAGGAAACCAGGTGAGTATGGACGAGTTGAGCCAAAATGTCTGTTTGCATATTATATGATTCTAAGAGTGTATGACTTTTTCACTCCTCCTTCATCACTAGTCTTTCATTGCATTCAATTGATTTCCAAGTCAAATCTCATCTGCAGATATTTTAAATGATCTAACTCTCCAAACTTTCTTAAAGAGAGAATTCCTGACATTGATGTGGTTCTGCAGACCACAGCAGCAGCAGAAACAGAATTAAATTCAAGCACAATCTGTAATGTTTTTCCTGGCATAATCCCTCAGTCGATCATTCCAACCAAGTTGATCTATGGTTCATTGATGTATAGGTGAACGTGCCAGTGTCCCAATCGTGTGTACCTAAACCTGATGACAACCCGTTAAAGCTACCATAACTAACTGTCTGCATTCCAAACTGCAGCAATAACATGTGATAGAGAGGGTGTAATGATCCCAACACCAACAAACCAACAGTACTGTCACATCTAGCCATAAATGGTGATGGACGGTTAAACAATTTCATGGAGGAGAGGGCTCCACTATTATCGCCATCCTAAATAATGGAACAGTCCTGTACATCAGTGTAAAAGATAATGATGTATTTTTGGCAAGATACTCCGCCAGACTTGTTGAGTGGATGATCCACCTCACCCTCGCCATGATGCCCACAGAATCACAGATGCCAGTCTTCAATCAATTCGACTTGCTTCAAGCGACATGAAGAAACAGCTGAACACAGTAGATACGACAAGGGCAAAGGGACCTGACACGATTCCTGCAACAGGAGTGAAGACTTGTGATGCACAACAACCGTGTCCCTGGGGGAAGCTGTTTCTTTCCAGCTCCAACTCTGACATCTTCTTGGCAATGTGGAAAATTACTCAACTATGTCCAGTCCTCGAAGAGGAGAATAATTACAATCTGACCATTTGCCACCCCCTCAGTCACATCACGATAGTTAAACTTGTAAAAATTCTTTTGGACAGATCTGTCAAACCGCACAGAAATAACCAGCTCAGTGTGGTTTCCAATAGGTCCCTACGTGGAGATGGTGCTGTTGTGGAAATATCACTGGGTTACTAATCCGGTCCAGGCTAATGCCCTGGCAACTGATGGAATTTAATAGCAATTAACAACATATCGAGATCTAAAATCTGGTATCAGTAACGATGATGCTGAAATCAATGCCAATTGCAAACTCCAATTTGCTTCATCAATGTACATTCAGGAAGTGAATACTGGCCTGGTGAATTCCATGCATTTCTGGTCTGGCCTAAACGATACTCTATACACACATGCATGTGATAAACTTTTCAATGGTCTCGAAAACGGCAAAGTAGGACACAAAATTGTATCAAACTGCTCTGAAGTTTGTAAGGATAAAACTGACAGAATTCCCGGCACCAGCCTCAGTATCGGAAAAGGGAATGGGAAACACATTTCTGTTGACCCTGCAGAGGCCTCCTTCCTAACGTCTGAGAGCTTGTGATAGCCATATTCCAGATGCCTCCCGCTCCCTTTCGTGTCGAGAAATCCTTATTCATATTCAGTGCCTTGTGTTCCACAGTTTATCTGGGAGAGAAATTCCCAGAGTCACAAGTCACTGAGTGAAGACATTTATTCTCATCTCAATGCAGAGTAGCCTGCTTGCAGCTAATACTGTGGCCTCTTGTTTTAGACGTCCCAGGCAGGGGAATTATCATCTTCCAATATGTCTCACACTGTCAGACTTTTATATGTTTCACTGAGATCTCCACTCATGTTCCTGAAGCCCATTGAACACAGGCCCAAACGCCCCAAACTCTGCTCTCACAACAAGCCTGTCATTCCAGATATCAGTCTGGTCATCCTTCACTGCACTCCCTCAATGTCAGGTTTGTCACTTATTAGGTAAGGAGACCAAACTACACACAATACTGCACAATGTTCGAGATGGGCTCTCACCGAGGCCCTGTACAGCTGCAGTAAGACACCCTTACTTCTGTCAGTCAATCCCCTAGAAATTAAGGTCAACACACCATTTATCTTCCTGCCTGCTTTCTGCTCTTGCAATATTGCTTTCAGTGACTGGTGTACAAGGAAATACAGATCCTTTTAAATGTTACACAGCTCCCCACTTGGTGGCTTTGTGTACACTGGTCAGCGTGCCAATGCCATTCCCAGTATTGACTTCTGGGTTCAGAACTCACTACCCTGCACTGACCTCGGAGGGCTGCGCAACAGGGAAAAAAAGAAAGAACATAAATCCCTTTAAAGACCAACATGTTTCATACAATCCCTTTTGAAATGATAGGTTGCTGTTCTATTGTACCTATCAAAGTACGCAGCATCACATCCACCCCCATTGATCTTCATCTGCCACATATTTGCCCATTCACTCCACTTGTCTCAATCACCTTGGAGCTTTTTTTTAAAAATCCTCCTCACCCACTAACAATCCGACATCATTTCGTGCTGTCAGCAGACTGAGAAATATTGCATTTGATTTCCTCAACTAAATGATGGTATGCATTGAGAATAGCTGTGTCACAATCACTAATCCCTACGACAGGCCATGATCCTTCAACTTCAAAACAGATTGTTTTATTCCTGTTCACTGTTTCGTGTCAGTTCTCCAATTCTAAAATCATGTTCATATTTTAGTCCCAATGCCGTAACATTTGAGTTTGCACACTCGGCCATAGTCTTTATCGAGATCTTTCTGAAAATGTAAATGCATTGCATCCATTTCTTTTCTGTATGCATCGACCAGTCAGTTTGTCAAATATAATTCCCATTTCATGTTGACCCATTACATAAGAACGTACAAACTAGGAGCAGGAGTAGGCCATCGGGCCCTTCAAGCCTGCGCCACCATTCAATAAGATAATGGCTGATCATTTCATAGCCTCAGCTCCACTTACCCGCCCACTCACCATAATCCATCATTCCGTCAATCTTCAAACAATTATCTATAAGAGTTCAAACACATTCAATGACAAATCCTCAAGAATTCTACAGGTTCACAAGCTTCTTGGTCAAGACGTTCCTTCTCAATTCAGTCCTAAATCTGCTCCATATAGTTTTGAGGCTTTGCCCTGTTATCTAATTTCACATGCTTCTGGAATCATCCTTTATATTTCTATCGTACCTACTCCCTTCACAATTATAAATGTTTCTATTCCTTCCTCCCTCATTCTTTCAAATTCCAATCAATGTATAATTCCAATGTATTCAGTCTCTCCTCATAACCAAACCCCTCACCTCTGAAACCAACCTAACGAGCCTCCTCTGCATACATTGTAGTGCTAGTATTTCCTTTCTCAGACGGGGAGACCAAAACTGCACATACTACAGGTGTGGTCTCCTCAGCACCCTTTAAATCTGCAACATAACTCCCTACTTTTACACTCAATCCCTTTCGCAAAATTCAATTTGCCTTGTTAATTACCTGTTGTCCCTACAGACCAGCTTCTGTGATTCATGCACAAGGACACCCAGGTCCCTTTGCACAAGAGCATGCTGCATTTTTTAAACAATTCAAATAAGAGTCCTCTTTAGTATTTGTCCTACCAAAATGGATGATTTTACATTTATTATAATTGCACTCCATCTGCCAGACCTTGACCCACTCACTTCAACTCTTTATGTCCCTTTGTAAAGTTTAACCATCCTCTCCACATTTTACTCTGCCAGTCATGTTAGTATCATCTGCAACCTTTGAGACACTACACGTGCTCCCCTACTCCAAATTATCTATGTAAGCTGTGAATAATTGCAGTCCCAGCACCGATCCCTGAGGCACTCCACTCGTCACTGATCAGCAACCAGAAAAACAATCATGCATTCCCACTCGTTGCTTCATGTTAGTTCACCAAGCCTCTCTCCATGCTAATACATTGCCCGTAATGCCACACCTTACGCAGCAGCCTTTTTGGCGTCACTATATTGAATGTCTTTTGGAAATCTCAGTACACCACACCTACTGGGCTCCTGTAGTTGTAATGTCTTCATAGAATTCCAGTAGGTTAGTTACACGTGGCCTGCCTTTCATTAACCAACACTGTGTCTCCCCAACGGGACAATTTCTATCAAGATGCATTGCCATTTCTTCCTTGATTACAGATTGAAATATTTTCTCCTACAGATGTTCGGCTAACCAGTCTATAATTCCCCTCATGTTGTCTATCTCCCTTTTTAAACAGTGGTGTCTGTACTCCTGTTTTCCAATTTGCTGGAATTGTATCAGAGTCCAGTGAAATCAGAAAAATTTCCAAAAGTGCATTTGTTATTTCTCTCATCACCTCTGTTAGTACCTTGGGATCCATTCCATCAGGGCCAGGAGACTTATCTACCTTTGGCTCCATGAGCTTGCCCAACACTATCTCTCTCTTGGGAATGGTTGTTTCCAGGTACTCACTTACCTTCCTGCCTTTGACAATTACTGACATGTTATTAGTGTTCTTCATTGTGTAGACCAACTAAATAACTCTTCAATTCCTTGTCCATTTCCTCATATCTCATTACTGGATCCCACTTCTCACATTCTAAAGGACAATTGCTTACCTTAGCCATTCATTTCGTTTTGTATATTTATAGAATATTTTGCTATCTGTCTTTATATTCTGAGGTAGTTTACTCTTGTAACCTATCGGATGTGTCTTGATAAATGTCAAAATAAAGCAACAAAAAAGTTAACGGTTTTGACATTATTTTGACATTTAAAGTTTTCCCAATCTTCTACTTTCCCACTGGTCGTTGCCATTATTTATGCCATTTATTTTAATTTGATAGCCTCCCTTATTACCTGGGACGTTCATGGTAGATTACCCTTTTGCGACAGTCCTTCCATTTCACCATTATATGCTGTTGCTGGGAACGTTGAAAAATTGTTTTGAAAGCCTTCCACTGTTCTTCATCAACGGTTCCACCGTAAAGTCTTCACTTCCAGCCACCTTTAGCCAAGATCAAAGGGTTGTACAAGTCATGCACATGAATTGTACACACCTAAGATGGCTCTTAAGTACTTAATCAGTCAGAATGGAGAGGCGGGTTTGATTGATTAAAATGCAAATCACAGAATTTATTTCAAGTCACTGCCTGGAGACACCTTCAGGTACTATCGATGTAAATGAAGTAACAGTTGCGGTCAGGTAATGTATTCTCAGCTTGAGGCCTTGTTTGGACTCTGTCTGTGTCTTGCCCTGGAGTCAGACTGGTTTTATTTACAAAGTAGGAGTAGCGCGCGTGTGTATGTGTGGGAGAGAGGGCGTGTCTGCGTGAAGGGGAGTGAGAGACACCCATTCTGTATGTGAGAGAGAGTGAGGTGGATTGTGCGTGTGTGTGCGGGAGGGAGAGAGAGAGCCGGTATGTGTTCATCCGTGTGTGTTGACAGAGTGGAGTGCATGTGTGGATCGTGAGAGAGGGGCAGTGTGAA
Source organism: Chiloscyllium punctatum (assembly GCF_047496795.1). NCBI lineage: Eukaryota > Metazoa > Chordata > Chondrichthyes > Orectolobiformes > Hemiscylliidae > Chiloscyllium > Chiloscyllium punctatum. The sequence goes on along the minus strand of NC_092790.1, from coordinate 25,211,311 downwards.
TGTGTGTGAGGGCAGATAGGGAGAGTGTGCATCAGTGTATGTAACGGGGAGAGTGAGAATGTGTACTCGTCCAGACTAAGGCACAGGCAAATACGGCATGTCCCTTTCCCCACACACACTCACTCTGTGGTTTCAGAGCTTCCCCTCTCTGTAGCCTCTGCTCCATTTGTTGTTCATGTTGCAGACCCAGATGCTGTAACTACAGTCCCCATGTTCCATTCAGAGTTGCGTCACCAAATCATCAGGTTTTCCGGAATATCTGAGGCAGCTCACAGCACAACCTTCTGCAAACCATCCCCAGCAGCTCCACTAAGTGGAGGTGAGAGAGAGGGGCGAGAGAGAAAGGAAGAGGCATGGGAGAGAGAGAGAGAGGGGATGGGCAAGAGAGAGAGAGGTGGGTGGTTGAGAGAGAGAGAGGGAGCAGCGAGACCGAGAGGGAGGGCGGGCGACAGAGAGGGGGGAGCAAGAGAGCGAAGGAGGAGGTAAGAGAGAGGGAGGGGAGCGAGGTAGAGAGGGACGTGCGAGAGAGAAAGGGAGAAGGGTGAGAGAGAGAGGCGGCGGGCAAGAGAGACAGGTGGGTGGGTGAGAGAGAGAGGGAGAGGTGAGAGAGTGGGGGTGCGGGACGAGAGAGGGTGGGGTGATACAGAGAGAGGCAGGGGGCGAGAGAGAGAGGTGGGCGGGAGAGAGAGGGGGGTAGAGGGGGGTGAGAGAGAGGGAGAGGGTGTGAGAGAGAGGGATGGGGTGAGAGAGAGAGGGAGGGGGCGAGAGAGAGAGGGGGGCGAGAAAGAGGGAGGGGAGCGAGAGAGGGAGGGAGGGGGCGAGTGAGAGAGGGGGGCGAGAGAGAGAGGGAAGGGGGCGAGAGAGAGAGAGGAAGGGGGTGTGAGAGGGGCGGCGGGCGAGAGAGAGAGGGCGCGGGCGAAAGAGGGGGGGCGAGAGAAAGAGAGGGCGGCGAGTTAGAAAGGTGGTCGAGAGAGAGTTGGAGGGTGGCAAGAGAGAGAGAGGGACGAGAGAGAGAGGGGGCAAGAGAGAGAGAGAGGGAGGGGGTGAGAGAGAGAGAGGGTGGGGGTGAGAGAAAGAGTGAGGGGAAAGAGAGAGAGAGGAAGGGGAAAGAGAGATAGGTAGGGGGAGAGAGGGAGGGTGCGAGAGAGAGTGTGAGAGGGCGAGAGAGAGTGGGAGGTGGCGAGAGAGAGAGGGAGGGGGCGGAAGAGAGAGAGGGAGGTGACGAGAGAGAGAGGGAGGGGGACGAGTGAGTGAAGGGGGCGAGAGAGAGAGTAGGTGAGAGAGAGAGGGAGGGGGTGAAAGAGTGGGATAGGGAGGCGAGAGAGAGAGAGAGGGAAGGTGGCGAGAGAGAGAGAGGAAGGGGGTGTGAGAGGGGCGGCGGGCGAGAGAGAGAGGGCACGGGTGAAAGAGGGGGGGCGAGAGAAAGAGAGGGCGGCGAGTTAGAAAGGTGGTCGAGAGAGAGTTGGAGGGTGGCAAGAGAGAGAGAGGGACGAGAGAGAGGGGGCAAGAGAGAGAGAGGGAGGGGGTGAGAGAGAGAGAGGGTGGGGGTGAGAGAAAGAGTGAGGGGAAAGAGAGAGAGAGGAAGGGGAAAGAGAGATAGGGAGAGGGATAGAGGGAGGGTGCAAGAGAGAGTGTGAGAGGGCGAGAGAGAGTGGGAGGTGGCGAGATAGAGAGGGAGGGGGCGGAAGAGAGAGAGGGAGGTGACGAGAGAGAGAGGGAGGGGGACGAGTGAGTGAAGGGGGCGAGAGAGAGAGTAGGTGAGAGAGAGAGGGAGGGGGTGAAAGAGAGGGATAGGGAGGCGAGAGAGAGAGAGAGGGCGGCTTACAGATGCTGTAACTAAGTAGAGTGCCCGACATCCGTTCCCTCACTGTCTACCTCGACATTTGGGGAGGATCCTTCAAAAAGCCAGAGACGACCAGGACACCTTGTGTGGAGATTCTGAAACATCGACGTCCCACCAACCAAGTAAGTATCAATGTTCAGTAAAGACCAATTCTCAATTGAAACTCGCTGGCAGTTCCAATCTAATCTCTCTCACTTTTCAGGCTTAGTTAACAGCATTAATGAAAGACTAAAAATAAAAATAATGTTTCTTCTCTTCAGTAAAAATGTTAAAAAGAAAAAAAGTAAACGATATAAGTTCATGACGAAAAATTTAAAACATTACATTCATTCAAAATTATGGGCAATCCTCGTAAATACTCGACATCATTTCTCTCACTAAATCTTCTTACGAGTGTTTGTATTCTAGCATCTGCTTCTTTAATTTCAACGGACTATCGTGCCCTGCTATGAAATGCTCATAGTAAAGGTCCCTTCCTCTCTGAACCTTTGGTAAACTGTCAATATATTTCCAAATAACTGGATGTTCCACATCAAGTTTGCATTGTCATCTCCTGTGGGCAGCTTTTGCATTATTGTCTGTTTTGTTCTCATTGTTTAGAGTTCTTTCATATAAATTCCACATTCCAACTGGAAAAAGCGGTGAACGCCGACCATTTCCACTGCGTAATCTTCTACCTCCATAGTTATCCTCGAACCAGTCCAGCAGCGATTGCAGTTCATCTGGAAGCGCATCAGTCAAATGTTCAATAGCTTCATGAATGTTTTCAATCGGAATAAATGCAAGACCGATTATCATTTTAGCTCAGAAATAAAACTATGAGTCAATGTTATACTTACTCAGGTGTCTTTTTAACATTTTTACTAAAGGCAATAAACATTATTTTTATTTTTATTGTTTTGATTAATGCTTTTATCTAAGCCTGAAAAGGAATACATATGAGCCGCGCTGAAATAATTCTGCGCCTAAATGCGTCTGCGGCAAGATGGGCTGCAACAAATATGCTGCACCGAACAGAATGAAGTATTCAGTAAATTACCGCACAGGGGGACGCCCTATAACCATCGCAGGCTGTTATGCAGAAGAGGGTGAGCCCTAGGTAGCTGTCAGGAAATGCAGAGTATAGATCATTACTCATTTTGTGTTTGGAAAGCTGTAACGAGTGGAATTCTTCAGGGATCTGTATGAGGTCATCAACAAATTACAATCTATTCTAATGAACCGGATGAAGTAGATGGAGCTCAATTTGCTCATGCACCAGGCTAGTCATTCAATAAGATGTCAAATGGAGACAGAGCGTCTGCAATGGGATACAGACAGGGGGAGGGTAGAGCGTCTGCAAGGGAATGCAGACAGTGGAAGGACAGATCACCTGCAATTGGAGACAGACGGGGAGAGGGCAGAGCGTCTGCAATGGGATACAGACAGTGGAGGGAAGACTGTCTGCAATGGGATACAGACAGCGGAGGGCAGAGTGAGGGCAGTGCGTCTACAATGGGATACAGACAAGGAAGGGCAGTGTGTCTGCAATGGGAGACGGACTGGGGGAGGGATGCACCTCTGCAATGGGATAGAGACAGGGGAGGGAAGAGCGTGTGCGATGGGAGACAGACAGGGGAAGGGTAGAGCGTCTGCAATGGGATACAGACAGGGGAAGGGAGAGCGTCTGCAATGGGATACAGACAGGGGAAGGGAAGAGCGTCTGCAATGGGATACAGACAGGGGGAGGGGAGAGCGTCTGCAATGGGATACAGACAGGGGAAGGGTAGAGTGTCTGCAATGGGATACAGACAGGGGGTGGGGAGAGCGTCTGCAATGGGATACAGACAGGGGGAGGGGAGAGCGTCTGCAATGGGATACAGACAGGGGGAGGGGAGAGCGTCTGCAATGGGATACAGACAGGGGAAGGGTAGAGTGTCTGCAATGGGATACAGACAGGGGGAGGGGAGAGCGTCTGCAATGGGATACAGACAGGGGGAGGGGAGAGCGTCTGCAATGGGATATAGACAGGGGAGGTCGGACCGTCTGCAATGGGATAGAGACAGGGCAGGGGCAGAGCGTCTGAAATGGGATACAGTCGGGGGAGGGAAGAGTGCCTGTAATGGGATACTGATGGGTGAGGTCAGAGCTTCTGCAGTGGGATATAGGCAGGGGTGGCATAACGTCTACAGTGGGATACAGATGGGGTGGGCAGAGCACCTGCATTGGGATCCAGATAGGGGAAGAGCAGAGTGTCTACAATGGGATACAGACAGGGGAGGGGAGAGCATCTACAATGCGATACAGACAGCTGAAGGCAGTGCGTCTGTAATGGGATACAGACGGGGAAGGTTAGAGCGTCTGCAATGGGATACAGACAGGGGAGGGCAGAGCATCTGCAATTTGATACTGACAGGGGGAGGGCAGAGCATCAGCAATGGGATACAGACGGGGGGAGGCAGAGCATCAGCAATGGGACACAGACAGGGGAGGGCAGAGCATCAGCAATGGGATACATTCGGGGGGAGGCAGAGCATCAGCAATGGGATACAGACAGGGGAGGGCAGAGCATCAGCAATGGGATACAGAGGGGGGGAGGCAGAGCATCTGCAATGGGATACGGACAGGGGAAGGCAGAACAAGCAATGGCATAAAGACAGAGGATGGCTGTGAGCAAAGCTTCAGCAGAAAACAAAAACAGTACAATATATATGTGATGGAAATTTTCTGTTTTGTGGAAAAGACGAAACAGCAGAAATTTATTTAACTGCAAGGAGAATGCAGAACTCAGTGTTACAGAGAGATTTGTGGGTCGTAGTACATGAATCATATCAAATTAACCTGAAGATGTAGCAAGTGATTTGGAAGGTAAATGTCATGATCCTGTTTCGTGCAAGGGGTGTTGGGTATGATCTTAGTGATGTTTTTTGCATCAGTACAGGGCATTGCTGAGATTACATCTGTTGTATAATGTGTAGTTATAACTGCCTAAACTGAAATAAAAATTGCTTTCGAAATGTCTCAAAGATGTTTCTCTTTATGCATTCTTGGGATGAAGACATTACGTTATGAAGAATTAACAGTTAGGCCTGAGAATGAGGGATGGTTTATTGACCATATAAGATCTGGAGAAGAGTGTAGTTGGTGAATACTGGATGGATATTTCTTCTAGTGTGGGAGAATAAAACTGGGGAAATAATTTAAGAATAAGTCAGTTTCAAAGGAAAGGTCATTGGACAGTAAAATTGAACTGTGAATTCTCTTCCCACATATTCTGACAGACAAGCTGAGCTTTTCCAGCAATTACTGTACATGTTTAAGAATATTCATTTTAACACAGACTTTGTGAAGACATGAAACGCTTATTTTTACATAATACAAGCACATAGTAATACATCTTCAAAACAAGTAGGACAATTTATTGTGAATGAATTGATTCTGCAATAACACACTGACCTGGAGTCGAGAATGTTATGGAGTCATATAGTTCGGACAATGTTCAAGAAGAGCTCACAGAGTCCAGTGTGGGACTGGAAACGTTACTGATTTAACTTACAGATGGAAAATATAGCCTATCTGTGGAGAAACATTCTATTGCTCACTTTCTGCTTCCCAATCGCTCATCACAGCAATGTGTGGGAGTGAAAAAAAGCCCAGTCGTCTTTCCCACTAATGGAGGAAACCTGATGAGGATTCATTGGAATCTCCCCATTACCTGAAGCAAAACAATTCAGCCAAATTCAACTGTTTCATGAAGAAATACCATTGTCAGAAGGCTGTGCAAGTAGAATAACAACAGAAGTAATTATTCGACTCGATAGTGAACAGACAGGAGATTCTGTGGCAGCAAATGGGAATCCGGAATGGTGTGTAGCCTCCCACATGCCCAGGGTCCAGGATGTCTCAGAGTGGCTGCAGAACGTTCTCACCGGGAGTAGGGGGAGGGTGGTGGGAGCGGGAAGCAGCCAGAAGTCATTGTGCACATTGGTACAAAGGACAGAATGACACAGGTAGAAATAGTGATGACATCCTACAGAGTGATTGTGGAGAGCGACGGAAAAGGATAAAATGCACGGTAATATCCAGTTTACTTCCAGTTCTCCGTGCTAGTGAGGGTAAGAATAGGAGGATATGGTAGATGAAGGGGTGGCTAAAGAATTGGTGCAGGGGGCAAAGATTTTTTGATTACTGGGATCTTTTGTGGGGCAAGGTGGCGTGTTCAGGAAGGACAAGTTGTACCTGAGCTGGAAGGGGACCAGTATCCAAGCAGGCAGGTTTGCAACTGCTGCAAGGGAGGGTTTCAACTAGATTGGCTGGGGTTGGGGAGTGGTGGGATCCTCAACAGCAGGGAGACAAGTGCGAGGCTGGAAGAAGATTCAGTAATCAGAAACAGTAAAATGAAGAGACAGGTCAGGCTAGACAACGACAGGGAGCAAGGGATGCCTGTTGGATTAAATCGCAACTGTTTCAATGCAAGATGGCTGACAGGTAAGGCTGATGAACTGTGGACATGGATCGCTGCGTGGGACTGGGATATTATAGCCATTACTGATACATGGCTAAGGGAGGGACAGCACAGGCAGCTTAAAGTACCAGGGTACAGGTGCTTTATACGGGACAGAGATGGTGGAAAGAGGGGACAGAGAGTTTCATTTTTGATTAAGGAGAGTAACACAGCAGTAATCAGAGATAAAATAACTGATGGATCACCCTGTGAGGATTTGTCTGGGGAGCTAATAAATAAGAAGGGAATGGTGATAGGATTTAGATTGTACTATAGGCCCCCAAATAATAAACGAGGAATTAGTGGAACAAAAATATGTCGACAGACTGGGGAGACGAGCAGGGCCAATAGGATTGCATTAGTAGGAGATTTTAATTTTCCGAACATAGACTGGGAATGACATAGAATTAAGGACTGAGATGGGGTGAATTTATTAAGTGTGTTCAGAATAGTTTCCTCAAGCAGTAAGTAGAGAGTGCAAATCGGGAAGGGACGAAGCGTGACCTACCCTAAGATCTAGGGCAGGACAGGTGACTGAGGTGACAATGGGGGAGCCCTCTGGGACCCGCGAAAATAGTTCTATTAATTTTTCAATAGTTATGCAGAAGGATAAAATTGGTCCACATGTTCAAAGTTCAAACTTGGGGCAAGGCGAATTTTGATGGAATGAGACAGGAGGTTGTAGGGGTTGGTTGGAGGAGTTTGTTTGCAGGTGAAGGGACCTCCTGCAAGTGGGAGGACTTTAAAAGTGAAATGTCGACAGTTCAAGGTCTATATGTTACTGTGAGGGTAAAAGGCAAGGTTGGTAGGAAGAGGGAACCTCGGATGTCAGGAGATATTGAGGCTTTGACCAGCAAAAAGGAGGCGTGGCTCAGGTCCAGGCAGCTGGGATCGAGGGAATACCTGGAGGTATACAGGGGATACAGGAGTTTACTGAAGAAGGAAATCAGGAGGGTGAAAAGGGGGCACAAGATAGCTTTGGCTGAGAAGATTAGGGTGAATCCAAATAGGTTCATTAAGTATATTAAAGTCAAAAGAATAGCTAAATGAGAATATGACCCCTCAAAGTCCAAAATGGACGTGCATGTCCTGAAGATTTGCGAGATTCTCAATGAATATTTCTCCTCTGTCTTTACCGTGGAGTAATACATGAACCTTGGGAGGCTGACAAAAGTCGTAGTGTTATCTTGGGGTGAGTCAATATCACAGGAGAAGGTGTGTTGGATGCATTAGACTGTATGAAGGTGGATTAATCTCCTGGTTGTAAACAGATGCATCCAAGAACACTGCAAGAGGCTACAGAAGAAACTACGGGAACCCTGGTTGATATTTTTGCATCATCGTTAGCAACAGGTTAGGTTCCAGAATATTGGAGATTAGCAAATGTTGTGCCATTATTCAAAAAGAGAAGCAAAGAAAAATCTGGGATCGATAGACCAGGAAGTCTAATATCTGTGGTACGTAGGCTGTTTGAGAAGACTCTGAGGGGTGCGCTATGCATGCATTTGGAAATATAAGGTTTGTTTAGAAATAATTTTTTTGACAGATTCCCTACAGTATGGAAACAGGCCGTCTGGCACAACAAGACCACACTGACCCTCCAAACAGTCACCCACCCGGTTCCATTCCTCTACCCTATATTTACCCCTGACGAATGCACATAACACTATAGGTAAATTAGCATGGCCAATTCACCTGACCTATAGATCTTTGGATTGTGGATGGAAAATGGAGCACCCAGAGGAAACGCACACAAACACAGTGAGAATGTGCAAACTCCATACAGAGCGTCACCCGAGCTGGAACCAAACCCGGATCCATGACATTATGAGGCAGCAGTACTAGCCACTGAACTACCATGTCACCCTTGCTTTTTTTCAACACAGTTCAATGACACAGGTACAAAATCTATTCTGCCCTTCACCCATGATGCACGTTCGAATATCACATACCATGGTTAATTTATTCTCCACTGAAAGTGTCATCTTATTTTTAGTTTGATATTAATTTTATATCTTATTAGTTTGATATTATTAATTTTAATAATTATTATTAATAGTTGTTTTTATACTGGAAAGATCACATGGCTTTGTGAGTGGGAGATCATGCCTCTCAAATTTGTTTGAGTTCATTGATGAAGTGACCAGGAATGTTGATGAGGGTAGGGCGGTAGAGTGTGTGGTTTTCAGTAAGGCCTTTGACAAGGTTACCATTGATAGGCTGGTCTGGAAGGTTAGAATCGCATGGAATCCAGAGGGACCTGGCAAATTAGATATACAATTGGCTTCATGGTAGTAAGCAGAGGGTAATAGTGGACTGGAGGCCTGTGACACATGAAGTGCCTCAGGGGTCGCTGCTGGGCCCGTTGCTATTTGTTATCTGTATCAATGATATTCTTGCGAATGTACAAGGCATGGCTAGGAAACTTGAAGATGACACTAAGATAGGTGGTATCGTGGACAATGAGGAAGTATATCAGAAATTGCAGCAGGACCTTGATCAAACTGGAGAAGTGGGCCGAGGAATATTTTGGCAACGTTAGATCAAGGTAGGAGTTTCATGTTGATTGGTAGGACCTTAAGGAGTGTAGTTGAGCAGAGGGACCATGGAGTTTAGGTCCACCGTTCTCTGAAAGTGGGGTCATAGTTAGATATGGTAGTGAAGTAGGCTTTTGCCACACTAGCAAGCATCGGTCAGGACATGGAGGAGAGCAGTTGGGAAGTTATGTTATAGTTATACAGGATGTTGGTGAGGCTGCACTTGTAGTGTTGTGTTCAGTTTTAGTCACATTGCGATCGGAAGGATGTTTTTAATTTGGAATGTGTGCAGACGGAATTTATAAAAATGTTGCCAGGACTCAACAGTATGAATTAATGGGAGAGGTTGGACAAGCGAGGACTTTTTTTCTTTAGAGCACAGGAGACGGGCCTATAGAAGTTTACATGGATAGGGTGAATGGACCCAACCTTTTTTTCCTAGAGTTGGGGAATCAAGGAGGGGAGAGCATCAGTTTAAGGTCAGAGGGGAAAGAATAAAAGGGAAACTGATGGAAACTGTTTTACACAGAGAGTGGCACACAAAGGGAATGAGCTGTCAACAAAAGTGGTTGATGCATTTATATTAAGGATACATAAATGGCATTTGGGCAAGTACATGGACAGGAAAGGACGAGAATGCTATTGGCCAAGTGCTGGGAAATGAGGTTAGTGTGGTTGGATATTTGGGTCAGCATGGACGAGTTTGAGCCAAAGGGCCTCTCTGCCTCTCTCCATGCTGTAGGACTTGATGACTCTACACATAGAACAGTATTTGGGTCAAACTCTCATTTTACCTTAGGTCATAAGTTCGAATCATATTTGGACAATGTTCTTTCAAGTTAACTTTGCAGATATTTTGCTTTTCAGTTTGTTATCGACAATACGTGTGTGTGTATGTGTGTGTGTGTGTCTGTCTGTCTGTCTGTGTGTGCGTGTTTGTCTGTGTGTGTGTCTTTGTGTGTGTGTGTGTGTGTGTGTGTGTGTTTGTGTGTGTGTTTCTCAGTATTTTTCAAAGGGAAATATCACTGTACATATTTGCAATATCCTCTCGTTATTCCACTTTCCATCATAGTTTGTTTTGGTCATAGACATGTTGTTTTAGTAGATTAAAGAAATCTGCCTGACTTGTTCCGAACACTGACCCTGACACACTCTGAGGACTATATCATTGGCCATATCACCAACATAGTTATAATTATTTTTTGTGGGCAGTGGAGGAGTGGGGCCAGAAAAGGGAGAAGTGAGCCAAAACAACGCAGGGAGTTATCGACTCAATCAGCCAAGGTCAGAGACGAGGAGTTCCTTGGAGGGGATTCTGAGGGATGGAATTTGCATTTATTTAGAAAGACAAGGAATGATTAGGGATAGTCAATATGGATTTGTGAAATCATGTCTAATTAATGTGATTGAGTATTATGAAGAGATGACAAAGAAGTTTGAAGAATACACTGTGGTGTACAATTTTTACACAAATTTCAGCAAGGCATATAATAAGGTTCCCCATCGTAGACAGATTACTAAAATTAGATTATATGTAATCTATGGAAAAGCTAACAAATTGGATACAAAATTGGATTGAAGGTAATGGATTGTTTTCCAAACTGAAGTCCTGTGGCCAGCGGTGTGCTGAAAGAATCAGTGCTGAGCTCACTGCTTTTCATCACGGATATAAACAACTTTGATGTGATTATCGGAGGCATGGTTAGTAAGTTTACAGATAACATCACCAAATTGGTTCAGTGGACAGTGAAGAAGATTATCTCAGAATATAACGGGATCCTTGACCAACAATGAGCCAAGGACTGGCAGATGGAGTTTAATTTAGATATTGGTGAGGTTTGACATTTCGGTAAGTTAAAGCGGGGTAGTGCCCTGGGAAATGTTGCTTAACAAAGAGAACTATGGGTGAAGATTCATAGTTCCTTGAAAGTGGAGTTTAGGTCGGTAGAGTATTGAGGAACGTGGTTGACATGCTTGTCTTAATCGGTCAGAACATTGAGAATTGGAGTAGGGTTAGCGTGAGGGGCTTGGACAGGACGGAGGTGAGGCCACTTTAATAAAACTGCGTACATATCAGTTGACTCTTTTAAAGGATGGATGTTGTTAAGCTTGAAAGGGTGCAGAAAAGATTTACAAAGATTATCTGGAACCTGAGGGTTTGAGCTACAGGGAGTTGATGAACAAGATGAGGCTTTTCCCCCGGACTGTCAGAGACTGAATGGTGACATGACAGACATTTAATAAAGTCCTGAGGCGCATGGATAGTCTGATTGGACAAGATCTTTTTCCCAGTGTAGGGGCGTCCAGAACTAGACGGCATAGGGTGAAGGTGACAGGGAAATGTCTTAGAAGGGACCTGAGGGGAAACCTTTTCATACAGAGGCTGGTGGGTGTACTGCCAGAGAAAGTAGTGAAAGCGTGTACACTTACACGTTTAAAATGTAACTGGATAGGTACATAAATAGGAATGGATCATGTGATGTGGGCCAAATGCTGCCAAGTGGGACGAGATCTGATTAAGATGCCTGATCGGCATGGACAAATTTAACAAAAGGATCTTTTTCCACGCTGTATGATTCTCTTATTCTCACAGCGGGCTGAGGAAGAATTCTAAAAGGGCCATTCGAATGGGAATTCTCTTCCCCGGAAGTTTGTGGTGCCTCTCTGATTATAAGTATTTACAGCTGAGTTAGCTAAAGATTTGACAGAGAACTGAGTCACGGATAATGGGACACAGACAGGACGATGAGGCTAAGACCCCAATCTGATCAGCCACAATCTTAATGTTTGGTGGAGAAGGCTCAAATTCTCTAATGACCCACTCCTGCTCCTCAGTCCCATGATTCTGTGTTCCATTCAACCCCTCTAACCTGCTAGACAGGAGCAGTTAGAGTCCACTTATTGTTATAGCATGGTGCACAGAAATACAGGAAACAGTTCGGTTGCTCGAGACTGTCCCACTCGGTTTGGGAGATTTGGAAAATGTAATTGGAAGACCCAGGCTGGATATGGAAGAGGTTGCTCACTTCTCTTTACAAAACCTCCCCTCTCTGTATCTTGTGCTTCATTTGTGGATCATGTTGTAGACCCAGATTCACTGTGAATACAGCCCCCAAATCTCACCCAGTGATGGCTCACAAAATCCACGGGTCTCCCTGATTGCAACATTCCATAAAAGACCTTCCAGGAAAATAACACATATGAACTTTCCAATAACAGAATGGGAGAGCATCAGAAACAGGTGCAGGTCATTCACATCCCAAGCCTGCCTTACCCTTCACTAAGATCAAGGCAGACCTGCTCCAATTCTCAAATCTTCTTAATGTCCAAGTCTTCTTGAGCACTTCCATAGAACACAGAACAAAGAACAGTACTGATTTGGAGATGTTGGTGTTCGACCTGGGGTGTACAAAGTTAGAAATCACAGAGCACCAGGTTATAGTCCAACAGGTTTAATTGGAAGCACACTAGCTTTTGGAGCATCGTTCGTTCATCAGGTGATAGTGGAGCGCTCGACCGTAACACAGAATTTAGAGCAAAAATTTACAGTGTGATGTAACTGAAATTATACATGGAAAAATTGATTGTCTGTTAAGCCTTTCATCGGTTCGAATACCATGATAGTTTCACTTCTTTCATGTGTAAATCCCAAAATCTATTTTTAAAAAAAAGTTGCATTCTCAGGTGAGCTGTGAACAATGGTGATAGCAAGACAAAATGTTGAAGCTGCTGGCCCCCTGTGTTCTCTGACGATGCCATGATGTTTAAATTGATTCTAAGCTAAAAAGTGAGATTACAGAGCTTTACATGAATTCATGCAGATTTTGAGCTCAAGGTTCTACATGAATGCATGCAGATTGGACCTTCAGCCCCCGACATTGTGTTGTTTGTCCTACTCTAACCTCCATGCTTCCATTCACTTTGTTCCATGTGCCTATCCAAGAGTCTCTTAAGTTTCCCTCACGTATTTGACTCTACTACCACTGATTGTAGTGCATTCAACACACCCACCACACTCTGTGTAAATAATCTACCTCTGATATCTCCCTTAAAACTTCCTCCAATTACCTTAAAATTATGCCACCTAGTGATAGACATTTCTGCCATGGGAAAATGTCGCTGGCTATTCACTCTCTATCTGCCTCTCATCATCTTGTACACCCCTATCAAGTCACCTCTCATCTATTTTTCCTCCAATGAGAAAAGCCCTCGCTCCCTCGCGGTTTCTTCGTAAGACTTCTAGTCCAGGTAGCATCCTGGTAAATCTCCTCTTTACACTCTCAAAAGCTTCATTATCCTTCCTATAATGAGGAGACCAGAACTGAACACAATATTCCCTGTGCGGTCTGAGCAGGGCTCTATCGAGCTGCAGCATAACCTCGCGGCTCTTAAACTCAATCCCCCTGCAACTGAAAGCCAACATACCATACGCCTTCTTAACAACCTGATTAACTTGGGTGGCAGCTTTGAGGGATCTGTGGACACAGACGCCAGGATCCCTCTGTTTCTCCACGCTGCCAAGAATCCTGCCTTTAACCATGTATTCTGCGTTCACATTCCAGCTTGCAAAGTGAATTACTTCAGTTTGAACTCCATGTGCCACTTCTCAGCCCAGCTCTGCATCCTGTCGATGTCCCATTGCAACCTACAATAACCCTCCACATTCTGTACCACTCCAACCACCTTTGTGTCATCAGCAAAGTTACTAGCCAACTCTTCAACACCCACATCCAAGTCATTTTGAAAATAACAGAGAGCAGAGGTCACTGAACTGATCCCAGCTGGGCACCACTGGTCCCTTTCAGTGATCTAGCTCCCCTAGATCTCTGTGTAAGACGGTTCCTGACATTCACTACCCTCTGTTTGAAGAAAACCTTCTCTGCTTCTGCACCATGACCTATTGATATGAACAAAAGAGGTAACGCAGGGGCTCAGGTAAGAGAGACTGACCCTGAACTCAAGGCAGTAATTGACTGAGGATGACATCAAGGAACCTGAACAAAATCACACTTACTGAGAATTAATTATGACCTCTACACTGCTTGGAGTCATTCACGGCACAAGGGAAGATGATTATCATTGGTGGGCATCAATCATCTCAGCCGAGGGACACATCTGCAGGAGATCCTCAGCGTAGCTTCCTCAGCTCAGGCATCTCCAGTTTGGCATCACATAATCCCTACAGTGTGGAAGGAGGCTATTCAGCCCATTGAGTCCAAACTGAGCAGATTAGATTCCCTACAATGTTTAAACAGGCACGTCGGCCCAACCAGTCCACACCAACGCTCCGAAGAGTAACCCACCCAAACACATTTCCTTCTGACTAATGCACCTAACAATTTAGTATGGCCAATTCACCCTGCGTGCACATCTTCGGACTGTGAGAGGAAACAGGAGCACCCAAAGGAAACACATGCAGACAAGTGGGGAATGTGCAAACCCCACACAGACAGTTGCCCAAGGCTCGAATCAAACCTGGGACCCTGATGCGATGAGGCAGCAGTGTTAGCTACTGAGCCACCGTGCCAGCAGAAGAGGGGGCATTCACTGAAGTCTACAAAGTTTTCAGGACAGATTGTCCCTCTTCAGCTCTTGAAACAATCTGTGACCATGTATAGCAAGACTCGGATAACATTCAAGACCGTGTTGTTAAAGTCTGGTTGACATTTATGTAACAGCACAGTACATTTCCACAGTAAAAGGACAAGTTCATTCAGCAGCCCAATCTGGTTTCACGAGAATGTGGGGCAGCCATTCATCCCATCAAAACTACTGGGCAAAAGAAGGATAGCCCTTTTAGTCCCTCCTGCCTGTTGCACAGGAAGGTGGGAGTCTGCTCTTTCCCACATGTCACGTACATGGGATCAGAAAGAACCATTTCACACCCGGAGTCACTTACAAAGGATCAGGAAGAGGTTATACAGCTTGTCAAGCCACTAACACAGGAACAGGAAAGTGTCAGAGATGCTCCAACATCACAAACAAATGGAGCAGGGGCTGCACAGACAGACTGCTCCAAATTGATCCACATGGCTTAATTACTCATGGTATATATGTGTTACTTTAATATGGTTTTCTGGCAGTTGGAATGAAGCCAACATTTTTTAGCCATTCTCCAAGTTATCTTCCATCTCCAAGAAGGCAGACCCATGGTCTCCATGGAGGTCGGAAACCGGTGGGGAATAACTAACTGTTTCAGAATGAAGGTGTTTTGGCTGCTGACAGGACTGTGTACAAAGCGACACACAATGAAGTGTCACACATTAACTGTGCATTAAAGTGTTCAGGGTTCATTCAGAGCCTGCACCTCGCTATCAATCGACATGAGGGTTCTGCAGATGCATGTAAACTGTCGTGAATCAAACATCCAATGAAAAGTATGACATTGACACCCCATTTAGCTGTTTGGGTCATAATGGGTTTCTGTCCATACCTATCAAGCTTCAACTTCTTATTCTCTCACAGCGCTACAGATTAAGCACATCGTTACTGCACTCTCTCCTCATGGTAACAACACGCCAGTGTTTAGTCTGGTCAAACTCCTTTGCACTGTCTCGGTGACAAAGATATCATTGATTATAAAGCAGACCAAACCTTTACACAAAGCACCAAATACTATCTCAACAAAACACGATCAGTGGGAAAGATTTTCTAACTTTTGTACTTCAATCATTTTGCCTGAAGAGCCACGTATCATTTACTTCCTTCCCCTGTATGAATTCTGTCAGTGACTTGTGACCAAGGACATCCAGGACTTTTTCAACAAAAGCACTCGCCAATCTCTCTACCATTTAATAAATATAAATGTACATGATGATATTTGTTGTTCACATCCGAATCATTTTTATACCTTGTGAACAGCTATTGCCCAAACACTGATCCTGCTGCCACCCATCAATCCTTCAGTCCAGAGAATAACAGTATTCTTCTCGTATCTCCGTTACTCAATGTTTAATCCATGTGGTATATATTCCACCCCTAACTACCCATGGACTCTAACATTCCCCACTCACCTGTATTCAGACATGTCAAGCGTCTACTAAAAATACAAATACACCAATCCCATTGGTTCTCAACTTTCGATGTCACAACTGACAATCTCCACAAACAGGTTTATCAAAGATCATTTCCCTTTCCTGAATCTAGGCCCAATGTACCAAATTGTATCATTATTCTCCAAGTGTCTCATCGTCACGTTCCTTATAAAAGGTTCCAATATTTTTTTCTCTCAAAGCTGACATCAAATTATTTAGTTTTCTGTTTTCCCTCTCCATCCTGTTTTAAATACTTAGGTTGACAATAGCTGCTGTCCAGTCTGCAGGATCCTTTCCAGAATCTAACTAGCTTTGAAGAATAATCAGTAATTATTTCACAAGCTTTGTTCTCATCTCAATCACTCTGGGATGGAGCTCATCAGATGCAGCAACTTATGAAACTTCAATTCAATTAGATTTTCAATAACATACACTTCATTAATTCTGATTTCCTGCAGTTTCCAATTTTTACCAGTCCCTCTGTTCCCTAATATTTGTGGAAAGTAGTTTCTGTACCTTCCCCTGCGGAGATTGAACCAATGCATTCCTCTCAGCAGGCAGACGGTTTCAGTCAACTCGTGAATACATTGGAGGACTGCACTTCAGAGATGGTGGATATATTACCCACTGCTGCCTCAAAAGTTCCAGAATCAATCCAGTTTAATTCATCGTGAGTGTCAGCGCAGTCCTGCTACTGGTGTGAGAACACAGGTTATACTGAAAGAGAGAATACAGCTCAGTGACCACATTAGTTTTGAGACAAACTAGTTTTACACTTTACACCTGAATGGGTGCAGCTTAGACAAATGTTCCTGGAAATCCCTGAGAGGAAAACATAGTGCCTCACTCCTCCCTGTTGGTACAGCTTCGCTTATTTGTAGTCTCTGCCTCAATTGTTTATCATGGACCCAGACACACTGTAAATGCAGTATTCAGAGTGGGGTCCCCAGACCACCGGGGCTCCCTGAATGAACCCAGTAGCTGACATCACTATCCTGAGAACACCATCCCCAGAGACTCCACTGACTTTCCAGATGGCAGCAGCAAGTGAATTCCCCACACCTACAATGCATCCATTCAGTATTGAAAATGCCTCGGTCTCCTCAGTTTCTCTAGGAGACAGTGGGGACTGCAGATACTGGAGATCAGAGCTGAGAAATGTATTGCTGGAAAAGCACAGCAGGTCAGGTAGCATCCAAACATCAGGAGAATCGACGTTTCGGGCATGAGCAAAAGAGTTCCTCCTCTTCTGCCTGGGAACCCTCCAACCACAAGGGATGAATTCAGATTTCTCCAGCTTCCTCATTTCCCCTCCCCCCCCCACCTTGTCTCAATCCCATCCCTCGAAATCAGCACCGCCTTCCTAACCTGCAATCTTCTTCCTGACCTCTCCGCCCCCACCACGTCTCCGGCCTGTCAGCCTCACTTTAACCTCTTTCCACCTCTCGCATTTCCAACGCAGCTCCCCAAAGTCCCTCCTCCCTACCTTGTATCTTAGCCTGCTTGGCACACTTTCCTCATTCCAGAAGAAGGGCACATGCCCGAAACGTCGATTCTCCTGATCTCTGGATGCTGCCTGACCTGCTGTGCTTTTCCAGCAATACGTTTTTCAGCTCCTCAGTTTCTCTTCCTGGCTGAGAAAGCTCTTACATCTCTACACAGTCGCACAGTAATAGTTCCTCTCTCCAAAGAAACAGTTGACCATTGAACATTACGTTTCTCTACAACTCAGCGACTATAAGAGAGATAGAGGGAACATAACTTACGGTAAGCAAGGACATCCCATAATAAATATGATACTCAGGAATATGTGAAAAGGGAAAATGGTAGAATAACTTCCCATTCTGTTTTCCTTCCAGTCCATCATCAGCAATCCTTTTGCTTGCTTTTACTTTCTCTCTCTCTCTCTCCATCTGTCTCTCATTCACTCTCACTTTCTCTCTCTTGCTGGACATCATCCACTCAACTCAAACCTCCCGCTCACCCTACCATCCATCCCTGATATAATAATATTATTTCTCAGTTGTATTCAGTTTTGATAGGTTCACTGAACTTGAAACGTTATTTGCTTTTTTTCCTACCGACTGCCATACCTGCTGAGATTTTCCAACATTCTTTCAAACGGTGGAGAATTTTATTTCAGACCGCCAGCATCCGCATTTCCTTGGTTATTTCACCTTAAAAGTTGTTGTTTCGCGGGATGCCAGCATCACTGGCAAGGGCAGCATTTTTGTCCATCCTAACTGTCCTTGACGGGGCCATTTGTCAAGGCAATATGGAGGCAACCATATTGTTGTGGATCTGAGGTGACACTTAGTTCAGACAGTAGTTTATGCTTGCCATGAGTGAAAATAGACTTCATTCCAATTTTTGTTATTGGAATTTAAATTTAGTCATCGGCTTTGATAGAATTTCAGACAATGATTTTCGAGTCATAACCCGTGCCTCTGAATTGCACAGTCAGTGACATTATTACTCGGTTTAAGAGTCCCTGTTGTGAAGTAACTGTAGAGACAAGAACATGTTTGTGGTCAAACTATTTGTAACTGGAAGAGAGGTCAGAAGAGAACTGGAGCCATAAAATCTGTCTTTAACGAAGGGGTAGGTGATGGAAAAGTCAGCAACAGAACTCAGGCAGGGCTGGAGATTGGGGATATTATATAGGTGGGTGTCGGCAGGTTTGATGACAGAGAGAATATGGAGATACAATACAGTTCACGGTAAATCGAGACTCAAGGTTCTGAACAGTCTTTTACCTTCTCAGATGTTTATGAGTAAGTATTTTGGAAATGCATGAGAAGGAAGTGGCGTTTGTGACTGAACGTTTCTGTTTTTGTTGAATATAATCAACCAGAATAGCAATAGCATTCAGCATCATACATAGAATTGATAGAGATAGACTTACCAGGCACACCAGTAATAGCGAGGATGGGATAGTACCCAACTTGAATAATTATCAGTACGGCTGGTATCCGCAACTCTAACCGCGGCCAATCCTGAGAAACCCAGTGAAGACCCCAGGATAAACTCCTGTCCATTGTTGTAACATTCCAGTCTAATGTTCTCAGATTCTGATTCATTGTTGGAACATTCCAGTCTAATGTTCTCAAATTAAAATCCATTTTTGGACCATTCTAATGTTCTCAGGTTCTGATCTCTCGCTCTTTCTCTGTAGCTGCTGATCCCAATCTTGTTGAGTTTGACTCTGCCCCGAATACTATGGCAAAACAAGTTGAAAGAAGTCCCGAATTATGGAAGAGGGAAATCCTTCAGTGACCCAGTTAGGTCCGGGAAGACTGATATTAATCACAGTCACTGAACAAACAGCTCCACTCAACCCCATTTCACGGCAACTTTGATATATCACAATAATACTTGGGGTGGCTGGGATTTTGATATCGCAGATTATTGGGCTCATGGCACATCTCCAGTTGTAAACATCGAGGTGGGGGAGAGACATAATTCTTTCTCTTCACAAGCTCGATGATTCTGCTGTGTTTTGGCAATATAGGAATTGCTGGGCTCCCGAGGCCATCTGTGTCTGATCACCAGGCCCGCTGCATCTTTTTGTTTCATTCCTTTAAGTTTAACTTTGACTTCTGTCTGTCCAGCATTAAACGGCTTAGGTGGGTTTCAGCATTTTTGAGATACACCTACAGAGCCATAGACGATGTAGGTACAGTCCGTTCCTTGTGTTCTTACAGCCGCGACCTTGTCTTGTGGAGTGATGGTCAAACTCTTACAGAACCAGGATTCTTAGTTTTACCTTTCACCAGTTATTGATGGGGTCTCAGCGGAGTTGAAAGGCAGTAAATCTCTCCCGGGTGCTACACACACTCTCTGAGATTTCTCTCAGAACTGCCTTTTGATGTTCTTTCCTCCTGGAGTGGAGAACTACACGTCAGACAATCTGTTTCTTGCATTTGTTTTTTGACATTGTTGTGTTTATCGGTTGATACCATATTGGAGCCATTACTGTCTAGTAGTTCAATAAACTATTATTCTTCTAAATTTTCGAACAGAATTAAGTTATTGCAAGTTCGTCTTCATTTTGTTGTCTTTTATCGATAGTCTTCGAATAAATAGTGTTTTGCTTAATGTCAAATATTTTGAACAAGTAAATTCTATCTCAAACATAACACCTCACATTTACCAGCGGAATGGGCTGAGCCGGAGAAGTGATAATCATGTCAGGAATTATATCAGATACTCAATCCACCTCTCAGATCCATCCCAGACACGCATAAGCCCAGATGAGGTCACTGCTCAGCATGAAGCACTGCGTAGACCAGGCTAGTGCACTGCTCAGCAATCCGTCCAGGATCGAACACTGTTTAGAGCTCACAGGTTCACTACTTATGTGTCCAACAGTGTACTGATCTATAAATTTGGACAAAATGATCTGTTCAACACAGGGCTCTGTGCAGAACACAGAAAGGCATTGTTCTATACACACGGACTGGATATCTGTGCAGCATGGGGAGCTGTACAGTAAATAGCAGTGAATTTATCTTTTAATCTGGAGAAGGTACCTTCCCAGCATACGCAGCTGTGTGCACCAATCGCTGCATTGCTGTGTAACACTGTGTTAGATCACTGCCCAGCGTGGGGAACCTTGCAGCTCATGCTGGAAGTGACAGATGTGCAGCACCTCTCCATTTACAACTCCATATCTCCAGTGTGGCATGACACAGGAGTGCTATGGGTGTGAAACCCACTGCCAGAGAGAGATGGCGGGGGAATCAGTTTAAATACCAACAACTCGGAGGTACTTGGTTAAAAGACAGGGGGAGATTGAGAGAGTATTTCAGAGAATGATCTGATGGTAGGTTTAAAAATTGTGAAATGAGAATATTTCGACAGCGTCTTGCAATATAGAATTTTCGATAAGCATTTGTCCTGCAGCGTTGTAACTGGGAGTAGGATCAGCAGAGTTTTCGACTCACTGGGCTGAATCGTACAATAATTTGTCTCAGTGCCATTTTCATTGAATGCGACAGAAGGAATATCTGCACGAGGCAGAGCTAGTTTCCTGGTGTTATCTTATCGAACTCACCTCATTAACTACCCACCCTACCTCATGGTGTCCCTCTCATTCAACGCCAGCACGATTTTCCCACCCATTATGGCTGGAGGTGCACACCATCGCTCGGATGCCCCTGTATATTCAGTGATCCCTGGTACTGCTGCCATCATAAAAAGGCCAATGGGCACACGTTTGAGTTTTCTCAGTTTGGAGCTGCCCTGCACAGTTTACCCGAGCATGGCAGATAAAGGGAAATTACACCACAGCTTGACGACAGAGGCACGGAGGTCATGGTGAATGGTCTAGTACAGAGGGGGATCATTCTCTTCCCAGACCATGGTCTGAGCACACCACCCAGCTCAGTGCAGTATCTGCGTCCGAAGAAAAGTCCAGCAATACAGGAAAAGCATCAATAACCTTCCCCGTTCTGTCAGGATAAGTGTCAACGTATTCTCTCTACTCTCTCACACACATTGTATATCTGTTAGTGCCTTCCCCAGAATAAGGCTCCATCACTCTTACTACTGCAATAAAGCACCTTCTCTCTCTCTCTCTCTCTCTCTCTCACCTACGCAATACCCCCACATGGTTATAAAATGTTCTTATGAGTGCAGTCTAGAATTCTCTGGTTGATGTCGTTCGTACAATGTTCCAAATAATTCTCAAAATAATTCAATTTCAGCAAAATGTTCATCCCCAATATGCAACGCATCAGAGGAAGGAGCAGAGTTTTACTTTTTTTTAAATCACTCAGGATGAAAGTGCATCATGAGGCCATTAATCCTCTCAAATATGCTCCACTAATTAAACAAAGGGAGCACCTAAACACTTGAAGACTCACTCTCTTCTTGAAGACAGACGCCACTTTCAAGTTTCGCCAGTTTCACTGGAACACTCCTGTAATCCTAGGAGTTATGGAATATTTCACACAGTGCCACCAGTCACTCTGTAACCATTTCTATCAAAACAAGCTATGAATTGCTGATGAGCTGTTTACCTTTGGTCTTTTCTGTTTGAGAAAAGCATTGTTCATTTTGTGAGAGACACTGCAAAACTTTCATCTGACTACAATTTTGTTTATAATATTGAAACTCTTCGTGCCTTCCCCTGCGAGGTACAATGTAAAATAATGTTTTAACTTCTCTGCATGTTCCCTGAAATCAGTTCCCCAGTCACATCTTACAGGTGTCCCACATATTCTTTCCTGCCTTCCTTCCAAGCGTCACACACACATCATGAAAGTTTTTTATTCGATATGGGAAAACTCTTGCGGTTAGTTTCTTTTAATATTCTTGCCAGTTTTGAAATGTTTTTTCTTTGTATTTTGTTTTATACAATCTGCTTCTTGTTCCAAAAGTTAACTACCCAAATGTGGCCAACGATTAACAATCTGAATTCTTTAGTTTGTGATTGATTAGCATACTTCACAGCATTTGTTCATCATAGATGGTTCATCTTCACATCTTCATATCATCTTCTTTTTCACCAGAGCCAAACATTACTGAGAGTTATTAATCAGTACCTGCTTAAATGTTCCCACATCCCTCCCCCCAACACCCCACCCCCGCCACACACATATCTGCTGACCTTCATCTGTGTCTATTTTCACACTCCGTATTTGACCAGATTTATGACATTTTTCTGCATTTGAAATGCCTGGCTCTTTTCAATCATTCGGGGGGAACCTACGTATGTGGCTGAACACATGATCAGCTAAAGGTGACTCCATTCTCCCAGTTTCCCTGGCTCTGTCATTTCTGTTCGATGATGCCACATTCCAGTGGGAAGATTCCTACATGTCATTCTTTTCTCTCAAACGAGAAATCCCCTAAATCTGATGGACTGAGTTTTCAGCTGTGTCTGGCCCATCTCCCTCACTTCTACCCTCACTCCGTCCTTCCTCCCCAGAACAATGATAGATCTCCCCTTGTCCACACTTCCTTCTGCACTAGAATCTGCATTCACAGAATCATCTTCCGCCACTTCTACCACCTCCAGCAGGACAGCACCAGTAAACACATCTTCCCCTCCAGTCCACCGTCAGAAATTCAGAGGGACCAGTCCTTCTGTGGCAAGCTCCATTACCTCGAACAGTTCCCCACACCCCCATGGAACCTTCCCACGTAAAGCTGCAACTTTTGCCCATTCATCTCTTCCCTCTTCACTGTCCAAGGCTCTAAACACAATCCAGGTGAAGCAGCATTTCACTTATACGCTTTCAATCCAATCTCCTATCATTGCTGCTGACAATGCAGTCTCCTTTACATTACTGAGCTAAACAGAAACTGATTTGATGAACATCTCCACTCTGTCTGTCGGAATGACATTGTCATTCTGATTGCTCCCCATTTCAAGAACCTACATTGCTCTCAAGATAATGAGAATTCTTTGAGGAGGTAACAACGGTTTGGACAATAGAGAGTTACCTATCTGAACTTCCAGAAGGCCTCTGACATGGTACCCCACAGGAGGCTGCAGAGTAAGATAAGGACCCATGGTTCTCAGAGGATAGGTACTAGCATGGGTAAAAGATTGCCTCTCTTACAGGATGCAGATTGAGGATAAAATTGTCCCTCTCAGGATGGCAGCCGGTGACTTGCAGTGTTCCACAAGAGTCACAACATTTCACTTTATAGGTTAATGATCTGAGTGGCGGGACAGAAGACATTCTGGCTACGTTTGCAGATGAAGCCAAGATAGGTGGAGATGCATGTAATATTGAGGAGGCAGGGAGCCTGCAGAATGATTTCGACAGTTTCGGAGAGTGGGAAAAGGAGTAGCAGATGGAATGCAATTTGGGGCAGTGTGAAGTCATGCACTTTGGTATGAAGAATACAAGCATGGACCATTTACCAAATGGGAAGAAAAATCAGAAATCTGAGGAACAAAGGGACTTGGGATTCCAAGAGCATGATTTGCCTTAGATAAACCTGCAGGTTCAGTCAGTAGTTAAGAAGGCATATACGATGTTGTCATTCATCTCGAGAGGAGTAGGATATAATGGTAGGGATTCTGAGGCTTTCTAAGGCTCTGGTCAGACCACATTTCCAGTATTTTGTGCCTCATACCTTAGGAAGGATGTATTAGCCTTGGTGTGTGTCAAGAGAAGGTTCACCAGAAATGAAAAACTTAACACATTAGGAACATTGGAGAACTCTGGGTTTATACTCGATGGAGATTAGAAGGATGGGTGTGGGGGGGGGGGGTGAAAATCATATTGAAATTTACAGAATACTGAATGACCTGGATACAGACAAAATTGGGAGGACGTTGGCACTGGCAGGAGGACACCGGCGTAGAGAAAAGGGAAAACCCATTAGAACGGGGATAAGGTGAAACGTCTTTATCCAGAGAGTGGTGACATTGTGGAATTCCTTACCACAGAAGGCTGCGGAAACCAGATCATTTGGCACCAACGATATAGCCAGGAAAGGGACTGAGGATCTGAAAAGTGACTCCAGAGAGTTAGTTTGGAAGCTGAAGAGCAGGACGAGTAGAGTAGTGATCTCAGGTTTGCCACCGGTGCCACGAGCTAGTGAGATGAGGAACAGTCAGCGACTGCAGATTTACAATTGGCTGTGGGGCTGGTGCAGGAGGGAGGGCTTCAGATACCTAGACCATCGGGATACCTTCTGGGTAAGGTGGGACCTGTACATGAAGGACGCATTGCACCTAAAGTGGAGGGGCACAAGTGGCCTGTTTGGGAGATTTGCTCGTATGATTCTGGCGTGTTTAAAACGCGTTTGGGAGGGGGTTAGGAACAAGACCACATGTCTGAGAGGGGTTTAGTTGCAGACGGGACAGTGAGAGGATATATTGAATCTATCAGGAAGGTTTCTCACGCCATGAAACAAAGGGATCAGTTAAAGTGCATCTGCTTTAATGCAAGGAATGTCTGAACTAAGAGTGACAAACTTAGATTATGGATCAGTACTTGAGGCTACGATATCGTGGCCATGCGGAGACGTAGGTTTCACAGGGGCAGGGATGGTTGCTTGATGTTCCAGGGTTTAAAACGTTTAAATATGTTTCAGAGCAGCACAGAGTCTCAATGATTAGTACTGCTGCCTCACAGCGCCAGAGACCCGGGTTCAATTCCCAACTCAGGGAACTGTCTGTGTGGAGTTTGCACATTTTCCCCGTGGGTGTGCTCCGGTTTCCCTCCATTATCCAAAAATGTGCAGATTAGGTGAACTGGCACATGCTTAATTGCCCGTAATGTTAAATGAAGGGGTAAATGTAGGGGAATGGTTCTGGGTGGGTTGTTCTGTGGAGGGTTCTGTGGACTTGTTGGGCCGAAGGGCCTGGTTCCACTCTGTAAGTAATCTTATCTTATCTAAAAAAGAACGGGGTGGGTGGAAAATGAGGAGAGTGTGTAACATTGCTAATCAGAGCGTCCATCACAGCTACAGAAATGAAGGTTGTTGAGGAAGGTTTGTCTACTGAGTCAGTATGAGTGGAAGTTAGGAACAGCAAGGGAACAGTCACCGGATTTGGGAGTTTTCTACAGGCCATCTAATAGCAGTAGAGAGATTGAAGATCTCATAGGCGGGCAGATTCCAGAAAAGTGCAAAAGTAGCAGGGTTAATGTTATGAGTGATTTCAACTTTTCCAATATCGACTGGAACCTCCTAAGTGCAGATGGTGTGGATGAAGCCGTTTTTGTCAGGTGTGTTCAAGATGGTTTCCTTGCTCAGTATGGAGACAGACCAACAAGGGGAGAGGCTATTTTGGATTTGGTGTTCGACAACGAGCCAGGACAGGTGTCAGAACTAATGGTGGGAGAGCACTTTGTTGAAAGTGATCACAACTGCCTCACGTGTAGCATAGCCTGCGAGAGTGAAAGGAACAGTTTCCGAAGGAAGATATTTAATTAGGGAAAAGGAAATTATGATGCTAGCAGACAGGAGTTGGGAAGTACAGACTGGGAGCAATTGTTCCAAAGAAAGGGCACAGCAGGCATGTGGAGACTGCTGAAGGAGCAGTTGTTGCGAGTGATACACAAATTTGTTTCTCTGAGACAGGAAAGAAGGGGTAAGATTAAGGAACCTTGGATGACGAGAACAGAGGAACTTCTCGTCAAAACGAAGCAGGCAGTTTACGGAAGATGGAGGAAGCAAGAATCTAACACAGCTTTAGAGGATTACAGGCTTGCTAGAAAGGAGCTCATAAATGGACCGAGGCGAGCCATGATGGGGCATGAAAAAGGCTTGGCAAGAAGGATTAGGGAGAATCCAAAAGCATTTTTCTCATACGTGAGGAATAAAGGAATAATTAGGGAGGTGGTAGGGCCAATCACGGATCGTGTAGGGAACTTATGCGTGGAGTCTGAGCAGATAGGGGAAGTCCTAAATGAGTTTTTTGCTTCGATTTTCACGTGGGAAAGGGAACTTGCTGTAAATAAAAACTTAGAGGAGCTGGTCCAGATCAAGATTGATGAAATTGATGTAGTAGAAATTTTGGAAAACATTAAGATTCGTCCCCAGGGCCAGATTTATCCTAGACAGCTCCGGGAAGCGAGAAAGGCATTTGCTAAGCTGCTGGTGAGGATATTTGAGTTGTACCGGAGGATTGGAAGGAGGCGAATTTTGTTCCTTATTTCAAGAAGGGTAATAGGGAAATCCCTGACAAGTCAATCTTATGTCTGCGCTCAGCAAAGTTTGGAAAAAATTCTGCGGGATAGGATTTATGACTATTTGGCAAAGCATTGTGTGATTAAAGCATGGCTTTGTGAGGGGCAGGTCATGCCTCACAAATCTGATTGATTTCTTTGAGGAGGTGTCAAGACAGGTCGACGACGGTCGAGCAGTGGACGTGGTGCATGTGAACTTCAGCAAGGTATTTGATAGGGTTCCCCATGGAAGGCTCATTCATAAAGTCAGGAAGTATGGGATACAGGGAGATTTGGTTATCTGGATTCAGAATTGGCTGGCTTGCAGAAGGCAGACAGTGGTTGTAGATGGAAAATATACTGCTTGGAGGACAGTGTTGAGAGGGATCCCACAGGGCTATGTCCTTTGGCCTCTGCTCTTTTTAATATTTATAAATGACTTGGATGAGGAGGTTATGGGGTGGGTTAGTAAATTTGCTTATGACACAAAGATTGGAGGCGTCGTCGATAGTATAGAGGGCTACTGTAGGCTGCAGCGTGACATAGACAGGATGCAGAGCTGGGCTGAGAAATGGCAGATGGAGTTCAACCTGTGTAAATGCGAAGTGATTCATTTTGGAAGGTCAAATTCGAATCCTGAATATAGCATTAAATACAGGATTCTTGGCAGTGTGGAGGAACAGAGGGATATGCGTGCGCAAGTGCATTGATCCCTCAAAGATGCCACGCAAGTGGATAGGGTGTCAAGAAAGCATATGCTGTTTTGGTTTTCATTAACAGGGGGATTGAGCTTAAGAGCCGAAAAGTTTTTTTTCTGCAGCTCTACAAGTCCCTGGTGAGACCACACTTGGAATATTGTGTCCAGTTGTGGACCCCCTACTATAGGAAAGATACAGGGGCTTTAGAGAGGGTGCAAAGAAAGTTTACCAGGATGCTGCCTGGACTGGACGGCTTGCTTCATGAAGAAAGGTTGAACAAGCTTGGACCTTTCTCTCTGGAGACAAAGAGGAGAGAGGAGATCTGATCGAGGTTTACAAAATAATGAGAGGAATAGATAGAGTCAATACCCAGAGACTTTTCCCCAGGGTAGGATTGACTAGTACGATAAGTCATAGTTTGAAGATATTAGGAGGAAGGTAAAAGGGAGACGTCAGAGGTTGGTTCTTTATGCAGAGAGTTGTGAAAGCATGGAATGCATTGCCAGGTCTGTTGGTGGATGCAAAGTCATTGGGGACATTTAAGCGACTGATGAACCTGCACCTGAATAGCAGTGAGTTGAGGGGTGCAAAGGTTAAATTACTATATTTTATATTAAGATTAAATCTCAGGACAACATCATGGCCCAAAGGGCCTATTCTGTGCTGTCCTGTTCTACGTTCTATTTAGTATAGTTAAAAGAGACTCAGATAAGTTCTTGATTGACAAGGAGATCAAAGATAACTGAGAGGAAGCAGGGAAATGGGGTTGAAGATCTATAATTCGTGATCGAATGCCGGAGCAGACTTGATGGTCCGAATGGCTTCATTTCTGCTCGTATAGTGTTGTGGTCTTATAATATTTCGGTCCTGGATGGCACGGTGTCTCAGTGGTTTGCACTGGTGCATCATAGCATCAGGGAACTGGGTTCGATTTCCTCTGGGTGTTCTAGTTTCCTGCCACAGTTCAAAGTTGTGCAGGTTAGGTGAACTGGCCATGCTGATTTGCCGATTGTGTTCAGGGATGTTGATATTAGGTGCAATAGTCAATGGTCTACGTATAGTATTAGGGTAGAGAATGGGATTGGTTCGCATACTCTTTGGAGGGTCAGAATAGATCTATTGTGCAGAAGGGCCTGTTTTCACACTGTAGGGATTCTAAGAAAATGCAGACTGCTGCAATGTTCCAATGAAGCACAACCCACGCTCGAGTAACACCTCACTTTACACTTTGGTACGTTACAGTCTGTCATATTGAATTCCATAAATTCACAGCCTGAACCCACTACGGCTGTTGTCGATTTTCTGTACACTCTCCCTCCTGGGCTCCCTAAGTTCGTGTCGTGTTTATGTTCCATTCAACAGAGAAAATCAATTTCTAATACTTACACATTAATTTACACCCATTATATACCTGTGTCTCTTTCACCACAATTTCAAGCCCATTTGTATTTCACACTGGGCCTCCAAACACTCTTTCCCACCTTTCCCAAGATACTAAAGCGCTCACTTTCCAATCCCTTACACATCTGAAGAAGATTTATACTGGACTTGAAACATTAACATTGTTTCCCTGTCTCTGCAGATGTTGCCAGACCCCTAAGTTCCTTCAAAAATGAAAAGTTACAGAATACATTTTCAATATAGCAAAGATCATTGGATACAGGAAATCTGAAACAAAAACAAAAATTGTTGGACTTACTGGGTGCTTTGAGGAACAGTCACAGAACCGGAAAGATTAACTCGGCTTTCACTCCACAGATGCTGTCAGACTGGTCAGTGTCTTCAGCACTTTCTGTTTTTGAATAAGTTTCAAACATGTGTGTCAAAGCTGCTCACACGCCCTGGCCCACATGGAGAGCCATACACCGGGAAGTGAATGATAATGCAACGTGTACAAATTCATTTGTTCTGAAACTCCATAAGGCTGTCATCACCGAAAGAACAGAGCTCTTAATCATGGTTATGGAGAGAAACAGCGGGAAACACATTTGCTTTAAAGAGAAGATGGCATTACTGGAGGGGAAAATATTCAGGTGAAAACGTTAAATGCTTTTGAGGAATGCGACAATTGGAGGCATGGCATCATGAAGATACCCAAACAGGATGAGAATTTTTAAAAAAGGAAGTGTTCCCACATGAGAAACTGGGAAACTGGGATAGAGCACTGTGTACAGGGTGGGGGGGTGGGGGGGGGGGGGGGGAGGACGACCGTGCCCCATGTGAATGAGGACAGGCAGCAGAATTGTATTGCAGATAATGCATCTGAAACTGGGCATTCATGTGATGCTGTAAATCATAGCAGCTGTTGTAGCAGCAGCAGCAGCAGCAGCAGCAGAATTATATTCAACCACAATATAATCTCTCAGCCTACCATTAACATGAAGCCAATCTCCGGTTCAGTGATGAGTGTGGGTGAACATGCCACGGTCAGAACCGTCTGTACCTAAACCTGATGACAACCCATTCAAGCTACCGCACTTACTGCTCAAATTAACAAACAGCAGAACTAATATCTGATAGAGAGGGCGCCATGATTCCAAGACTGTGACCATTTCTTTTAAAACCAGTTATGAATTACTGCTGGCCTGCCTACTCTTACTCTTATCTGTTAGAAAATCCTTGTTCCTTTTGTTCGAGACGGTTCAAGAACTTCCCTCCTATTACCATTTTGTTTACATCATTGAAATACTTACTGTACCTTCCCCTGTGAGGAATGATATAAAACATGGGTGTAAATTGTCTGTCTGCTCCCTGTAGCCAATTCTTCAGTCACACCCTCCAATTGTCCTCAGTATACTTTCCTAATTAATTTCACCTAAGATCACACAATCATCTTGAACTTTTTTTATATGCTCGGAAAAGATCGTGCTGCTTGTTTTTGTATTTCTTGCCAATTTACCACATCTTGTCTATTCTCCCCTTTTCCTCGCTTTCTAGATTGATACAGTCATATAGTGCACAAACAGACCCTTTGGTCCAACTTGTCCATGCTGACCAGGTTTTCCAAACTAAACTAGTCCCATCTGATTGCATTTTGTCCATACGCCTCTAAACTTTTCCCATTCCTATGTTTGTCCAAATGAGTTTTAAATGTTGTAGCTGTACTTGCACTTCCCACTCTTCCTCTAACAGCTCATTCCATATACACACATCACCCACTGTGTGAAAGCATTGACCCTTCGACCATTTAAAATCTCCCTTCTTTCACCTTAAACCTATGCCTTCTATGGTTGAACTCCCCCATCCCGTGGGAAAGACCTTGGCTGGTCACTCTATTCATACCTCTCATGATTTTATAAACTTCTACAATGTCACCCCTCAACCTCCTACATTCTATCTGACACTAACTTTACGAACAAGCATTTCAAGATAAAGCACTGCAAAATTGAAACAGTATTCAAATGACAGGTAAATAACCTTCAGCCCAAACTTCATACTGTGATTTATTTATTTTTCTCCATGTTATAATACTAAGGCAGCAGGAAACTGTTACGAGTACCAATAAGAGGTCAAACATCTGAATTGCTTTGTCCAAATGGGGTGATGATCTCTACAGTGAAAGCGCATCACTGACCTGAATCATATAAGAAGGGGAATTCTTGTACCACACGGTCAGCGTGCAGTTGCCTTTAGCAGAGTGAGATGAAGGCTGAGTATACTTTTGAAATTTGGATCACAGTGTGAATTCAGTGCAAAGGGGGAGAGGTCTTTTCAATAAGGTTTACTCAAAGAAGGAAACTTTCCTGAGTGAGATGTGAGTGGGAGGGTGTAAAACAGCATGAATGGAGAGGTCGAGCCACACTGAGACTAGAGGCAAAGTGGCAGCACAAAACGCAGCTTGATGCTACTGCAGAGTAGGTAGACTTGAACAAAGAGTTTCAGGTGAAGTGGGGAGGGACCATAAGGTAAGATACTGTACTCTGTAATTTGAGAGGGAGAACCTGGAATCAGGAAGGGGACACGAGCAGGGAAGAAGATGGAGCAGCAAAGGCAGCAGTTTCTGGGGGGAATTCAGGAAGCACAGCTGAAATTCATACCCAGCATCTGCTTCTGGTCCCTGAAATAAACATCCTAAATCTGACCCTCCACTCATGCTCATCCATAGTATCCTTGAGAGCCTTTGTCAACCATGGGTGCTTCATCTTCTTATTGAGTTCTTCTTTTGAACAGAAACAATAATTTCTGGGCTGTTTGGGATATCTACTTGAATGTCTGCTCACGTATACTCACTGACCTTCCTCTGGGTCTATTTTCACATTCCGCTTCAGACCAGATGTGAGGCAGAAATCCTCAATTTAGATGTCTGGTTATTTTCAATCATTCAGGAGGCACTTCTGCCTGTGGCTGAACACATGATCAGTGGAGGCTGACTCAATTCTCCAAGTTTCTGCATCTCTGTTGTTTCTGTTTAACGACGCCACATTCCTGTGAGCTGGGTCTAACGTGACCTCCTTTTCCATCAAACCAGAAATCCCCGAATTCTGGTGGATAGGGCCTTCAGCCATGACTGTCCCATCTTCCACGGTGTTGCCCTCAATCCGTCCCCTCCACCCCAGAACAATGATAGATTCCTCCTTGTCCACACTTCCTCCTGCGCGAGAATCCACATTCACATATTCATCTTACGCCGTTTCCACCATCTCCAACAGGACAGCACCATCAAACACAACTCCCCCTCCCGCCCACTTTCAGTATTTCACAGCGACCGTTCCCTCTGTGTGACCGTCCATCACCCCGAACGTTTCCCCACTCCCCCATCGCACCATCCCATGCAATTGGAGAAGCTGCAACACTTGCCCATTCATCTCTTCCCTCCTCACTATCCAAGGCCCCAAACATAGCTTCCAGGTGAAGCAGCATTTCACTTGTAACCTTTCAATCTGATCTCCCGTCATTGCTGCTCATAATGCAGTCCTTTTTATTGGCGAGACCAAATAGAGATTGCTTTGAGGAACACACCCACTCTGTCTGTAGAAATAACTCTGACCTTCTCATTGCTTCCCATTTCAATAACTTACATTGCTCTCATGATAACATTTCGGCCCTGGGTTGCTGCAATGTCCCAAGACAGCACAACCCAAGCTCGAGTAACAACGCACTTTAAAGTTTCGTACGTTACAGCCTGTAGGAGTTAATGTACAATTTCATAACTTCACAGTCTGACCCCATTATAACTGTTCTCTAGTTTCCGTACAATCTCCCTCCTGGCCTCCCTATGACCTTGTGTGGTTGTATCTTCTTTATCTTTCACTCAATAGAGAGAACCCCTTTTCCCCATTCACATCTTAATTTCAAGCTATTTCACATGATCTACTCGTTCACCACTACTAAAAGCAAGTTTATCTTTTGCCACACCCTCTTTTACCCGTCAAACCACTCCCCACATCTATCAAGGGATTATAAAGCTTATTTTCCAATCCTTTATCAGTTCTGAAGAAGTGTCATACTGGACTTGAAACGCTAACTCTATTTCTCTGTCTCTGCAGATGATACCAGACCTGTTGAGTTTCTCTAGAAATGAATAGGCTCAGAACAAATTTTCAATTAAACAAATAACTATGGAGACTGGAAATGAAAATGCAAAAATTGCTGGCGAAAATGGGAGCTTTGTAGAAGGTTCACTGGTCTTGAAAGATTAACTCTTCTTTCACTCCACAAGATGCTGCCAGACCTGCTGAATTTCATCAGCAATTTCTTTTTTTGAACAAGTTCCATAGACGTGTGTTAAAGCTGCTCAAACGCTCTGTCTCACACGGAATCCACTGGGATGTTACCGATAATGCAAGGTGCACAGATTACTTGATCTGAAACTGCATAAGGCTGGCATCACTGACACTGCAGAGCTCTTAATCATGCTCAGCTAGAAAAACAGAGAGGAACACATTCACATCAAACACAGAAGATAGCATTGGGGGAATGGAAAAGATTCAGATGCATAGGTTAAGGGTTTGAGTAAAGTAACAAATTGGAGGCGTAACACCAGGGAGAGACCTTCAGCAGAATGAGAATAGGAAAATGGAAGTGTTACCACATCAGAAACCAGTTTAAGACATTGAGTACAGAGCTGATGGGTGAATGGGTCTTGGTGTGAACTGAGGGATAGTTAGTAGAATTGAATTGAACATATTGGAGATCAAAGTGGGCATTCATGTAGTGTGGTAGAATCAAAGCAGCAGCAGAATTGTATTCAACTACAATCCGTTTCTTTCAAGTCCTGCCTGGAGATACCTTCAGGTATTATCGATGTAAAGGAGGTGACCCCTCCAGTCAGACATTGTATTTTAGGCATGCGGTCTTGTTTGAAGTCTGCATATGTCTTCACCTGGAATCAGACTAGGTTTATTTACAAAGTAGGAGTTAATAAAATATCATTTTGACTGACTGTCTATAAATCATACTTTTTTTGAGAAAATATAATGCATCTGGAAATACGAACCGGCAAATGAAAATTCATCTTACAGATTAGATGTGTGTGTGTGTGTGTGTGTGTGTGTTTTCACGCACGTGCGAGTGTGTGATTGAAAACAAGGTGGTGTGTCTGTGGGAGGGAGAGAGAGAGTGTGTGTTTGTCAGAGAGTGAGGGGGAGTGTGTGTGTCTTTGGGAGGGAGAGAGAGTGTATGCGTGCGTGTGAGAGAGGGGAGAGTGTGTTTGTGTGCGGGAAGTAGAGGGTGAATTTGCATGGGTGTATTTAAAGGGGAGAGGGAAAGGATGTGTGTCTCCTCGTTAAAACACAGGCAGGTTTGGCAGATCTCTTTCCACACAAACACTCTGTGGTTCCAGTTCTCCCCCTCTCTGCAGCCTCTGCTCCATTTGTTGTTTATATTGCAGACCCAGATGTTGTAACTTCAGTCCCCATTCTCCATCCAGAGTTGGGTCACCAAATCCTCAGGTCTCCCTGAATGTCTAAGGCAGCTCTCAGCAAAACCTCCAGTAAACCATCTCCATCACCTCCACTAACCTTTCCATGACAGGAGGCAGTCAGATACTCCTCAGCTCCTGTTCCTTGACAATAATACTCGAGGGGTTTCCTCATGGTATGGACTGCACAATCAACTTAGAGGGACAAACACAGGCCATCAGAGGTCAGGCACAGGCCAAGTTTCAAAGACGTGTCTCAAAGCTGCTGGAACCCCCTTTCCAACTTGGAGCAACAGCCCGCCACATACCATTACATTTTTTCTGAGATTCACAATGCCAGCACTTGATACACTCGGGAGTGAAAAAAACAACACCAGGGAAAGATACAGAAAAACAAACAATTAATTAACTGATAACATGTTGTGAAAATATGGATACGGAGACAGGGGAGTGGGAGTAACTGGAGAAGTGAGACAACGGTTGGTCCAATCACAAGAATAGGAGCACTCAAAAAAATTATTGCCAGCTCAGTTGAAATGGTTAGTTACATCAAATTGTGAATCTGCCTCCCAGAACCATCCAAGACACCATAAACTGGGACAAGGCACCAGCCAGAATGGAGAGCTGTGCAGACCATGCTACTGGACTGCTCTATAAACTGGACTACCTGCCCAGCATGGGGAACAGTGCAAACCTTTGCCAGTATATGGCTACTATACTTGGACTACAGAAATATCTTGTACGGGAAGATGCGTAACCCATGCAGTAAGTGACAAATGTATGGCTCAGTATCTCCACTGCCGAAATATAAGATAAGAGATTGTGTCTGTGTGTGTGTATGTGTGTGTGTCTGTGTGTGTTGGTGGTAGTAGATATGAAAAGTATTATTTGAGAGAGAATAGACATAGAGGAAATCAGTTCAAATGTGAACAACTGACAGGGCTTTGTGTCATTAACAGAGGGAGACTGAGGACCGTGTTATAGACAGAGGTGACGATGTGCTTGTGAATATTAAAGTAAAGGCTTTCCCAGACCCAACAACAATATAAAGCAATCCGTACAGGAATGATGGGATTTTGGTCTGCGTTTAGATACAAGCCATGGAATACCGACTCAGATTTAGTTAAGCAACAGCAGATTATTGGCTTTAATAAGATTGTGTTTCATAGCTGAAGGTTCAAACAGCAGATGGGATGAACCAGTGAAGTATATCGTGCAGATGACAATAGTTAAAATTAGGAATGGTCAGGATATGGTAATCAGCTTGTGGCCAAAGGGATCACCGTAGTTGTGACTCCTCTGTTTCAGCCTCAGTTATTGGCCAGGGATGAGATGGAGTCAGAGGAAGGAAAGGGAATTTGCATCCAGAACAGAAGACAGTGACCTCCAAGCTCTCAATATTTAAATAGCAAGGGCAGTGATGCAATGCATCCTGGTTCATACCTGAAAGTGAGTAGGTCAACCAACAAGGCCCAGTACCAGAACTAAAGGAGATAAAGAATGAACAATATTGCTTTGTTGTGGTTTGGAGCGTGAATACTTACAGAGTAGAGTAAATGAAAAGAACAGTAATACAGTCGCACATGGTTAATGCAAATAATATATCAACAGTGAAACTTACCAGGGACACCAACAATAGCCAGAATAGGATAATAAAAACATTGAATAATGTAAAGTACAAATCTGATCCGCGATGATAACGGCCACCAATAATATGTAGAAAAAAACCAAACATAATAGGATAAACCCTTGTCCATTGTTGTAACTTTCCAGTCTATTGTTCTCAGATTCTCATCCATTGTTGTAACATTCCAGTATAACATTCTCAGATTCTGATCCACTGTGAGAACTGTCCAGTCTAATGTTCTCAGTTTCTGATCTCTCCCTATCTCTGGAGCAACCGATCCCTGTTAGTGCTATCGGTGGTGCTCCCGCCCATACTATGGGATAACATATTGAATCGAGCCCTTTTATCATTAAAAGATGGAAACTGTCCACTGGGATAATTAGAATCCATGGAGACTAACATTATTCACAGTTAGCAAACAAACACGTTCAGTTAACCAGTTCCTTACATCATTTTACATAACACAATGAAAGGGAACATTTACTCGGTTTGGATTGAATGGATGAGAGTTGCTGAGGGATAGATCATAAATCTTGCAATCTTTTTAATCTGTCTTTCCTATATATGGGAGTATTGTCAAGAACACTGCACTGTTGTATATGATTCACCCTGTTTATAAAAGGAGACAGGAATAAAATAACAGACGAGCTGCATAAAATGTTTGGTGGAGATGTTTCTAGATACCTTTGCGTAATGCTGCTCCAAGTTTGAAATTCCCTGTTCTCAAGTCCTTTCTTAACCTTGTGACATCATTCAGAGCATTCAAACTGCTGCTCAGGAACAGGGAGAAACAGGAGGTAGTCACTCAACTGCTCGATCTGGGCAGAGGAACAGGAGGCAGTCTTTCAACTGTTCCAGACTGGAACACAGGCACAGGAGGAGTCACTCAACTGCTCGGGAGTGGGACACAGGAACAGGAGGCAGTCACTCAACTGCTCGAGACTGGGACACAGGAACAGGAGGGAGTCATTCAACTGCTCGAGACTGGGATACAGGAACAGGAGGCAGTCTCTCAACTGCTCGTGACTGGGACACAGGAACAGGAGGCAGTCACTCAACTGCTCGAGACTGCGATACAG
Organism: Chiloscyllium punctatum; assembly: GCF_047496795.1. Taxonomy (NCBI): domain Eukaryota; kingdom Metazoa; phylum Chordata; class Chondrichthyes; order Orectolobiformes; family Hemiscylliidae; genus Chiloscyllium; species Chiloscyllium punctatum. The sequence goes on along the minus strand of NC_092790.1, from coordinate 25,174,514 downwards.
GGAAATCTGGAAGCTAGTGAGGCCCAGATTTCTGTTCCCCAGGAACAGGAGCAGGTGACTCACTGTCCACCACTGTGAGACACTGGAAGAGAAGAGGAATTGGCTTGGTACTAACAGAAATATCTGATTAATTTGCATGAACGAGCCATTCAATTCAACCCTGCTCCAACATTCTTCAAAACCATGGCTGATCTGATTGTAATTCACCCATTCCAGTTTACAGAGATTTCCCTCTCTGCAGTCTCTGATCCATTTGTTGGTCATGTTGCAGATCCAGATACTGTAACTACAGTCACCATGCTTCATCCAGAGTTGGGTCACCAAAGCCTCTGGTCTTCCTGAATTTCCACCGCAGCTTAAAACACAGCCTCCAGAAAACAATCCCCGAACGTACAAAAACTAGAGTTAAGTTAAATGTCAGTCAAAGGCAAATGAGAAGCCTGGTCTGAATCACTAACAGTTGTGAGGATTCCTCATGCAACTGAGCACATGATCAGCCGATAGTGATTAACACAGGCGTTCAACGAATAGGAACAGAGCAAGTTACAAAGGTGTGCCTCGAAACTGTTAAAACCCCAATATCCAACATGGAGTACAGGGCAGGACACTGGGAAGTCAACGAAAACGCAAGCAATGCTTTTTTGAACACTGTTTCACAGCTTCTTAGTGTTGGAAGCTGATGCTCTTGAGTGAGCAACATTCAAGGGCAGGAAAAGATATAGGACAGTTATTCACATTGAAACTGGACAGTTAAAACTAGATGGTGGGGAAGCAGTTTCAACACCAACAAATGGGAGGGATTTGGGTAACAGAGAGAGGGAGAGAGACTCTGAGTCAGTGTTATGGAAGGATGTGTTTGCAGGTTTCAGAATGCTGAAATGAAGACATTTCGATCACATCTAGCAACATAGGTTAGCATGTCCGGGAATGATGAATTAATACGATATTGGTGCAAGGTCAGATAGAGTCAGAGTCTCGGAGATGTACAGCACAGAATAAAATGCTTCAGTCTAACTCGTCCATGCTGATGGGATATCCTAAATTAAACTAATCGCATTTGGCCAATATTGATGTAAACCCTTCCTCTTCATGTACCCATCCAGATATCATTTAGATGTTATAATTGTAAAAATCCTCCACCATCTCCTCTGGCAGCTCATTCCACGCATGCACCACCCTCTGTGGGAAAAAGTTGCTCCTTAGGTCTTTTTTAAAATCTTTTCCCTCTCATCGGAAATCCATGCCCTCTAGTTTTGGGGGAAAAGACCTTAGCTATGCACACTATAAATGCTCCTCACGCTACAGGAATAAAATAACCCAATCATCAAAGTTTGTGAGAACCCAATCTACTCGAACTCTCCCTATAGATCCAATCCTGGCAACATCCTTGTAAATCTTTACTGACTCCCTTCGACTTTGACAATATATTTCCAAAAGGAAGGAGACCAGAATTGAATGCAGTACACCAAAAGTGGCCAAAGTAATGTGCTGTACAGCAGCATCATGACCACCCAATTCATATAGTCAAAGCACTGGCCAATAAAGGCAAGCATACCAAATGCTTTCTTCACAATCCTACCTAACTGCGACTCTACTTTCAAGAAATTATGAACCTGCATTCCAAGGTCTCTTTGTTCAGCAACACTCCCCAGGACGTTAGCATGAAGTGTACATGCCCTGCCCTGATTTGCATTTCCAACATGCAGCACCTCCCATTTATCTAGATTAAAACTCACCTGCCAATTGTCAGCCCATCTGCCCGTCTGATCAAGATTCCATTGTACTCTGAGGTAAACCTTCTTTGCTGTCCACTGCACCATCATTTTTGGTTTCATCTGCAAACTTAGCAACTATTGCTGCAATGATCACATTCAAATGATTTATGTGAATAGTGAAAAGCAGTGGAGCCAGCACTAACCCTTGTGGTACACCAATGGTAACAACCCTCCTTTTCGAAAAACAATCCTTTACCACCACCCTCTGTCTCCTGCCTTCGGGCTAATTCTGTATACATATGGCTAGTTCTCCCTGTATTCCATATGAACTAAACTTGTTAACCAATCTACCATGCAGGAAGTTGGCAAATACCTTACTGAAGTCCATACCAACAATATACACCTCTGCCTCAATGAATCCTCTTAGTCACTTCTTCAAACATACTCAGTCAATTTAGTGCTTCGATCCATGTGGCCTATCACTTATGAGTCCTTGCTTTTCAAAATCCAGGCAAACCTTGTGCCTCATAATCCTTACCAACAACTTGCCCTCCACTGAAGTCTGGCTCACTAGCTTTTCCTTACCATCCTTCTTAAACATTGTCAATAATCGCACCAAGTTCACAAGCCTCCTATCTTCTGGTACCTCATCTGTGACAATTGACGATACAAATATCTCAGCAAGGGGCCCAGCATTCACTTCACTCGCTTCCCACAGAGTTCTCGGGTCCATCTGATCAGGTGCTGAAGATTTTCCCAACTTAACGGGTTTACGAACTCCAGCATCTCCTTCTCTGTAATACAGGCACTTTTCAACATGTCAAGATTTATTTCCAAAGTTCTTTAGCTTGCATATCTTTCTGCCCAGCCAATACTGACGCACGATGCTTGTTTAGTATCGCCTCCATCTCCTGCAGTTTTGCACATCGGCAACCTTGCTGATCTTTAAGTGGCCCAAAACTCTCCTGAGTTATTCTTTTGTCCTTAATGTATGTGTAGAGTCCCTTTGGATTCTCCGTAAACCTATATGCCAGAACTATCTCATGTCCCTTTTATGGCCTCCGGATTTCCCTCTAATGTATATTCCTACTGGGTTTAGACCTTTATCGACAGTCACTTTAAATTTGGAATTAAGTGCCAAATGACGATGATGAATCCATCGACATCCTAGACAGGAAGTGTGGACTTCTCTGAATGTTCCTGTCACTGCTCTAATACAGAAACGTTGGACCTTCCGTACAACATATGCTTCAGTAATTAATTTATATAAAAATTGACAAACATCTTAATGCAGGTTTCTTTGCTGTAAAGCAGTATTTTCTATGCTTTTTCCCCTCAGTCCAAAACCAAAAGTGAACTTATTCATTAAGACTTATGAATTAATGAGTCAGGTTTGGCTGGGAGATAGGGCGGAATGGGACAGCGGCTGTGGAGACTGCATGGGGAGTACAATGATATTCCACATGTCATCAACACTCTTAACGTCAGATAGAATTAAATATAATTCATAACAAGGAACGAGCCAACGTTTGGAAGATGCAATGCTGAATGACAATGTGAACTTAACAGAATAATTTTAAATGTGATAAAGTGAACTATATTTAGTATACACACAATTTAATCATTGGGAGTAGGGTCACCACACCTGAAGGATTAAATTTGATTTCTCTTCACAGATACAGCCAGACTTGCTGAGCTTTCCTTCCAACGTCTGTTTTTGTTTGAGATTGATCATATTGTTCATATCTGGCAGGATGCTTACAATTAAAAGCTCATACTAATAACAAAATGCGCAGGGCTACGGGGACAATACAGGAGAATAATAGTAGAGATATCGCTCATTCCAAACTGGAAGAGACAATGGGCTGAGGTTTCACCACCTTTGCTTTAATAATTCTATGTTATGCATTGAAAGCTTTTGGAGATTGGGGATACAAGCTTATTCAATGAAGGACACAGATTGTTCCATCATCAAAAATCTATCCCTATTATTTCATGAAGTTCAACTGCATCTAAAATGTATTTTCAAACAAAATATATTTCCTGAGATTTACAAGATGTTCAGATTTTCTTTTTACTTTCTATCTTAAAGAAGAAACAGATTTCGGCTGTAATTCAGGTGTCACAGACACACCAACTGTAATAGAAACATGAAAAGACCACATTGTCCAAATATTACCAAGGTCAACATGTAGACCTGTCAAGAAACATGAAATATAGAGATAATGGAAACATGAAAAATAAACAGAAAATGCTGGAGAAATGAAAAATATGAGGAAGTATCTGCAGAGAGCAACAGAATTAACATATGTCATATGATGTGACACTGTTCTGAAAAGTCCTATTAGAATCAAAGGGAATTTTTTTTGCATCTCTGCTCAGATGTTGCCAGATAGACTGAGTTTCGCACCAGCTCTTTTGATTTCTTTCTTCTTTCTGAACTGTAGCAAAGTGTCTGATCTGAATGACAACAGCAAAGTTGTTATCTCAGATGAATCTCGAATAATTTGTTATGGACATTAAATGAGAAATTACAAAGTTCCTATGTTTGACAGGGCTCTAAATATCGGTGACGTATTGCATTGTGAGAACTTGCGATGAAAATGTTGAAACAAAACAGAAGTTGCTGCAAATGCTCAGCAGGTCTGGCAGCATCTGTGCAGAGAAATCAGAGTTAACGTTTCAGGTCCAGTGCCCCTTCCTCAGAACTGATGTTAACACGGAAAATGTTGGTTTATATGCAGAAGAGACTGGATAGCTCTTAATGGAGACTGTTTGTAGCTAACAATAGGGTGTGAGTAATGGAAGGCGATGTGAGAACTAAGCCTGGTGTATGGATAGGGGTCTCGGACATTGGGGAGTTCAGGCCCGAAAATTATTGAACTTGATTTTGAATCTAAAGGGCTGCAAGGTCCGCACATGGAAAATGAGGTGTTGTTCTTCCAGCTTGCGCTGAACTTGCCTGGAACATTGCAGCAAGCCTGACACAGAGAAATTGGTCAGGGAACAGGACGGACTGTTAAACTGGCAGGCAACTGAAAGCTCAGGGTGTTTTGCAGCGGTACAACTTGGATGTTCTGTGAAGAGGTCACCCAGTCTACCCTTCATTTCCCCAATGTAGACGAGACCACATTGCGAGCAGCGCATGCAGTTGACTGGATTGTGGGAAACGTTGGTAAGGGGCTGCTTCACATGGAATTTATGGCTGGGCCCTTTGATACTGATGAGGAGGGAGGTAAATGGGAAAGTGTTACACCTCCAGCAAGGGAAAGTGAAGTGGACCTGTGGTGGGAGTAAATAAAGAGTAGACCAGTGTATCCTGGAGGGAATGATTCCTCCAGAGTGTGGACAATGGAGGAGAGGTGAATATGTGCAGGTGGGGCATCTCGCTAGAGGTGGGGGAAATGCAGGCTGATGATCCTCTGCAAGTGAATGCGGCTGAGATAGTAGGGAAACTCTGTTGCGAGAGAGAAGGGGAGGGGCAGGCTAGAAGTGCAAGAGATGGGTCAGACTCGGTTGAGGACCCTGTTTACAACAATGATGGGGAATCCTTTGATTGAGGAACAAGGTGGACATTTCAAAGGCTACCTTGTTGAATTTAGTATCATCAGAAGCAATGCGGTGGAGATTGAGGAACTGGGGGAATGGAATTGAGTCTACAACAGGAAACCAGATGTGAGGACATATTCTCCAGGAAGCTGTGGGAGTCGTTGTGTTAATACTGGATATCAGTGGCTTGTCTATCCCCAGAAATGGAAGCAGAGATGTTGAGGAAAGGAAGGGAGTAGTCAAAGAGAGACCAGGTGAAAGTGATGGAGGGCTTCAAATTCCAAGCGAAATCAATGAACCTTTCCAATTCCAGACAAGAGATAAAAGTCGCAGCGATGATATCATCTGTGTATCGGAGAAAGAGTTGTGGGTGGGTGCTAGAATAGAACAGGAACAGTGAATAGTCGATGTACTCCAAGAAAAGAACAGACATAACTGGGGCCCACGTGTGTATCCATGCAGTTCCTCTGTGCGGCAAGTGCAGGCTGAAGCAATGGGTATGTCCTGGTAGCTCTGTTTGTGAATTTTTGTAAGGAGATAGAAGCGAGATCTGCTATCAGAGGACCATCAGCTCGGGGGCAGTTAGGGGGAAGGGGGCGAATGGGGCAGGAATCTCCAGATGAAAGGTGGTCAAGTTATCATAGTTGATATAATGGTTTGATGTGCCATGGTAGGGTCATGGTCCAGGGGAGATTAGAGGAGGTATCTGAGAGTGGGCGTTCAAACTCTGCAATGTCGAGGTCAGTCCACCAGGCTACAGCAGCATCACCCTTATCGGCACAGGTTGAATAACACAGTTATGGTTGGATCTAAGCACATGGAGTGTCGGCTGTTCGGGCAGTGATAGGTTGGATTTGGTGAGGGGAGTGCAGAATAATTAAGACAACCAATGTCATGTTGAGATTTCTCAATGAACCGATTTAGTTCAGGTAAATACTAGAAGGAGGGGTGATTCCAGGAGGAGGGAGAGTGTTGCAACTGGGTAACGGGGTCTATGGGGCAGGGAGAGGAATCTTGCTGAAAGAAATGTGCATTGAGGTGAAGACAGCGGAAGAGCTCAACTAAATGTCATGCCTAAAATTCATTAAAGTGGGGGCAGAGAGGTAAATTTCAGACATTTGATTAGAACAGAACATTCAGCATCAGAGAGTGAAAGTTCAGTAGGGATGGTGAATAAAGGACAGGAGGTGGAATTGGAGGAGGGGATGGAGTCAGAGGCAGGGTATGGGATGTCAGGAAGGTTCCAGAGGGTCAAGGGCATCTCCACGTTGTTGCAAATTGTGTGCCCGGTACATCTGGTCAGTACGGTGAATGAGCCGATGAATAAATTAGAATTGTGGAGTGGCGCAGCCTTGAGTTAATGTGATGCGATACTGCTGGACAGAGAAACTGTTGAACTCAGTAGCACTGAAATCGTTCGATCAGTCCTCAGAAATTAACTGATTGAAAATAATTGGGAAGGTAATCTTACTGTAACTTCCTGATTTCACTGAAGTGACACTCAAGCAGCAAGATCTTACTTTTCGGAGACTTTCGATCAACCTGTGAAAATATAATATGTCTTGATGTTTTTATAAAGACAAATTTATCCATGGTTTTGGAAGGCACTAGCAAGGGCAGAGTTTATTTGTCATTCCCAATAGCTCTGGGGAAAGTGTCATTCTTCAGTGAGGAAATTACCGGCGCTGAATTTCCTGCGATTCCCAGTCACCACAGTTTCCTCAGGATCCCTGATGTCACAAGAGTCAAATACTAATTTAATGCAACGCAAGTTACTCTGACCTCACCTCAACTGACATTGGAAAATTAATTAAATGAATAAAGCACAAAAGGACAGCACACGGTCTGATTGAGCAATGTGCGCACTCTACTCACAATGTTTAAGGGAAAACTGATGCATTGACTTCTGATTCTGAGGAGAGGTTTATCCTATTTGTGATGAGGCCATTTGGCTAAGTGCTGTTAAGAGATAGCAAGACACTCCACTCTGTACCATGGGGAACAAAACTAGCCTGTGCACGGTGCATCAGACAATGACAGAAATGCACTATTGTCTGTTCCTATTGGTCATTGATCATCTCAATCTCATCATTGACTGATGACAAATAGCAGCATAGAAGCCAGTGGCTCCCATCATCCCAGTTGGAAAGCAAAAAGGGGAAGGGATGGCCAGAAAAAGTGGGAGTAACTGGGGAATTTGTGTAACTTACAGTGGGAGTGGCAGAAGAAGAGTGTGAAGGGAGATTATCAGTGGAAGAGTATGTAGCATCAGAAGGGGCAGTGCAAACGAAATAGGAGTGTAAGTAAAGAGTAGGACCGCGGAGGACGAATGGCAGATGAAATTTTAGTGACAGTGAAAAGCTTGTTTTCGAGGAAGTGAGATTGGATGAGAAAAAAAATCACTGTTCAAGAAAATCGGGATCTGGATTCCATTCAAATTAAGTAAGGATTTCTTGTAGTTTTCCTTCTATAACTTGATTCTTTTACACGTTGTACATGTACTGTATATTTCGATATCTTCATCAACAGCAGACAACATGTTTTTTTCTCCCCTACTGTGGTGTTTCAACATTTTTGATTTTTTTTTTACAGTATGTATTTGCTTCCAATTCAAGGTAGACATGAGAATATGATTTGATCTTTTGCAGTTTGCCCCAACATAGAACTTAATTGAACATTTATCCTCATCACACTCGCTGATTTAAACAAACAATGAATGAGTCCATGTCCATCCTGCAGATGAAACATTTCTTCAGCTTTGGCTATTGTAGGGAATGTTAGAAAGAACAGTGCCACGCAAAATACTAATGTTCCAGCGCAAGGTGCCAAAACGCACTTTTTTCCGAAATTATTTAGAAGGTTTAGAAATAAAATATGCAGAGGGACAGAGTGTAAAAGGTGAATTCAACTCTGTGTCGAAACTACTATTTGTCGAAACTCCCTCATAAAATATGTTACCTACATCACTCATAAATTCACCAAAATAGGAAAGGCAAGAGACTGGAATTGTCAAATCATCCTCTGAATAACATTTGGAGAACAGGAAGGAAATCACAATTTGTTCGCGATATTCAGAAATGATGATTGTGAGAATGTGGAAGGTGGGGAGCAGTGGAATTATGATCAATGTTGTGGATGACACAAAAATAAGCTGGGTGGATCACAGCCAAGAGGAAAATGTAAGGCTACAAGAGGATATAAACAGATTATTCAGATAGCTAGATCAATGGTCAATGAAATTTAACACCGATAAATTGGGAAGATGAAAGTCAGAAGTAACAAGACAAGTGAGTATGAAAGAGGAGGGCTAAATTTGCTCGTTTCTTTCTTTGCAGCAGGGAAGGTTGAGGAGGGAACCTAGTTCAGATGTACAAGAACTTATGGGGTATGGAGAGGATGAACAGACAGCAGTTGTGTTCCTCAGTCAAATGATCAAAAACAAAGGGACATACTTTTAAAGTGAAAGGCAGGGGATTGAGAGAGGATTTGTGGAATGTGTTTCGAACTGAGAGGGTGGTATGAATCTGGAATGCATTATCTAGTAGAGTGGTTGAGGCAGGTAACCTCACAACGTTGAAAAAGCCTTTGGATATGCACTTGCTGGCACAGGCGTGATAGGCCTGGTTTTCATTGCATGATTGTGTGCAGTGGCAGCCATGGACACTCTGATATATTCTGAAGAAATAAACAATGATAGTTGCTGCTTTGTTCCTTTGACTGAACTCAGTAAGTGGCTACATCACAAAACAGCATCATCTCATGGAGCTTCAGCACTTACTCAGCCAAAGGCAGCCCAGCCATCTCAGGGAACATTTAGGGTAATTCATATGCTCAGTGCAAGCATTGTCCCATAATAGCACCAATATTATTCTAGCTGTTTGCCACCATTATTATAGCGACAGCCATGACATGAACACAGCTTTCCCTTCATTATAATACAGACCTCTAGCAATAAGATTGCTATTTCTCTGAAGCATAATAAATTCTTTCCCAGGTATTCACTTTGACAAACAAGTTTTCCTCAGTTTTGCTGCCAGTTGTTTATCACAGAATTCCTCAACTCACTCCACCTCAACCTCTTTCCCCTTGAATATTTTCTTGTTCACTGTCTCCATTATCCCATACTCCTCACTCTCTCACATCCCCCACACTCTCTCTCCTTATTTGTTAATTCCTGAAAAACCTGTGCCTCATCTCGATCATTTATTCCAACTCCCAACTCACATTTTGGACTGATTTGATTCCTTCTCTCGGCATGGTCATTAGACTGGCCATGCCTGATGTCCTAATCATCTCTACCTTCTGCTCAGTTCCTGATCTGCTGTTTGGTTCTCACCCTCCTGGTTTATTCAAATCCATCTAACTTGCACGAGCAAACCTCCCCACAAGGATGTTGGTGCTTGTCCAGTTAAGATGCAACCTGTCTTTTTTATACAGGTCCCACCTGTCCTGGAAGAGATCTCCATGATCCAAAAATCTGAAACCATTAACCCTGAACGAGGTTTTTAACAACATGTTAAGCTATACTGTGTTCCTCATCCTTCCCTCTTTTCCACATGGCTCGGAAAGTAATCCAGAGATTACAGATGATTGTTTTCTCTCTCTGTCTCTCTCTCTCTCTCGCTGTCTCTCTCACGCACACACACATTCTCTCACACACACAGAGACAGACACCACATTACTTTGCAGAAGAATATAAATAACTGGAACGATAACTGGAATGAAGGATTTAGTTAAAGGGAGAATGAGAGAAATTGCGCTTCTTCTGGATGTCAGTTTGCTCGCTGAGCTGGAGAGTTCATTTTCAGATGGTTCCTCACTGTACTAGGGAACATTATCAGTGAGCCTCTGGTGAAGTGCTGGTATTATGTCCCACTTGCTATTTACGTGTTTAGGTTTCCTTGAGTCAGTGATGTAATTTCCAGTATTGGTGATTTTATGTCCGGTTCTTTTTCTCAGAGAGTGTTAGGTGGAATCAAAATCTATTTGTTTGTTGATTGATTTCCGTTTGGAATGCTATGCTTCTAGCAATTCTGGATTAGTGGTACTGGAAGAGCACAGCAGTTCAGGCAGCATCCGAGGAGCAGTAAAATAGACATTTCGGGCAAAAGCCCTTCATCAGGAATTTTTTCTAGGAATTCTCGTGCATGTCTATGTTTGGCTTGTCCGAGGTTGAAGTTCAGACCCAGTCGAAATGGTGTACTTCCTCATCTGTATGTAACGATGCTGGTAATAGTGGGTCATGTCATTTTTCTGGCTAGTTGTTGCTCATGTATCCAGATGGCTAGTTTTCTGCCTGTTTTTCCGATGTAGTGCCTGTTACAGTGCTTGCAAGGCTTATTCTTCCTGGGGGAAAACAGATAAATGTGTGAACATATTGCGGTGCTCAAAAGTATGAAAAAAAGTTGAAGAGTAAAACAGGAATACTCTGTTTCCATAAGTTTGCATTACAGCATCAAGCAGTTCTAATTTTTTAACTTGTCAGCAAAAGAGCCAGGAGTGAGAAAAGGAAAAACTTCTTTATTGAGAGGCTTGTTAGGATTTGGAATGGAACTGCCTGGGAGAGTTGTGGATGAAGATTAAAAAGAGAACTGGTAATGCATTTGAAATTATCAATTCAACAGGCTGCAGCGATAGAGTTGGCAAATGGCGGGGGGGGGGGGGGGGGTGGGGTGGGCTTGGGAGACGTTCCTGGAGCTGATGTACACACAGTGGCCAATGGCCTCCTCCTGTACTTTAAAGTTTTGCACTCTATCATGTGTCTGATTAGAATAAAAGTCAGTATCAGATTATTTCCCAATGAAAATGCTCACAAATATCTGATTATTTTAGTGCAGCATAAGCATTTAAAATGCAAGTATTACAAGACCAGCCTCATTTTGTAGTCTAATTATTGCTCAGAACACGAATATATTAATTGTTGTATTCCTATTGCTAAAACAAATCTGTCATCGCTTTGGCACAAACCTCTTTGAAAAGGTCTGACTTTTCTCTCACACGATAATATGTTCATCGTTTTTTGTTTACTGTCTACATTTCATATTAAATAACATTCTTTCTAAAAACTAAAAGTTTTCAAATTATTGTTCACTAAAATTTGATAGCACAAATCATTTATTTAGGTTAATATTCACAGTCCATTTTTGATTATGGCCATTTTTAATTCGCTGGCAAATGGCTGAAGCTTGTACATTTCAGTGAGAAATTAAACAAATTGATTATATATAAATGTATAAGAACGCAAATTCTATTTGATTGTTCAACCATTTGCTCACCCTAAACATGTAATCATTCAGAATCCAACCACTTTCAAAATGTTGGAGTGACAATGCATTATTTTGAATCCTGACATTGTTTATGTAATTCTGATCGCCAAAAGAGTTACATCCATGTTGTTTGTTCGATACAAAATAAAATGCACATTCTTTATTTCTGTGTTAGAAAATCATGACAGGAGGCTATATTTTTGTTCCATAAATAAAGAATCAAACTAATGCTTTTCAGAGATTATAGTACAGTTGAAAAATCATAGTTGACATCTTACTTTTGCCCAATTCACGAAACATAGTAAACATCTGATGAATACATGGGTCACCCAACAAATTGTACCTGAATAAAACAGCAGTAAATGACAAGTCAAGAATCACGTTAATAACTGAAGTTGGCGGAGCCTGCCTGGTGTAGGACACCACACAGACTGGCATTCAGGTGAATGGAACAATGGACAACATCACTGGAAGTATTGGGCTAACGCCCCTCCCCAGGTTCCTCATCTCATACCCACCACTCTCTCACACATTTAGCAATTGATAAGAATCCACAGACTGGGTGAACATAAAACACAGAGCAGTACAGGACAGTGGAGACCCTTCGACCCTTGACGTCCTGCTGAACTTTTATCCTACTCGAAGATCAGAATAACTGACATACCCTTCATGTGCCTATCCAATACTCACTTAAATATCCCCTAATGCAGGCGACTCTACTAACGCTGCTGGCAGTGCATTCCAAGAACACACCACTCTCTGTGTAAAGAACCTACCTCTGACATCTCCTCAAACCTTCTTCCGATCACCTTAAAATTATGCTCACTCGAGATAGCCATTTCCACCATGCGAGAAAGTCTCTGGAAACCCATTCTACCAATGCCGCTCATCATTTTATACACCTCTATCATGTCACCTCTCATTCTTTATTGCTCCAAGGAGAAAGCCCTAGCTCCCTCATCTTTTCTTTGTAAGACATGCCCTCCAGTCCAGGCAGCATCCTGGTAAATCTCCCCGGCATCCTCTCCAATGCATCAATGTCTTTCCAGTCATGCGACAACTAGAACTGAACACAATATACGAGGTGCAGTCTCACCAGAGCTTTTTGGCGTTGCAGCATAAACTTGCGGCTCTTAAACTCAATCCCTGGCTCATGAAAACACCATCCATCTTAATAACCTTATCAGCTTGGGTGACAACATTGAGCGTCCTATGATATGGAACACACCATCCCTATGGTCCTCCACACAGCCAATAATCCTGCCTTTAACCCTGTATTGTGCATTCAATTTCAACCTTCCAAAATGAGTCACTTCACACTTATCCAGGTTGAACTCCATCTGTCATTTACCAGCCCAGTTCTGCATCCTGTCAATGTCCAATTACAACCTACAACAGCCCTCCACACTCTCCATAACTCCAACATTTTTGTTACATCGTAAAACTTACTAACGCACCCTTTCACTTTATCATCCAAGTCATTTGTAAAAATCACAAAGAACAACAGTCCCAGAACTGATTCCTGAAGAACGCCACTGGTCACCAAGCTCCAGGCTGAAAACTTTCCATGTTCTACCACCATCAGTCTTCTACAGGCCAGACAATTTTGTATCCACACAGACAGATTTCCCTATTTCCCTGTATCCCATGCCTCCTTATTTTCTGAATGAGCCGATTTTATGGTAACCTTGCTGAAATCCATGTACATCACATCCACTGCTCTACTTTCATCAATGTGTTTGATCCCATCCTGAAAGAATTCAATAAGTTGTGTGAGGCATTACGTGCCTGTCAAAAAGCCATGCTGACGACCTCTAATCAAACTATGATTTTCCAAGTAATCATAAATTCTGTCTCTCAGAATCCTTTCCAATAATTTGCCCAAAACAGAAGTAAGATTGACTGGCCTGTATTTCGCAGGATTATCCCTATTGCCTTTCCTGAACAAGGGAATAACTTTTGCCACCATCCGATCATCATGCAGTACTTCATTGGACACTGGGGACACAAAGATCATCGCCAAAGGTGCAGCAATCTCTTCCCTCAGTTCCTCTGGTAACCTCGAATGCTTCCTGTATGGTCCAGGGGACTTATCTATCCTTCTGTTTGGACTTCACTCATTCTGTACTTCACCTCACTTTATCTGCTCCCTGTCCAACCACTGACTGACTGCTTTCCATTTCAGGGCTATATACAGTGCTCCCCTCCTGAGCAAGTACAATTCCAAATATTCCACGAATCATGGAATGGAAAATAAAATTGAACACACCAATGCCATCCTGATGAAGGGCTTATGCCCAAAGCTTTCACTCTCCTGCTCCTCGGATGCTGCTTGACTCGTTGTGCTTTACCAGCACCACACTTTTCGACCCTGATCTCCAGCATCTGCAGTCCTTACTTTCTCCATTACTGAGGGCTGATCCCGCTGCACACTGAGCAGGGAATTAATCAGCAGGAATTCATTCTATTTGAAGATGACTGTTCAGTTCTGGAACGTTGTATTTGATTAAGACGTTAATTAACAATAAATTGCAAATCAACGATTATTCATTCAGTCCCAGAGTTACATTTTTAGTTCATGGAAAGGCAACTTGATAACAAAAAGTAAATGGCTGAAGAACTCCGAGGTACGAAATATTCCAGGTGCTATATTCCAGGCTGGATGTCCTTTACCATGATGCTGGTAATATTATCAGATCTTCAGATTTGATAAGAGAACAAGGTGACATGGGGAAGTGGATATTTTTGCCATCACGTAGATGCGTTTGAGAGAGGTCAGAGCTGACAACTCGATATTCTGTGGTACAAGAACTATAGGCAGCAGAGGAGCGGGGTAAAAGACAAGGTGGTGTTGCCTTATTAATTATGGAGTCAAAGACTGCAGTAAGGAAGGATGATATCTTGGAAGGGCATTCAAATGTCGGTTTGTGGGTTGGAATTAGGTTCAAATCAATGACAGACACACTACTGGGGACATATTATAGGCCCCCAGATAAAATAAAATACAGGGGCAGGTACATAACCAATTCGCTGAGGAGTGTCAATGCAATAATAGGATCATTATATTCAGGCATTTCAATTACAAACATTGATTAGGGCAGCGATAATTATTTTTAAGAGGGCAAAAATGCCTTGACATTTATTCCAGAGAGCTCCTCATATAAACATGTAGCAGATACAACAATGGGTGGGGCTATGCCGAGCCTCACTGTGGAATGAAGCCAGTCAGGTGTTGCAGGCAGGATTGGCTGAGCATTTCAGGATCAGTGACCATGACTCAAGCATTTTTAGCTTATTAAGGAAAAGACCAAAAGAAAAAAGGCTTGAAAAATAAAAATAATTTGGATGATAGAGGCAGATCTTATCAAAAGAAAGACAGGATCTGGCCACCGTATAATTACTTCTGGGTGAAACTTTAGCAGAACAGCGTGGGCGTGGTGGGGATCACATGTTCAAAATGGAATTGATGAAGGTGTCACCACAACATGTTACAATAAAGATAAAAATGAGGAAAACAAGCCCAGAGACTATGGAATGTCTACAAATATTCAGAACAGAATTAAAAATGAAAGAGAAGCTTAAAGCACGCATAAAGTGAGCAGGTCAATGGAGGTCCCAGAAGAGTAGAGAACGTGTTGGGCTAAATTCAAGAAAGTAAGTAGAATTGCAAAAAGCGGGGTGATAAAAACATTAATGGGCAATATTATCAAGAATTCAAAGACATTCTATCGGTTTATTAAGGGTAAGAGGGTAACAAGAGAAAGAATAGGGGGTATTAGGGACCGAGGAGGCAAACTGTGCATAGAACCTGAGAATGTCAAACACGTACTGCATATTGGTCTTCACTTTGGAGAAGCAGTTCCTGATAGAAGCTGAGGAATAATTGGAAGTTGATGCAGGATAAAAAGTGGGAAAATCTCTAGATCTGAATGAACTGTCTCTTAGACTGATGTGGAAGATGAGGGAGGAGATTACAGGCTCTTACATTTTGTGCTTTATTTTGTTTTGCCTTTGGCCAGCGAGGTGGTGTGATCAAACAGAACAACATCTAATGTAGGTTCAACTTCCACACAGAGTGCTAGAAAAAAAAAAGCCATGGGATGAAAGACCACTATGTCTCACATCAGTGGGAGGGAAACAATTGCAGAAAATTGTGAAGGCTGTTAAGAAATGATCACTAAATATCTTCAAGGCTGAGATCCACAGATTTTTAAAAAAGGGTTACAGGGGAAACGCAGGAAAATGGAATGGAATGTTATCAGAATAAATGTACCCTAATTGAAAGTAAACGCAGAGTTAGAGAGCGGATGGACATACTGTCGCTCGTATGTCCATTGGCAAACCTTTTTTAATAGGCTGTACTTACTGGAATATCAACATCTCTCACTCCGGAATGAGACACAGTTTCGAATACAATCAGTAGTTACAAGGAATTCATAAATGCAGTACTAGGAGACGGAAAAAAACAGAGGTCTGCGACAACGCGGATGGGCTGTCAGGGTGAATATTTGCATCAGCGCAGTCACCACTACTAGGAGGAAGACCTCAGCAAGACAACCCCACCCCCACCCCCCATGTCCAAGCATGGGCCTGGTGTTTAGGAGTGCTTAAGGCCCAAACAATACATCACTGTAGTGTCTCCATCCTATCCTAACCAAACCTAAATGTGGAGTGGTCTATTAACGTACTGTGAGTGGAAGAATAGGTAGTAATGCTTTGGATCCAGAGAAATCGGTGAGCAGCAGTTCAGCAAAAGGTAAAGGTAAGCTCAGATAAACTCTTTTTTAACGCTAGTCTGACAGCAGTGGAGATGGCAGTTAGGGCAGTTGTATGTTCCTCCTGCGGTTTGTGGGAGCTCAGGGAGATTTCCATTATCCCCAATGACTACACGTGTGGGCAGTGCACCCTGCTGCAGCTCCTGGGAGACCGTGTTCAGGAGCATTCTGGATCATCCGAGATATGGAACACTTCATAGATAAAAGCTTTAGTGAGGTGATCACACCCAAGTCCCTCCCTTAGCCATGTTTCTGTAAGGACTATAATATTCCAGTCTCATGTAAAGATCCACGCCCTGAGTTCATCTGCGTTACCTGTCAGCCCAGTTCCATTTAATTAAAAGCAATTTAATCCAACAGGCTTTCCTTGCTTCCTGTCGTGTTCCAAGCAGAGAGTATCTGGGCGACCACCAGGAATGGCGAAGGGAGTAGGCAGAAAGTGCAGGAATCCCCTGTGGCTATTCCTCTCGAAACCAAGTATACCATTCTGGATACTGATTTTGTGTATGTTGGGAGATGGGAGATAGGTGTCAGGGAATGACTGTTCAGGGGAAAGCAGCAGTAGCCAAGATGGATGCGCTGGATCTGGGGGGCAGCAGGAAAGGATAAAGGTAAACAGGGTCTTAGAGATAGGAGATTTGATTGTTAGGGGGCACAGATCGGAGATTCTGTGGCCTCAAACGGGAAACTAGGACGTTGTGTTGGCTCTCAGATTTCAGGATCCAGGATGTTTCTGAGTGGCTGCTGAATGTTCTCAAGAGGGCGGGTGAGCAGCCAGAAGTCATTGTGCACGATGGTACAAATGACACGGTTAGATATAGGAATGTGTTTCTATAGAATGATTAACTGAGAACTAGGAGGAAAGTTAAAAACCAGGACCTCGGTAGTGATAATTTCCAGATTACTTCCAGTGTCATGAGCTAGTGAAGGTAAGAATAGGAGGATATCAAGATAAATATATGACTAAAGAATTGGTGGGAGGGATTCATATTTTTAGACCATTAGGAGCTTTTCTGTGACAGAGTTGACCTGTTCAAGAGGGACTGGTGACAGATCCACTTGAGGGGAAATCAATATCTTCGCAGTCAGTTTTGCTAGTACAACAGGGGAGTGTTTAAACAAGATTGGCAGGAGGTGGAATCCTCAGCAGCAGGGAGGCAAGTGAGAGGCTGGATGGAGATACAGTAATCAAACATAGTACGTTGAGGAGCCATATCAGGCTGGACCACGATAGGGAACAAGAAATGCCCATGGATTAAATTGTGTTTATTTCAGAGCAAAAGAGCTGACAGTTAAGGCCGATGAATTCAGGGTGTGGATAGGTTATAGGTGCTCGATAGTTTAGCTATTACAGAAACATGGCTGAGGGATGGATAGGACTGACAGCTTAATGTACCAGGGTCAAATGCATTCGAAGGAACAGAGATTGTGGAACGGGAGGAGGTGAGTTGCATTTCTGAATAAAGGGTGTATCACAGCAGTGATCAGAGATAAAATAACTGATGGATCATCCAATGAGGCTTTGTGGGTGGAACTAAGAAATAAGAAGGGGATGGTGACATTATTGGGGTTGTACGGTAGGCCCCCAAATTGTAAACAGAAATTGCAGGAACAAAAATATGTAGAGATATTGCGGAGACTTTCAGGAATATTTTGGTTGTCATAATGGGGGCTTTAATATTTTTTATAACACAGACTTGCACTGCCAGAGCATTAAGGGATTTGATGGGATGGAATCAATTAAGTGCGTCAGGAAAATTTCCCCAAGCAGAATGTCGAGGGTCCTAATCGGGAAGGAGCTATATTTGTCCTACTCTTAAGAAATAGGTCAGGACAGGTGAGTGAGGTGACAGTAGATGTGCACTTTGGGACCAGTGACCATAGATCTATTAATTTTAAAATAGTTATGGAGAGGGAAGAAATTGGTTCACAGATTCTAGTTCTAAATCGGGGCAAGGTTAATTTTGATGGACTCAGGCAGGAGTTTGCAGGGTTGATTGGAGTAGTATGTTTGCAGCAAAGGGACCTCCAGCAAGTGGGAGCTTACGATCTATATGTTCCTGTGAGTGTGAATGGAAAGTTTACAGGAATGAGGTACCCTGAATTACAAGAGATGTTTAGGCTTTTACCAAAAGATATGTGGAGGCGTGGCTCAGGTAGAGGCAGCTGGGATCAAGTGAATCCCTGAAGGTGTACAGGGGATACAGGAGTTTACTGAAGAAGGAAATCAGAAGGGAGAAAAGGGCGTATAAGATAACTTTGCCTGAGAAGATCAGGGTGAATCCAAAGAGATGCTTTAAGTATATTAAAGGAAAAGCAGTAGCTAGAGAGAGAATAGGACCCCTCAATGGATATGTATGTTGGGAACCATAAGAGATGAGCGATGTCCTCAACAAATATTTCTCAGAGCAGGGGCTAGAGAAGAACTTACGGGGGCCCTGGCTGATAATTTTGATCATCAGTTACCACAAGTGAGATCCCAGAAGACTGGAGGAAAGCAAGAAGGACTGAAAAATAAAGTCTGGGAAATATAGACCAGTAAGCTTAATACCTGTGTTAGGTAAATTAATTGAGAAGATTCTGAGGGATAAAATGTATATGCATTGGGAATACAGGGTTTCATTAGTAATAGTAAGAATGGCTTTGTCAGTGGAAGTTCATGCCTGTTCTTTGATGATGTGACCAGGAAGGTTGAGTAGGGCGGGCCGGTTGACATCTAAACGTGTGGTGGTGGAAAAGCACAGCAGGTCAGGTAGCATTCGAGGGGCCGGAGAATCGACGTTTTGGGCACAACTCTATCATCAGGAATGTTCAAGACATCGATATTCCTGGTTCTCGGATGCTGGCTGACCAGCTGAGCTTTTCCAGTGCCACACTTCTCAATTCTGATCACCGGCATCTGCAGTGATGACTTTCTCCAAGGGTGGTCGATCTGGTGTATATGGATTTCAGTTCCACCAGAACAGGATCAGGCTTCTCAGCCCCTGGACCATGATATACATTTACAGGAAGAGACCAATCAGCCCTTCCAATCTATAGAACTAGACCCAGTTTAGATCATGCAGCAACAATGTCAACCTATTCAGCTACTTGAAGTACCACAGGATATGGAAGAGGCAATAAAGTGACTGGGCTATAGGGTTTATTGTAATAATACCAGGCTATATAGCCCGTCAAGCCTGTCCTTCCTTCAGTAAGGTCAGGGCTGATCTCTCTTGGCCGCAATTTCTCTTTCATGCCCAATTCTTTGTAGCCTTAACTCCCTGATGTGTCAACATTCATTAACACCACCCTGCTCCCTCAAACATTCAGAGCTGTAGTTGTCTGGGATAGAGAGGTCCCAACAGTCACTACCCTCTGAGAGAAGGAAACAGTCCCCACACATTTACCTTGGCCGTTGACATGAACAAAAGGTATGAAGTTAAAAATCTCACAACACCAGGTTATAGTCCAACAGGGTTAATTGGAAGCACACTAGCTTTCGGAGCATCGCTCTTTCATTAGTTGATGGTGGAGGGCTCAATCGTAACACACAGAATTTAGAGCAAAACTTTAGTGTGATGTAAATGAAATTATAACATTGAAAAATTGATAGTCTGTTGAGTCTTTCATCTGTTTGAATACCATGATATTTAATTTTGTACACCCCAGTCCAACACTCATCTCCAAATCAAAAGATATGAACACAGCGTCAGAATGACTGGCCCTGAAAGGACATGACTGAACAAGATGTCAAGGAGGCTGAATAAAATTGCACCTAATTGGAATCAGTTGTAAATATCCCAAGCTGTTGGGCCATATGGAGCACCATGTGGCTGATGGAGATCAATCCTCTCAGTCCCTGGATATCTCTGTTGGCGGTCCTCAGGGTAGCTTCCTCGGCACAAACATCTTCAGCCGCTTCAGCAACGTCTTACTCTCCGTCATTCGATCAAAAGTGAGGATGCTCAGAAAAGATCGCATAAAACAGCAAAACCTGGACAACATTCAAGCTCATGCTGTTAATGTGTAGGCAACATTCATGTAACAGCACTGCTGGACCCTGAACATTTCCACAGGGCTAAAAATGAGGAGCTCATTCAGCATCTCAAGTTGTTTCACAGAAAATATGAGAATGCCATTCAGCCCATAGAAGCTATTGGATAAGTAGAGGCACTGCGCATTCACTCTCTCTTACCTATTACACCAGAAGAGATTTTTAAAAAAAAACTACAAATGTTGGAATTCAGGAAACTCGAAGACCACAACAAGCCAGGCAGCATCAGGAGAAAAAGTCGACATCTTGGCTATAACCTTCCTTCATGTCTGGGGGTGGGGGCAAGGGTGTGTACTGATAATGAGTGGAGGTGGGGAAATAGGAGGAGACGGCGTGTTGTGGTGGCGAACACAGGTAAAGGGTACCACCAGGTTGGCCAATGGGAAGAATGAATCCAGTTGACAGTTGGAAGATGGGTTGATCAGAGGAATGGAAAGGGGAGGGGCTAAGCAAGAGATCTGGGGATTGGAAGGGAGGTTACGAGAAATTGGAGAACTCAGTGTTGAGACCCCCGGCTGTAGGCGACACAGGTAGAATATGAAGCGTTGTTCCTCCAATTTGTGCTTTGGTTCTTTGTGGCAATGGAGTAGGTCAATGATGTCATGTCGGAATGGGATTGGTAGGTGTAATTGAAATAGGCAGTGACTGGGAGGTCAGGTCAGCCCTTACAGGCCCAGCTGAGATGCTCAGCAAACCATTCTTCTTAGTTTGCATTTGGTCTCCCCGATATAGAGAAGACCACATCAGGAATGGCAGATACAGTAAACTAGTTTGGATCCCATTACCTGGCACATCTTCCACAAGGACTGATCCCTTCACTAAATTTGTTTCGTGCCATACTCCCCACCAAACCTGTCAATCCCCATGGGCAACTGACACTTGCAGATGAAAAATAAAATACATCACCTGCTGGCACACATCTCCCTCACCTCTATTCAGCGCCCCAAACAGTCCTTCCAGGTGAAACAGAGGTTCACCTGCCTCTCCTTCAACCTAGTTCACTGCAGTAGGTTCTCCTGATGTGGTCTTGTCTACATCGGGGAGAACAACGTAAACTAAGTGCACATTTCACCGAGCATCACTGCCCGGTCCAAAGGGGCTGGCCTGAGCTCCCAGTCACCACCCATTTCAATTCCCCTTCCCAATTCCTTTCCAACGTGACCTCCTTGGCTTCCTCTGTTGCCACAGTGAGTCAGACCACAAATTAGACGAACAACATCTTACCTTCTGCATGGTTAGCCTACAGCCTGGAGGACTCAACATTGAGTTCTCCAATTTTAAATAACCTTCCCAGCCCCGCCTCCTCCCTTCCATTCCACCAAATGACCCCACCTTCTAGTTCCCAACTATATTCATCCCTCCCATCGACCAACCACGTTGCACCCACCACTTGTGTCCACCTATCCCCTACCTCACCATCCCTCTGCTCTCCACACCCCAACCACTCCTTTCCCTCTTTATCTGCAGTTCCCCCTACCCCCACCCGCAATCCTAAAGAACGGGTATACTTGAAATGTTGACCTCTTCACCTCCTGATGCTACCTGACTTGCTGTTTCTTCCAACCTCCTGTTTGTCTAATGTTACACAGGAATATAAGGAATCTAGTCGGCACAACACGCAGGTAAGCAGCTACCACGGGTCACCCAATAATGAGCCTCTTCCCTGGAAGGAGGAAGAGGACATTCATCCACCCGAGACACTGACACATGAACAGAAGAGGCCATTCAGCCCCTCCAAACTGTTACACGGAAATAGGAGGATGTCATCGATGCTGTAACTTTACAAACCAATGAAGCAGAGAATGCACAAACAGACTGTTCCATGCTGTGCCTTCTGGCTCCATTGCTAATGTTTCATGCGTGTTGCATTAACGTGGTTTGCTGATAGTAAGGAGGCACAGCTGATGATTTGTGCCATGTCTCAAGGAGGCATCTTCCATCTCTGAGAAGACAGTCTAGTCTTCTGCATGGAGGTCAGAAGCTTTTGAGAATGACCAACCCTGTCAGAGTGTCGCTGCTGACAATTTTGTGAACAACATGATGCTCAGTACTTACTGCTCTGTATGAATTCTGTCAGTGGCTCATTGCCGAGGACATCCAGCTCCTTTTCACCAAGAGCACTTCCCATCATCTCGCCTTCTCATAAATACAAAATGAGAAGGATGATATGTTTTGCCAAATCACTTTGTTGCCTTGCAAAACGCCAAGCTTTAAGCACAGCCATGCCAACAACAACACCACGTTTGCCATTGGAGATTATTGGAGATACTAAGGAGGTGATGGCCTCACAGTATTATCCCTGTAATGTTAACCCAGAGACGCAGGTGATGTCTCAGACCCCGGATTCGAATCCCACCACGGCAAATGTTAGATTTTGCATTCAATAAAATATCAGGAATTGAGAATCAAATGAAGCAATGAAAACATTGTGTTTGTCCTACCTGGCACACTCGTGCACTTCAGGGAAGGAAATCTACCATCTCCACCCGGTCGGATTTACATGTGACTCCAGGCCCATAGCACTGTTGTGAACACACAGTTGTAGTTTGAAATGTCGAAGCCAGCCGCTCAGTTATGTCACTCACTACAAATTCTCAAATAAATGAATGCGGGCGGACCTCAGCACTGACTACTTACAGCCCACAGACTGCAGTGGGTCAGGAAGGCAGCTCACCAACACCTTCTCAAGGACAATGAAGAAAGGGAATTATATACTGGCCCAGCATCCCATTACTGAATAAAAGAAGATGATCACACTCAAGGAAGAGGGGCAAAGTGACATAACTCACTTCAAACGGGGACTTTGATATATACCTGACACGGGCATGAATTTCAGTAATATGAGAACAAGAGAAAAATAAATAAGATTAGTCTGGATTTTTATTTCCATTCCAGCTGATCATCAACGAACCCTTTGTTTGTTCTTTCTCTCTACCTCTCTCTTTCTCTATCTATTCAACTCACTCCTTCTCCCTTTCACAGCAGCCATCCATGTCATCAACATCAAACACACTGTTTCCCAGCTGCATTCAGTTCTGATGTATGGTGATTGGATGCGAAATTTCACTTCTATTTTTCTCTCGACCTGAGGCTGCCAAATCTGTTCAGTTTCTCTAGCACTTACTCATTCCTTTTGTTTCAGATCTCTAGTATCATACTTTGTATTTTTTTCCTCTACCTTACATGTTGTTATTGCATGGGATGTCTGCATCTCTGGCAGGACAGCATTTGTGAACCTCACTAAATGCCTTTTACTGTGAGGCCATTCCTTAAAGTATTGAGTCTGATATCAGTCTTAATTCAGATCAGGCAATAATGTGAGATTTCTTCACCAAAGGATAACAGTGACATAGATAAACTTCTTGACAAAGTGCTGGTTGGATTATATCAGTAAAATTCACTTTTATTTCCAGTTCCTGTCATTTGAATTTAAGTTCTGTCATCATCTGAGATAAGATTTGAAACAGCTTCCATAGTGGAGATATCTGGACCACTGAATTACGTGGCCACCGACAGTACTACTCTGACACAGTGCCCCTGTCATGAATATATTTTACAGACAAGAACAAGATTTTGATGGAAACATTTGTAACGGAAAGAGCGATTAGAAGAGAACAGGAACCATAAAGTCTCAGATTTACCATGGCGTAGTTAATGGTTTATTTAGCACCCGCACTGACGTCAAGATGGGGTCTGGGGATATCTGGAGTTGGTAGTGAGTAGCTTTGGCGATGGAGAGAATACCAAGACATAAATCAATTCGGGGCAAATGGGTACTTCGGGATTGTGAACAGTCTTGTTCTCAGATGTTTGTGAGGGCGGGAGTGTGGGTGGTTCTGAAATTTGTGGAGAATGAATGGATTTGCATTTGAAACTGAAGACAATAGTTTCAGTCTTTACTAAAAATAGATAACAGAAATAGCATTGAAGTTCACCATGGCTTATGGGATTAATAAATCGATAGAGATGGGGAGACTTACCAGGAACACCAACAATAGCGAGCATGGGATAGTAACCAGCCTGAATAATCCACAGTACACCTAATATCCGATTTGGTAATATGTGCCAATACCGGGAAAAAAACAAAAGACCCAAAGATAAACTCCTGTCCATTGTTGCAGCATTCCAGTCTATTTTTCTTAGATTCTGAACCATTGGTGCGACATTCCAGTCTGCTGTTCTCAGATTCTGATCCGTGTTGAAAAATTCCAGTCTACTGTTCTTAGATCCTGGTCCATTGTTGGAATATTCCAGTCTGTGGTTTTCTGATTCTGATCTCTCCTCTCCCTGTTTCTGCAACTGCTGATCCTTGTCAGTGTTGCAGATGATGCATCTGCAGCAACAATGGGATAAAGCATTGGAAGACGCCCGGTACAAATAGAAGAGGAAAACCATCCAGTGACATAATTAGGATCCATGGAGACTGACATCAATCACAGTCACTGCACAAACAGATCCAGATAATTTCTTTCAGAATTCGACATTCAGTTCAAGATAACAACTGGATTGAATTGAATGTTAACATTGCTGACTAATGGATTAGGAATTGGCTGGCTGGGAGGAGACAGAGGGTAGTAGTTGATGGTAAAGGTTCATCTTGGAGTGCAGTTACTAGCGGTGTTCCACAAGGATCTGTTTCGGAAGCATTGCTGTTTGTCATTTTTATAAATGATCTGGAGGAAGGGCTTGAAGGCTGGGTGAGCAAGTTTGCGGATGATACGATAGTCGGTGGAGTGGTGGGCAGTGAAGAAGGATGTGGCAGGTTACAGCGGGATATAGATAAGTTGCAGAGCTGGGCAGAAAGGTGGCAAATGGAGTTCAATGTAGCTAATTGTGAAGTCATTCACTTTGGTAGGAGTAACAAGAAGATGGATTACTGGCTTAATGGTAGGCTACTTGGTAGTGTGGATGAGCAGAGGGATCTTGGTGTCCATGTATACAGATCTCTGAAAGTTGCCACCCTGGTAAATAGTGCTGTGAAGAAGGCTTATGGCGTACTGGGCTTTATTGGTAGAGGAATTGAGTTCCGGAGTCCTGAGGTCATGTTGCAGTTGTATAAGACTCTGGTGTCGCCTTATCTGGAGTATTGTGTACAGTTTTGGTCGCCATGCTATAGGAAGGATGTGGAGGCACTGGAACGGGTGCAGAGGAGGTTTACCAGGATGTTGCCTGGCATGGTAGGAAGATCGTATGAGGAAAGGCTGAGGCACTTGGGACTTTTCTCATTGGAGAAATGAAGGTTTAGGGGAGATTTGAGAGAGGTGTACAAGATGATTAGGGGTTTAGATAGGGTTAACAGTGAGAACCTTTTTCCATGTATGGAGTCAGCTGTTACTAGGGGACACAGGTTTAAATTAAGGGGAGGTTGGTATAGGACAGATGTTAGGTGTAGATTCTTTACTCAGCGGGTTGTGAGTTCATGGAATGCCCTGTCAGTAGCAGTGGTGGACTCTCCCTCTTTATGGTCATTCAAGCGGGCATTGGATAAGCATATGGAGGTTATTGGGCTAGTGTAGGTTAGGTAGGCTTCGGTCGGAGAAACATCGAGGGCCGAAGGGCCTGTACTGCGCTGTATTTTTCAATGTTCTATGTTCTATGGTCACATTTCCCATCACCAATTGCTCTCGTGAAGTTAGTTGTGAGGGAGAATTATGGACGTTTTCTTATCGCAGGCTAGGTAATTCTGTTGTGTTGTTCATTTGCAATACTGTAACCACCTGAACGCTCCATCATCACCATCCACAAAAAAAATCACAATCTAGACTTGGTTTCCGTGCTAGTCTCTCCTCGACTAGTACAGTCGCCAAGCAACAGATTCTCAGTGGATGTATTTGCCCTGACCATATACAGGAAGTGTGGATCTGTCTGGACAATCCACTCGTGACCATGCTGAATCTTCAACACACAGTATGATTGAGTACCGTTTTATGAAAACTAATAAACAACTTAATGCATTATATTGTCTTCAAAGCTGTAAGACTTACATTTTTGGAATTCAGTCCAAAGCCAAATGTGGCATGTTCTCACAAAGCTAGTCCTTTTACAGGGTATTGCTGTCATTGATTTTTTAAAAGAGGGTCTACACGACCAAGGATTCCAATATGTCATAATTTTGAAAGGTTCGTTGGGGTCCTTTTGTTTATACCTAACTGATAATGCCTCATACAGAAGCCTTTCAAGTCTTGAAAAGTAGCCTGTATAATCAAGAGGACCTGTCCAGCTCCCACAACTGGACAGGTGGATCAGTTCGGGGATTTGTTGAGTCAGGGTCACTGGACGCTCTCTGCCTCATTCTGCCCTTCTGACCTTATAACCTGTAAGCAGTTGTGTCAGTTTTACCCTTGGTGCTGAGGGGTTTTGTTTATTGGGTTGTTGCAAGTAAATTGGAACATCATCCTTAAATCGGGATAGCCTGTCAGGTTCGGATACGATACCTTATTCAGGTAGTCTATTTTCGGTTCCTTATGTTTCATTTATTAATTTGGCAAATAAATGTTATTTGTTTAAAAATCGGCTGTCTGACCAGCTAATTCACTCTGGAACTATCAGCTATACACTAACCTTCAAAAAATAGCAAATCTAAGTTGCGGATTTCCTATTAAAATGTTTTGAGGGGTCGGGTCTGGTCTGCAACAAATTAGGGGGCCTTTGCAGAATTTAGACAGCGAGTGGCGGGTGTTATTGTGTCTTATTTCGTGTGTTGATTTGGTGAGTAAGCAGAGCTTCAGGTAACAATGGTTCTTGCAGGAACCAAGCTTGTTTTGGAGGTCGGGAAAGTGACCTTGTGGGTTTTACAGAATGCACATAAGTCCAAGCAGCGGGAATTAGTAGACAAAGTGAGTTGAAGCTACCGTCTGATGTGAGGAAAGATGAGATTATTGCAGCAGTAGTTCAGCATTCCAACTTGCTGGAAACTCCATCAGGGTCTGTGGCATGACTAAACTTCAATCGCAAAAGAAACAGCTTGAGTTAGAAGCAGAGATGAAACAGTTTGAGCTACGACTAAAGTCAGAACAGGAAGAAAGATAACGAATAGGTTTAGCAGAGGAAAGAGAAAAAAATAATGCATTCAGCAGGAGAGAAAGAAAAAGAGGGAGCATTTGAGCGTCAGAGATGGTCACTTAGAATGGAAAGTCAGCTTGAAAGGATGAGGATGAAGGCTGAAGGTAAGCTTAGTGAGGAACAGACTGAGGATGGGCAATCCCATTGTAGTCCAAAGCCTAGTTTCCATATATTCACAGCTTGCCTAAATTTGATGAGTAGGAAAGTGGCTAAAGAATTTCAGTGGCCAGTGACCATGTAGGTTTTGTTGACCCAAACAAAACTTGTATGTAGAGCTAGTGAGATATGTGCAACACTATCAAAGGAGGGATCTGGGGAGTATGAGGAGAGGAAAACATATATGTGAGCTTGTGCCAAAAGCCTACAGACAACGTTTCAGGAATTTAAGGAATGATCCTGTTCGAACACATATTGAGTTTGAAAGGAACAAACAAAGTAATTTTGATAGATGGATAAGAGCTTTAAAAAGAGAGCAAACATACGATGCTCTTCGAGAGACAATTACTTTGAAGGTGTTTAAGCATTCACATAGTGCACACTCATTTGGAAGATCATAGATTTATAAAGCCAAAACTGGCAGCTGAAGAGGCTGATGATTATGACTAGTGATTATGATTATAAAAATTGTTCTGGCTTCCAGAATCAATTTCAGTCCATGATGGATAGAAATTGTGGCAAAGAGAAATCCCCACGTAGAAAGGGAGATACAGATCTCGGTGAAGAACTTACCACAGGGTAAAAAGGCAATACGTGAAGGAGGCAAATAAGATAAAAAGCTCTGGTGTTTTCATTGCACCAAATTAGGACACATGAAATCACTGTTTTGGTGGGTTCAGAAAAAAAAAACGGATGCAGGAAAAAAGATAAGTCTGGCAGTTTTGTCGGAGTGGTAACAGAAAGCACAGTGGAAGCTAGAAAGCTGCATCAGAGTGTACAAGCTGATTGGAAGTTTGTTAAGGAGGAAGTGCCAGATCTGCTTATAAAATATACCTGCGAAGGGAAATTTTACTCACATAGGGCAAGTAAAGAGGGTGTAATATTAAGAGACACAGGATCCTCTGTGAAAAGATAAGGAGATATGTACTCCTGAAGGACTATTTCCAGAAAAGGGACTGCAAGAGGGAATTCACCATGAGACAAAAGGTGCAAAAGTATGTAAAGTGTGCTTAGCGTGTCCCAAAAAGTGTGGGGAAATTGTGGCAGGGGTACTGGACAAACTCTCAGCTCCAGGAATGAAATTTGTCCTTGCAGAAAATATAGCTGATTCAGTGGTTGGATTACTGCTACTCTCGTTTAAAAGCCAGTGGATATGCAGACAACTGAATCAATGTAGGAATCTTATCCTGGAAACATTCCTGATTATGGGTAATAAAGTCCCAATATCACCAGTTGAAATAGAAAATACCAAAAACGTAAAGATAAGGAAGCTTAAGTGGCATGAGCAGATACTTTGGTCCATCAGAAAGTTGAGACAAAACAGGTGCAAATAGGTGATAATGTAAATATTTTTTGCTCAGCTAAACTGATTGAGTCACAGCAGGAAGATAAAAGTTTAAAGCAGTTGCATCAAAAAACAAATACGTTAGGAATTTTGAATGTATCCCTAAGTGTTATTACCTTAAAAATGATGTCCAAATGAGGAAATCGAGACTAACTATTTTCAAGGAGATGAGAAATGGGAAGAGATTCATCAAATCATATTGCCAATGGGTTACAGAAAGGAGGTGATGCGAATGGTGTATGAGTTACCATCTAGAAGTCAGTTAGGAGTTATGAAGAAAACAGACCAAATACAGAGAAACTTTACTGGCCTGGACCGCAACAGGATGGAGTTGAATTTTGCCAGATGCGTCATACATGTCAGGTAATTGGAAAAACACAAGCGATAATAAAACCTGCACTTTCTTAACTATTCCGGCATTTGAGGAACCTTTTACAGGTGTCTTAATTGATTGGCTAGGTTCCCTACCGCAAACAAAAAAGTGGCCATCAGTATTTGTTAACACTAATGGATGCATCGACTAGATTTCCAGAGGCCATCCCAAGATGCAGTATCACAGCTAAAAGAATTGGAAAGGAATTACTCTTTTCTAAAAAAAAGATACGGACTACCAATGAAGATACAGTGGGATCAAGGTTCAAACTTTACATCTAATTTATCACGATAATGTCTTAGGATTAAGCAATTCAAATCTACTGCAAACCATTCAAAATTGCAAGGAGCGCTAAAAATGTGACATTACACATTAAAGACCATGTTGAGGGCTTATAATCCAGGGATTATCCAGATGATTAATGTTAGGGAATTCCATTTGCAGTTTTTGTTATCAGGAATGCCCAAAATTAACAGAGCAAATTCATTCCATTGGAATTATGTTTGGGGCATTAAGTGAGAGGACCATTAAAATTGATTAAGGAGAAAATAGCAAATCAGAGTTCAAAGGCCACACATTTGGACTAGGTCTCAAAACTTAAGGGACGATTAATAGCGCTGGGGAGTTGGCTAGACAGCATTTAAAAGTATTGCAATATGCAATAAAATAGGTAGCGGATGGGAAATGTTTTTAAAAAGTGCAATTTTGCAATCGGGGATAAGGTATTACTATTTCTTCCAGTTATAGGTGAACCTTGACAAGCAAGGTTTTGTAGCCCTTATCAAATACAACGGATATTGAGTGAGGGTTTTAAGTATCTTAAGTCATTTGGTGCTTCAGCATGATCTTAGAATGCTGGGGATGCTTAGAGTTATGATAATAGCTCTCTTATTATTGGGATTTTGTCAAACATCAATGTCATATGTGTTATTAACGGTTCCTGAGTCTGTTAACCCGCAAGTAATAGATGCCGATGCATGCAGCTTGGTAAATTGTGGGGATGTACATAATCAGGGACAGTACCACAGCTCAGATATACATCTTAAGTCCGATGGGAATGGCCTCGGGGATGGTACTTGGTATAATAGTCTCGTCACAATACACTGGGCCACCTTCCGAACAGCTTTTGATTGTCCTGATACAGTGTAACCCAATATACTTAACGATAACGAAACATCGCACGAAGCAACCCTGGGGGTGGGGGGGGGGGCGGCGGTGGGAACCTATCAGTTACAATTACATGAAAACTATCGGGAATGATTTCTTGGGCTGTTGTTTACGAATTAGCGTAGGACAGGGAAAATTGGCAGAACTACTGGATAATAAGGTACAACCTTTCACCCCTCCCGATGACTTTAAACTAGTAAAAATTATAGAGGTAAAGGACTTAAACAGACCATTGAAATAGAAACTGGGTACGGGGATGCAAATGCCTGGATTGAATGGGTAAAGTGTACTGTAAAACGTCTGAACAAAAGCAATTGTTATGCATGTGCCTCCGGTATACCAGGTGGCCCAGGTGGTTCCCTTTCCGCTCGGGTGGAAGCGAGACAGGAAGGGCATGAAACATATGATAGCCCTGTAACAGGATAAGACTGCATGGAATGATAGGAACTGTACCACCCTATCTCTGATGTTCATTCCCTTGGAGATGAAAGACTTAAAAGCATCCCCCGAGTCAGCTCTCTTTTGGTGGGTGACAGTTAATAAAAATGTAGATTGGATAAATTACATTTTCTATAACCAACAGCGATTTATAAATTATACAAGAAATGCTGTTAAAGGAATATCAGAACAGCTTGACGCGACAAGTAGGATGGTTTGGGGAAACAGAATGGCCCTTGATATGATTCTAGTGAAAAAAGGGTATGTGTGTGTGTGTGCGTGATGTTCGGAGGAAGCTGTTTTACCTTCATTCTCAATAACACTGCACCTGATGGTTCAATTGCTCGGGCCGTAAGGGCTTTGACTACCTTAGCAGAGAAACTGCTGATAATTCAGGAGAAAACACATCTCTCACGTGATGGCTTCAATCATTGTTTAGAAAATGGAAGGCTATGGTGGTTTCCATCCTTACTTCCCTGATAGTAGTAGCCATGGTATTGGTAGCCATTGGCTGTTGCATCATACCCTGTATTTGAGGGCTCACCCAAAGATTGATTGAGAGAGCCTTAATGAAAGAGATGCCCCTAAAAGGGAATCAGGCAGAAGGACTTTCTTCTATTAAATACTGAGGGGATGAGTGAGACCAAGATGGATGAAGTCTCAGGAATGATGCTTGTGAATTTTGGGGGCGGTGCTTAAAGGAAAAATTGCAGAAACAACAATTAAATGTAAAAATAGAAAGGGGGAATTGTGAGGAGTAATTATAAATGTTGTTATCAGCAACAATCACAAGGCTGAAAAATGAAAGTGGAAGAGGGGTGTAGGTTAAGCGAGATATGCTTGTACAAACAGCTATAAGTATCTGTTTCCCGCTTCTGCAAAAACAAACAAAAAACACAATCAAGAGTTCATAAGGATCCGTATGGGCAAAGAATGGAAGGAAATGTTGCTTTAGCGAAGAAGGAAGCAGATGACAGTCAAGGAGGATATATAACAATAGACCACAGAGGGATGTGGTGAAACAGCCAAGCAGGACATGCATTTTTGTCACGAACAAGGCCAGATGAGGCAACAGATAAACAGCCGTGTTGAAAGAAGTGGCAGATGTAAACAGGGGAGAAGCAATGGAATAAGTAGGGGAGGAGTAAAAGGGGAATGAATTGTACAAAAAGTTGTGTACTAGTTAAATTTGGTGTGCCTATCTTATAGGCACCACTCTTGCAAGAGTATAATAACCGATACTGCTGCTTCAGATCTTGTCTCAGACTGAAGTTATTGAATTCAGTGGGTTCTATTTCCCACACAACCATGGAGATCCTGCTTTTAAACTCAGGTCTTGGTTCCTAAACATTCTTTGCTGGACCTTTCACTCCTCTTAAGGATCTCATTCATATCAATGTGTACCATGACCGCTGGCTGTTCACCCACCCCCTTCAGTATGCCCAGAACATGCTCAGAGACATCCCTGATCCTCGCACCAACCGCCCTTTGTACGAACAATTCATAGAATCACAGAATCACTGCAGTGGGAAAACAGGCCATTTCACACAGCACGTCCACGCTGACCCTCCGAAGTGTAACGTACTCTGACCCATTCCCCTACTCGATTTCTCTGCATTTGCCCCTGACTAATGCACCTAACCGGCACATAGTTGAACACTATTGGCAAAAAGTAAGCAACCTAGACCCATTCTGTTACCCTATGTTGAATCTGCTTTCTCACAGCAGATACTTCCAGAAATACTGAGCATTACCAGCAACTTGTGGTTTTGTCACCGATGATATTTGCATATTGACAAAAACATGCACAACTCAGACTTGAAACAAAGCTAAATTTAAAATCTCAGGGGAAAACTAAATATTTAGTCATTCAATGATCCCAGTAAAGCTTTATTGAATTACTCCTGTTCTCTCTGTGAACGCCATTTGTTCACTTTCCCAATCCTGAATAAAGGAGATTTTTGCATCATTTTTAAAATCAGAAAGCTCGGAAAAGTTGCACATTTACTTCTTCATATAGGAATGTGATTGCATCTCATTTTCATCTCATTTCAATTACAGAAGATTATTCACAAAACACACACAATGTATGACTTTGTCGAAGAATACCAGTAACATTGTAAGCAATTGGAATCATAACTGGAAAGAAGGATTTAGACAAAGGAAGGATGAGAGAAAGTGGGTCTTATTTTGAAAAAAACTATTACGTGAACTTAGGTGATCAAATTCATGGTAAACTACATAGGGCTGACAAACAATATTGATATGAAGGTGTAGAGGTGTACAGTCTTCTGACAAAAGTTAAAATGTAAAATTTGACTGTGAAACAAATAGTGAGTCTGAGTTGTCATGGTACAAAATCAAATTCAAATTCGGCCGGTCAGTTTAACTATACCCCAACACTCTGAAATCCAATGGAGTTTGAAATATAATGTTTTTGATGACATCCAAATCAATTAAATAATCCAATGTTTTGAGGTGTAAAACTGGACAGTTTGAACATTTAGGGAGAGAACTGCCAAGGGCATCCACAAAGCTTAAGAGCTTTCTGAAAGGTACCTGTCTGTAAGACGTTTGCACAGCAGAACATCAAAGCCAACCGAGATAAAAATGTACAGAGAAAAATCTACAAAGGAGAATTGACAAAGCTGACTGGTTTTGAAACGTGATTGTATTTTTTTCAAATCTTAATCATGGTGTTTTATTTTATCGGACCAGTATTGTAGAGTGGGAGGTAAAAGATAGGTTTATCGAAACGAGTTCTAAATAGTTGTTCATTTTAATATTCTCTGTTGGACTTAAATTAGAAAATTGTTAATTTTACTTTAAATAGTGACCTCTGTAAATGGATCATTGCCTCTCGAAATTTAACAGATTACAGCATGAGGTGCACTTTTTTCTTTGTGGCTGGTTCAGATTAACAGTTTGGGGCCTTTTGTCTGTGATTAAAACAAGTTTAGACAGATCTAGTCTGAGATTTGGGCAGAGTTAAATGGGTTTGGGGTATGAAAATGCATAGCAGATTTAATCATTTACATTAACTCATTTAATAATTTCATCAATCATAATCAGTTATTATCCGAGAGCTTTAAATAAAAAGTCGATGAGACACTTTGTTTAATTTCGGTGACTTGTAGTTGGTTAATTTTAAAGTGAGAGAAATGGCTCTTTAAAAATGTTAAAAAGATTCTGGGGTTTTAAGATGATTCTCACTTTTGCCGATGGCATTTAATAGAAAACATAAAGGCCAAATATTTAGAATTAGCAAAGAATTTAGATTTGGGTTTAACCAAGAACAAGAGTAAAGTTGAAATTGTCAGGAAATTACTCAAACAATAAGGTGTGCCAGAGAAACAGACAAGTGCACGATATTTAGAAAAAAACTTAAATTACAGTTGAAGAAAATGCAGTTTTAAAGATAAACAAAGGGAGAGAGAAAGAGAGAGAAGAAAGAGAAAGCAAGAGGGAAGAGAGACAGGGGATTAAAAAGAGAGGAGAAGGTTCTCAGCTGAGCAAAGGGAGAGTGAATTTGAACTGGAGAGGTTGTGATTTAGTATGCAAAGTCAAGTGAACAGGCTGGAGAGTAAAAGGGACATTAGTGATGTATACAACTATGTCAAAATTCTGTCACATTTTGATGAGAAAGATGTTGAAGCTTTCTTTATTTCTTTTTTAAAAATGGCTAGGCAGGTAGAGTGGTGAAAGGATTTATGGGTAATGGTAGTTCAGGCTAAGCTGGTCGGCACAGTTAGTGAGGTATTT
The DNA here is from genome assembly GCF_047496795.1 of Chiloscyllium punctatum. Taxonomy (NCBI): domain Eukaryota; kingdom Metazoa; phylum Chordata; class Chondrichthyes; order Orectolobiformes; family Hemiscylliidae; genus Chiloscyllium; species Chiloscyllium punctatum. Next base: position 25,139,870 of record NC_092790.1, on the reverse strand, counting down.
GCTGCCCTGCCAGTTGAGGGGTCAAGAGATTATGAAGACGTGAAACAAGGTATTTTATGTGCTTACGAATTGGTACTGGAAGCATATAGATAGCAGTTCAGAAACATAAAGAAGGAACAAGATCAGCCTTATGTTGAGTTCGAAAGAATTAAACATTGGCATTTTGATAGATGGGTGCAGGCTTTAAAGATAGATAAGACCTATGAGGCTCTAAGGGAGATTATTCTGCTGGAGGAGTTTAAAACCTCACTTCCAGAGATGATAATAATTCATGTGGAGGGAAAGAAAGTTCAGAAATTGAGAAGGGCAGGAGAATTAATAGATGAATACATGCTGCTGCATAAGACAAGCTTCCAGCCAGAATTTTGTCCTGTGAGGGATAGAGTTTGGGAGAAGGGGAGATGCTACACTATAAAAGAAAGAGTAGAACATATGAGTTTACCACAGGTTAAAGAAGCTGCCCAAGTGAGTGGAAAGGAGGTGAAAGGCCTCAGGTGTTTTCACTGTAATGGAGTGGGACACAGAAAATTACAGTGCCGGTGGTTTCCGAAGGGCATTGGGGAAAGGTGTTTTCACCGACATAAGGAGGTTAATGTATGGTCACAGTGCTGATTGTGAAGAAAAGGACTGTAGGAAAAGATGTGGTAAACGAAGCTAAGCCAGTGGCATTAGTGAAAGATTTAAAGGAAACCCCAACAAGACCGAAGAGCTGGAGGAAAGTGCACAGCCTCGGCAGGGGCTGGGTATGGAGTTAGTACCTGATCTCTGTAAAGAATTTGCGTCTGTGAGTAAAGTTTACTCAGAACTAACGGGGGGAGAAGAGCAAGAAGTTACCATTTTGAGAGATACATGGTCTAACCAGACGATAATAGGAAGAGATGAATGAATTTGCAGTCTTTCTGATCTGTTACCCGGGAATGCATTAATTTATGGGAAGGATGGACAGAAATTTAGCATTTCCCAATGTAAGATCAGGTTGGAGTGCCGAATCAAGACTGGGGAAGTTATAGCGGGAAAGATTGACAGACTGTCACATCCAGGAATGCAGTTTGGACTTGGGAAGGGTTTAGCAGTTTCCAAGTTGGGAGTGACATCGCTTGTTGTGGAGAAGCCCAAGGAAGACAAAGAAACGGAAGTGTTAAATCGGAAATATCCTGGTATTTTCCCAGGCTGTGCAGTAACCATATCCCACTATTATAAGTCACAGCACGAAGGACAAACTATAGACAAAGATGAAGGAGTTGAGATTCAGTTAATGGACACCCTGTTTGCCGTAATGGTGCAGGGAAAACCTGAACAGGCAGTGGGTCAGACAGAGGTGTTTTGTCCTGAAAGGCTAAAGGACTTGAAACAGACAGACAAGACGATAAAAGATATATATGTGGATGTGTACTCTGAAAAGGAGGCAGAGGATATTCATGAGGGTTATTATCTGAAAGATAGACCTTAAGACAGAAATAGAGACCACATCAGGTTAGTGCAGAGGAGAAATGTGCTGAGGTGCACCAGATTGTGTTGCTCGTAGCATAGAGACAGGAAGTTTTACAGGTAGCATATGAACTGCCTGTAGGAGGTCACATAGGGTACGAAAGACTCTGGCTAAGGGACAAAAATATTTTTATTGACCTGGAATGGTTAACGTTTTGCATACATGTCATTCATGCCAGATGGTAGGTAGGACACGGACAGTAATGAAACTAGCACCTCTGTTGCCAATTCCCACATTTGAAGACCACTTCATGTGACTTATAAATGAGTGTGCAGGTCCCCTCCTGAAAAGTAGAGGAGAGAAAGAATTGGAGAAACAGGTGTTATTTACTCCCCCACAGAGTGAAGAATCAATTCCAAATGTCGTGGATTTTGATGTGCCTCAAAATATGTCAAAAACGTAGACGTCCTTGAGCAGTGGGGTAGATTAGTAAACTATCTGTCTCAGGAGCATAGAACACAGTTGAAAGGTTTGTTATTGCAATATGAGGACATTTGTTAGAATCATATGGTGGGCACTATTGTATATGAAGTTGTTGTAGAGAGTACTGTTCCGATAAAACAATCCATATCGGCTTTATCCCTCAAAGCCAGACAGGTCCAGAAGGAGGTGGAGGATATGCTCAATGAGGACATCATCGAACCAAGCCCAAGCGAGTGGAGCTCGCCGATCATCTTAGTTCCCAAACCGGATGGGACGCAATGATTTTGCTTGGATTATTGGAAGATCGACACTGTTACAAAATCAGACTTATATCCAAGACCAACACTGGAGGACTGTATCGAGAAAGTTGGACAAGTCAGTTACATCACGAAGTTGGATTTAATACATGGTTTCTGGCAGGTATCTTTATCAGAGACAGTGAAATAAATTTCTGAATTGTAACAGCAAATGGTCTGTATCAATTCAAAGTGATGCCCTTTGGAATGACGAACACACCCAACACATTCCAAAGACTCATGAACAGAGTTGTAGCCTGATTAATAAACTGTGCAGTCCGTTTAGACGGATGTAGTGATCTTTACTAAGTCCTGGAAAGATCACTTGGTACAGTTGGCAGAGCTTTTTGAATGAATACGAGAAACAAAACTGGTGATAAAATTAAACAAAACACAATTTGTGAAAGCAGACATGATGTTCAAGGGACAAAATATCAGTCATGGAAGGTTGATACCATGGAACGCAAAGACGAAAGCAACCGAGGAATTTCCACGGCCAACCTCGAAGAAAAAAGTACTTCGCTCCTTCGGAGTCAGCGGATTCTATCGGAAGTTTGTTCCAAATGTCAGCAGTGTAGTAGCACCGTTAACCGACTTGCTGAAGAAAAACACAAAGTATTGGATGACAGAACAATGCCAGGAGGCATTCGACCATTAAAAAGAAATATTGAGCACCAAACCAGTCTCAGCTACACCAAACACTTGAAAACATTTCAAAGTTGCTGTCGATGTGAGTGACATAGGAGTTGGAGCTGCACTGTGATGAGATGGGATCGTCCTTTTCAAAGAAGCTCAACATTCACCAGAGAAAATATTCCACGGTTGAGAAAGGAGTATTGAGTTTGGTACTAGCCTTATAACATTTTAATGTGTACTCACAAACAGAGTGTTGGAGATGGTTGTGTACACGGAGCCCAATCTGCTTACATTCTTTGAACGCTTTAAAGACTATTTCATTGGAGTCTTATGTTACAGACTTTTAATTTAAAAATCTATACACGTAGTGTCTTAAGTATGTAATCTCAGATGCGTTCTCACAGATTTAACTGATAAAGATTAGACGAGATTTGTAATTATCCAATGTTAAATATAGGTAAAGGGGAAGAAGTTAAGGTGAACTTAGATTTAGGTTATCTGTATGTTATGGTAATGTGTTGAAAGAATAGAAAAACAAATGAGACCGTATTTTCATTATGATTGTTCTTTTTTGAGAGAGAAGGGGTTATGAATGTGTAAAGGGTATTGTACATTTAAGAGAGTTGAAGGATTTCCAAGCACAGTGAGTTCTGGAAAATTTACAATGTAACATGTGGTACAGCAGCTTGCAGTGCCTGCGTTGCTATGAGACAAAAAATAAAATCAAATTTGATCAATCCATTTAAATTATGTTCCAAGAAGCTAAACTACAATCGCGTTTAAATTTGGCATTTGGCAATATTATAAAAAAAAGGATATTACCCGATGATTTGGGATAGAAAGCTGAAAAGAAATTTGACCAGTTAGGGGAGAACTGCCACGCCACCAACATCTGCAGACTGCCCGGAGAATAGCTCTCCGAAATGTACATATATTTATCAATGACCTGTGAAACAGAAACTCTAAGGAGAAGAAGCGAAGACAGAGGACGATACAAAGAGAAGATTCGACAGCTGGCTGGTTCTGAAATTTGAATGTTTTGGTATACCTTAATTGGGGGTGGGGTGGGGTGGGGGGATTATCGGACCAGTATTATAGAAGAGTAAGTAAAAGATAGGTCAGAGAAAGGAGTTGCAAAAAGTTATTAGGTAATTATTCCCTGTTAGACTTTTTTTTAAAAAAATGTTAATTCTTGCTTTAAATAGTGACCTTTAGGATGGTTATTGGCCTTCCGAATTTTTACAAATTACAGCATGGGTTAAATCTTTTCTGTGTTGCAAGTTTAAATTAGCTGGGGTGGTGGAGATGGTGGGAGGGGGGGAAGGTTTCCCCCGTGTTGTAACACATTAACTCGGATTTCTCTGCACAGATGCTGCCGGACCAGCAGAGCTTTTCCAGCACATTTCTGTCTTAGTTTCTGGTTGACGAAATCTGAAGTTCTCTTGACTTTCTTATGTGTATCATTGACAGCCACGGTTGAGGTCCTGGAGGACAGGAAGACAGCTAATGTTGTTACATTATTTGTAATTTGGCTGCAAAGAAAACCCAGGGAACTACAGACCAGTGAGTTTGATGTGAAGGGTGAATAATTGTTTGTAGGAGATTCTGGGAGGCAGGATTTACATGCATTTGGAAAGGCAAGGACTGATTAGGGATATTCAGCACGTCTTTTTGTCTGGGAATCCATGTCTCACAAACTAGATTGGAGTTTTTGAAGAAGTGATCAGGAAGATAGATGAAGGTCAAGCAACATACGTTGTCTATGTGGACCTTATTGAGGCCCAACAAGGTTCCACATGGTTGTCTGTTTAATAAGGTTAGATCACAGGAGATCAGGGGGAGCGATCCAATTAGATACAAAACAGACTTGACTGTAGAAGACAGAGAGTGCTGGGAGAGATTTGCTGTTCCAATTGGAGGCCTGTGTCCAGCGTTGTGCCACAAGGACCAGGCTGCTGTTGTTCATGGTTTTTGTAAATGGTTTGGATGAGAATATTGGAACTGTGGATTGTAATTTGGAGATGAAACCCCCAAAATTGGAGCTATGGTGTACAGTGAAGAAGGCTATCTTAGGGAACAAAGATATCTTGATCTACTTGACAAGTGGGCTGAGGATTGGCTGATGGATCTTCATGCAGATAAATGCGACGTTTTGCATTTTGTTAGACAAAAGTGTGTAGGATTTATTCAGAAAATGGTAGCGCGCTGGGGAGTGTTGCCAAACAGGGAAATCTAGGGTCCAGGTACATAGTTCCGTGAAAGTGGAGTCGCAGATTGACAGGACAGTGAATAAGGCATAAGGCAAGCTGACTTCCATCCGTCAGAGGATTGATTATAGGAATTGGCACATCATGTTCTGGCTCTACAAGAGAATGGTCAGGCCACATTTGAAGCAATTCTTGTTGTCCTGCTATTGGAAGAATGTTATAAACTGAGAAGGGGACAAAAATATTTAAAATGATGTGATGGAGACGGGAAGTTTTGAGATATAAGGATAGGCTGGGATTTTGTTCCTTTTGCGTTGGAGGCTGAGAGGTTACCTTTATTACATCATGAGAGGCATGGATAGGATAAATAGACAAGATCATTTCCTCCGGGTGGGTGTGTCCAGAACCAAACAGGATAGGTTTAAGGTGAGAGAGAAAAGAGATCTAAGGGACAGTTGTTTCTCACAGAGGGTGGCGTGTATATGTAGCGAGTTTTCAGAGGAAGTAGCATTGGGGAGTACAGTTACAACATTTGAAAGAATATTGGAAGTGTACATGAATACCAAAGGTTTGGAGGGGTGTGTGCCGAAAGAAGAAAAATAGTAATCATTCGGTTTAGAAAACCAGGTGAGTATGGACGAGTTGAGCCAAAATGTCTGTTTGTTTATTGTATGATTCGAAGAGTCAATGACTTTTTCATTCCTCCTTCATCACTAGTCTTTAATTGCATTCAATTCATTTCCAAGTCAAAGCTCATCTGCAGATATTTTAAATGATCTCACTCTCCAAACTTTCTTAAATAGAGAATTCCTGACATTGATGTGGTTCTGCAGACCACAGCAGCAGCAGAAACAGAATTAAATTCAAGCAAAATCTGTAACGTTTTTCCTGGGATAATCCCCCAGTCTACCATTCCAACCAAGTTGATCTATGATTCAGTGATGTATAGGTGAATGTGCCAGTGTCCCAATCGTGTATACCTAAACCTGATGACAACCCGTTAAAGCTACCATAATTGACTGTCTGCATTCTAAACTACAGCAATAACATCTGATCGAGAGGGTGTAATGATCCCAACACCAACAAACCAACAGTACTGTCACATCCAGCCATAAATGGTGATGGACGGTTAAACAATTTTGTGGAGGAGAGGGCTCACTATTATCCCCATCCTAAATAATGGAACAGTCCTGTACATCAGTGTAAAAGATAATTATGTAGTTTTGGCAAGATACTCCGCCAGACATGTTGAGTGGATGATCCACCTCACCCTCGCATGATGCCCAAAGAATCACAGATGCCAGTCTTCAATCAATTCGATTTGGTTCAAGCGACATGAAGAAACAGCTGAACACTGTAGATACGACAAGGGCAAAGAGCCCTGACACGATTCCTGCAACAGGACTAAAGACTTGTGCTGCGCAATAACCGTGTCCCTGGGGGAAGCTGTTTCATTCCAGCTCCAACTCTGACATCTTCTTGGCAATGTGGAAAATTACTCAACTATGTCCAGTCCGCGAAAAGGAGAATAATTACAATCTGACCATTTGCCACCCCCTCAGTCCCATCACGATAGTTAAACTGGTTGAAGTTCTTTTTGACAGATCTGTCAAACCGCACAGAAATAACCAGCTCAGTGTGGTTTCCAATAGGTCCCGACGTGGAGATGGTGCTTTTGTGGAAATATCACTGGATTACTAATCCAGACCAGGCTAATGCTCTGGCAGCTGATGGAATTGAAAAGCAATTAACAACATATCGAGATCTAAAATCTGGTATCAGTAATGATGATGCTGAAATCAATGCCGATTGCAAACTCCAATTTGCTTCATCAATGTACATTCAGGAAGTGAATTCTGGCCTGGTGAATTCCATGCATTTCTGGTCTGGCCTAAACGATACTCTGTACACACATGCATGTGATAAACGTTTCAATGGTCTCGAAAACGGCAAAGTAGGAAACAAAATTGTATCAAACTGCTCTGAAGTTTGTAAGGATAAAACTGACAGAATTCCCGGCACCAGCCTCAGTATCCGAAAAGGGAATGGGAAGCACATTCTTGTTGACCCTGCAGAGGTCTACTTCCTATCGGCTGAGAGCTTGTGACAGCCATACTCCAGATGCCTCCCGCTCACTTTCGTGTCGAGAAATCCTTATTCATATTCAGTGCCTTGTGTTCCACAGCTTATGTGGCAGAGAAATTCCCAGAGTCACCAGTCACTCAGTGCAGACATTTATTCTCATCTCAATGCAGAGTGGCCTGTCTGTACCTAATACGGTGGCCTCTTGTTTTAGACGTCCCAGGCCGGGGAATTATCATCTTTCAATATGTCTCACACTGTTATAGTTTTATATGTTTCACTGAGATCTCCACTCATTTTCCTGAAGCCCATGGAATACAGGCCCAATCGCCCCAAACTCTGCTCTCACAACAAGCCTGTCATTCCAGAGATCAGTCTGGTCATCCTTCACTGCACTCTCTCAATGTCAGGTTTGTCACTTATTAGGTAAGGAGACCAGTACTGCACACCATACTGCACAATGATCGAGATGGGCTCTCACCGAGGCCCTGTACACCTGCAGTAAGACACCCTTACTTCTGTCAGTCAATCCCCTAGAAATTAAGGTCAACACACCATTTATCTTCCTGCCTGCTTTCTGCTCTTGCAATACTACTTTCAGTGATTGGTGTACAAGGAGATACAGATCCTTTTAAATGTTACAGCTCCCAACTTGGTGGGTTTGTGTACACTGGTCAGCGTGCCAATGCCATTCCCAGTATTGACTTCTGGGTTCAGAACTCACTGCCCTGCATTGACCCCGGAGGGCTGCGCAACAGGAAAAAAAAGAACATAAATCCCTTTAAAGACCAACATGTTTCATACAATCCCTTTTCAAATGATAGGTTGCTGTTCTATTGTACCTATCAAAGTACACACCATCACATCCACCCCCATTGATCTTCATCTGCCACATATTTGTCCATTCACGCCACTTGTCTCAATCACCTTGGAGCTTTTGTTTTAAATCCTCCTCACCCACTAACAATCTGACATCATTTAGTGCTGTCAGCAGATTTGATTCCTTCACCTAAATGTTTGGTATGCATTGAGAATAGCTGTGTCACAATCACTAATCCCTACGACACGCCATGATCCTTCAACTTCAAAACAGATTGTTTTGGTCTCCCCATCTAAGAAAGGAAATACTGGTACTACAATGTATGCAGAGGGGGTTCGTTCCGTTGGTTTCAGAGGTGAGGAGTCTGGTTATGAGGAGAGACTGAATAGATTGGAATTATACATTGAAATCATGTTCATATTTTAGTCCCAATGCCGTAACATTTGAGTTTGCACACTCGGCCATAGTCTTTATCAAGATCTTTCTGAAACTCTAAATGCATTGCATCCATTTCTTCTCTGTATGCATTGACCAGTCAGTTTGTCAAATATAATTCCCATTTCATGTTGACCCATTACATAAGAACGTACAAACTAGGAGCAGGAGTAGGCCATCGGGTCCTTCAAGCCTGTGCCACCATTCAATAAGATCATGGCTGATCATTTCATAGCCTCAGCGCCACGTACCCGCCCACTCACCATAATCCATCATTCCTTTAATCTTCAAAAAATTATCTATATAAGTTCAAACACATTCAATGACAAATCCTCAAGAATTCCACAGATTCACAAGCTTCTTGGTCAAGACGTTCCTTCTCAATTCAGTCCTAAATCTGCTCCATATAGTTTTGAGGCTTTGCCCTGTTATTTAATTTCCCATGCTTCTGGAAACATCCTTTATATTTCTATCGTACCTACTCCCTTCACAATTATAAATGTTTCTACTCCTTCCTCCCTCATTCTTTCAAATTCCAATCAATGTATAATTCCAATCTATTCAGTCTCTCCTCATAACCAGACCCCTCACCTCTGGAACCAACCTAACGAGCCTCCTCTGCATACATTATTGTGCCAGTATTTCCTTTCTCAGATGGGGAGACCAAAACTGCACGTACTACAGGTGTGGTCTCCCCAGCACCCTTTAAATCTGCAACATAACCTCCCTACTTTTACACTCAATCCCTTTCGCAATGAAGGGCAAAATTCAATTTGCCTTGTTAATTACCTGTTGCCCCTACAGACCAGCTTCTGTGATTCATGCACAAGGACACCCAGGTCCCTCTGCACAAGAGCATGCTGCATTTTTAAACAATTCAAATAAGAGTCCTCTTTAGTATTTGTCCTACCAAAATGGATGATTTTACATTTATTATAATTGCACTACATCTGCCAGACCTTGACCCACTCACTTCAACTCTTTATGTTCCTTTGTAAAGTTTAACCATCCTCTCCACATTTTGCTCTGCCAGTCATGTTAGTATCGTCTGCAACCTTTGAGAAACTACACGTGCTCCCCTCCTCCAAATTATCTATGTAAGCTGTGAATAATTGCGGTCCCAACACCGACCCCTGAGGCACTCCACTAGTCACTGATCAGCAACCAGAAAAACAATCATGTATTCCCACTCGTTGCTTCATGTTAGTTAACCAATCCTCTATCCGTGCTAATACATTACCCGTAATGCCACACCTTATGCAGCAGCCTTTTTGGCGTCACTATATTGAATGTCTTTTGGAAATCTCAGTACACCACACCTACTGGGCTCCTGTAGTTGTAATATCTTCATAGAATTCCAGTAGGTTAGTTACACGTGGCCTGCCTTTTATTAACCAACACTGTGTCTGCCCAACGGGACATTTTCTATCAAGATACATTGCCATTTATTCCTTGATTATAGATTGAAATATTTTCTCCTACAGATGTTCAGCTAACCAGTCTATAATTCCCCATGTTTTGTCTATCTCCCTTTTTAAACAGTGCTGTTTGAACTCCTGATTTCCAATTTGCTGGAACTGTATCAGAGTCCAGTGAAATCAGAAAAATTTCCACAAGTACATTTGCTATTTCTCTCATCACCTCTGTTAGTACCTTGGGATACATTCCATCAGGGCCAGGAGACTTATCTACCTTTGGCTCCATGAGCTTGCCCAACCCTCTCTCTCTCGGGAATGGTTGTTTCCAGGTACTAACTTACCTTCCTGCCTTTGACAATTACTGACGTGTTATTAGTGTTCTTCATTGTGTAGATCAACTAAATAACTCTTCAATTCCTCATCCATTTCCTCATATCTCATTACTGCATCCCACTTCTCACCTTCTAAAGGACAATTGCTTACCCTAGCCATTCATTTCGTTTTGTATATTTATAGAATATTTTGCTATCTGTCTCTATATTCTGAGTAGTTTACTGTCATAACCTATCTGATGTGACCTGATCACTTTTTTGTTGCTTTATTTTGAAATTTAACGGTTTTGACATTATTTTGACATTTAAAGTTTTCCCAATCTTCTACTTTCCCACTGGTCGTTGCCATTATTTATACCATTTACTTTAATTTAATAGCCTCCCTTATTTCCTGAGACGTTCATGGCAGATTACCCTTTTCCTATAGTCCTTCCATTTCACTGTTATATGCTGTTGCTGAGAACGTTGAAAAACTGTTTTGAAAGCCTTCCACTGTTCATCAACGGTTCCACCATAAAGTCTTCTCTTCCAGCCATCTTTAGCCAAGATCAAAGGGTTGCACAATTTATGCACATGAATTGAACACACCTAAGATGGCTCTTAAGTACTTAATCAGTTAGAATGGAAACGCGAGTTTGATTGATTAAAATGCAAATCACTGCCTGGAGATAACTTCAGGTACTATCGATGTAAATGAAGTAACACTTGCTGTCAGATAATATATTCTAAGCTTGAGGCCTTGTTTGGACTCTGTCTGTGTCTTGACCTGGAGTCAGACTGGTTTTATTTACAAAGTAGGAGTAGCGCGTGTGCGTATGTGTGTGAGAGAGGGCGTGTCTGCGTGAAGGTGAGTGAGAGACACCCATTCTGTATGTGAGAGAGAGTGAGGTGGATTGTGCGTGTGTGTGCGGCATGGAGAGAGTGTGACGGAGTGGGGTGCGTGTGTGGAACGTGAGAGAGGGGCAGTGTGATTGTGTGTGAGGGGCAGATATGGAGAGTGTGCATTAGTGTATGTAACGGGGAGAGTGAGAGTGTGTACTTGTCCAGACTAAGACACAGACACTGATCACTTTCCCCACATACACTAACTCCGTGGTTTCAGAGCTTCCCCTCTCTGTAGCCTCTTCTCCATTTGTTGTTCATGTTACAGACCCAGATGCTGTAACTACAGTCCCCATATTCCATTCAGAGTTGGGTCACCAAATCCTCAGGTTGTCCGGAATGTCTGAGGCAGCTCACAGCACAACCTCCGGCAAACCATCCCCAGCAGCTCCACTAACTTTTCAATAACAGGAGTCAGTCACAAGCCCCTCAGCTACAAGTTAGATGCCTGGTCCTTTACGATTATACTCAAGGGTATTCCTCATTTTACTGACTGCACAATCAACTGAGAGAGACAAACAGAGGCATTCCGCGATCAGGCACATACCAAGTTTCAAACACGTGAGTCAGAGCTGCTGGAACACCGCTGTCCATGGAGCACCACATGGGACACTTCGGGAAGTGAACAACAGCCTGACACACACCATTTTAATGTTTCTGAAGTTCACCATGCCAGCACTCGATACACGAGGGAGTCAAAAACCCAGGCCAGGGAAAGATACAGAAAAAACAAACAAACAATTAATTAACTGATAACTTGGTGAAAATGTGGATAAGGAGATGGGGGGATTGGAATAACTGGATACGTGAGAAAACAGTGGGCCCAATCACAAGGATGCTTACATTGAAGAAAGACATTGCCAGATCAGCTGGAATGGTCCATTGCCTCAAATTTTGAATCTGCTTCACAGAATCAGCCCAGACACCATAAACTGGGGTAAGGTAATGGCTAAGATTGAGAGCTAAGCAGACCGTGCTTGTGGACTACTCCATAAACTGGACTATCTGCACAGCATGAAGAACATTGCAAACTTTGCCAGGATATTGCAACCCTCTACCGCCACCCTCGGTCTCCGACCTTTTTTAACCAATTTTGTATCCAAATGGCTAGTTCTCCATGTATTACATATGAACGAACCTTGTTAAACAGATGACCATCCACAATGTTGTTCAACACCTTACTGATGTCCATATCGACAATGTACACCTCTCTACCTCGATTAATCTTCTTAGTCGCTTCTTCAGAAAATTCTGTCAGGTCAGTGAGACACAATATTGCTTGCTCAAAGCCATGTTGACTATCCCTGATCAGTTGTTACCTTTCAAAATGCGTGAAAATCCAATGCCTTGTAATCCTCTCCAACAACTTACCCACCTTTGACGTCAGGTTCACTGGCTTTTCCTTATTACCATTCTTCAATCCTTTAAATAATGGCACCACGTTAGTCAACCTCCAGTCTTCCAGCACTTTACCTGTGGCTATTGATAATAGCATGGGGCTCAACAATCACTTCCCTAGCATCCCACAGAGTATAGCGTACATCTAATAAAAGGCAAGACATTTTCCTTCCTTTGCATGTTTTAAGACCTCCAGCAGCTTCTCTGTAGTCCAGACACTTTCCAAGATGTCATTACATATTTCCCAAGTTCCCTCGCTTCCATATCCTCCTGCACAGTAAATACTGATACAAAATATTCGTTCAGTACCTCCGCCATTCCCTGTGGTTCTGCACATGGGCAGCCTTGCTGATCTTTAAGGATGTCCTATTCTCCCCACAGTTACTCTTCGTTCTTGACGTATTTGTAGAATTCCTTTGGATTCTCCTTAACTCTATTTGCCAAAGCTATCACATGTCCCCTTTTTATGCTCCCAATTCCCCTCTTAAGTATACTCTTGTTGACTTCAGACTCCTCTAGTGATTCACTTTAAATCAGGAATTACGAGGCTAATGATGACCATTCCGATGTCAGAAAAATCCATCTGAACACCTTTTAAGGAAACAATCTGCCATCCTTACCTGGTCTGGCCTACATGAGACTCCAGACCCACAGCAATGTGGATGACTGTCAACTGCCCTCTGAGCAATTAGGGATGGGTAATAGATGCTTGCCTAGCCAGGGACGCCCTTATCCCGTAAATGAATTAAGAAAACAAATCTCAATTCCTGCTGTCTATACCTGACATATCCTTCCCACTTTTCCGTGACCAGAACCTCAACCTCTCCAATCCTCCACCATTCCATACACGTACCAACCTTACCATTCACCCTAACAGGGACATACTGTCTCGGGACTCCTGATGTCTCATTTTTGAAGGCTTCCCCCTTCCCTGCGAATATCTGCCCCAATCGACTTTGAAAATTCTTGATTAATATAAAAATTGACTTTTCAACAATTTAGAACTTTAAGTTTTAGACCTGGTTCATCCTTTTCCATCTCTATTTTGAAACTAATAGAATTATGATGACTTGCCATAAAGTGCTCCCACACTGATACCAAAACCACCCCCTCCCCACTGCCTTATTCCCAAGGGTAAGGTGATGTTTAGCTCCTTCTCTGTGATGGAGAGCATTGGACAAACAGCTGCAGCGTTGTAACTGGGAATGGGGTCAGCAGAGTCTTCGACTCATTGGGTTGATTCTAACAACAATTTGTCTCAATGACGTTTTCATTCAGTGTGACAGAGGGATTGTCTGCACGAGGCTGAGCTAGTTACTTTGTACTATCTTATCGAATGCACCTCATTAACTACCCACCCCACCCCATGGTGACCCTCTCATCATGGCTGGAGGTACTCACCATTTCCCGGATGGCCCTGGATATTCCCTGATCCCTGACACTGGTGCCATCTTTAAAAGTCCAATGGGCACACGGTTGAGCTTTCTCAGTTTGGAGCTGCCCTGCACGGTTTACTCCGAGCATGGGGGATAAGGGGCAATTGCACCACTGTTTGTTGACAGGGGCACGGAGGTCCTGGTGGATGGGCTAGTACAGAAGAGGATTATTCTCTTCCCAGAGGGGGCCACATCACCAGACCCACCGAGCATGGTCTGAGCTCACCACCCAACTCAGTGCAGTATCTGAGGTCTGAGGAAATGCCCAGCAATACAGGACAAGCATCAATAACCTTCCCCACTCTGTCAGGATAAGGGTCACCGTATTCTCTTTGCTCCCTCACACTCACTGCATATCTGTTATAGTACCGACACACGAACAAGGCTCATGCTCTACCACTCACAATACTGCAAATAGCACCTTTCTTCTCTCTCTCTTTCCTCTCCACTATATCTCCCTCACTAATAACATTGTTTGGATACAACACTATGGACTGACTACCTCTGGACACATCACCATCTCACCTCCCTCCTCACCCACAACAGCACGAACAGCAGGTACCCCCACTCCCACCTTCACTCCCTCCCTCCATTTCTCGTTTCCAAGAGAAACAGTCTGAAATAGGATGGAAAGGGACAAGCTGGGTGGTGGAGTGCCCGATATCCATCTCTCCTCCATCACCACCCGTACCTGTGTGTCTGTATTTGACTCTGTGAGTATCTATAATTAAGTGCAGGTCTGACGTCTCTGTGGTGCTGAAAATGAAACACTGTCTCCCTCAGCTGGCCTGCCCACCGTATGCAGCGATAGTGGCAGAGAGTGACAACCCTCGAGGATTCAGTCTGGGATGGGGAGAGAGTGCGAGAGCTCATAGCACGATGCAAACTGACAGCACCTTCAACACACACACACACACCCACGTGCAGGCACGCACACACAATGCTGGTACATGGTGGGTTGCAAATATACTTGGGCCTGTCGGAATGGAAATGCTCACCTCCAGGTGAACCATTTTGTCAGACGGTGCCATGAATTGATTTCTCATTCTGTGAGTTGCAATCTTAAAACTTATTTGAGAAAGTATTGAAAAGTCCTGAAAAAGGCCCAGTAGTGTTGCTAATGACGTAGGAACAACATTGCTCTGTATCGGACAAAACAGCTCTATGCTTCCAAAGATATTATTGGAAAATCAAACGGCCGTGCAATTTGAGCGATTCACAGAAGATTTGTTATCTTCTGAGAGAGTAAAAACTCTGCCATTGATGCAGTGGTGTGGAGAGTCCAGCAGAGGGTAGTATTGTATGAATCTAATCACCAAACTCAGAGGCTAGCACTGCTGCTCACAGCGCTAGGCACCCAGGCTCGATTCCACGCTCGGGCGATTGTCTGTGTGAAGTTTCACATTCTCTCCGTGTCTGCGAGGGTTTCCACTGGATTCTCCTGTTTCCACCCACAGCCCAAAGATGTTGATGTTAGGTGAAGTGGCCATGCTAAATTGTCCACAGTGCCCAGGGATGTGTAGGTAAGGGGCATTAGTCATGAGTAAACGTAGGAGAGTATTTCAACCGGGTTTGGGTGTGTTATTCTTCGAAGGGTCAGTGTGGATGTATTGGGTCGAAGGACCTGCTTCCACACTGTAGGAATTCTATGAACTCTGCCAACAACAGGGACAGACAGAGAGAGAAGAGGGAGACTTTGATCCCAATTTCCATCTATTTACTTCAAAAACAACTCTACACAGAGATGCAGACAGAGGTACACACAAACTGAGATACTGACACTAACACACATAACACAGGCCCACAGAGATACGCACACAGATATGGACGTTTACACACAAACACACGAACATAACCCCACATACAGGCACACAATGTCTTTAATACAGAGATTTATACGTTTTAATTAATAAGTTATCAATGGTCAGTCGAAGAAGGCAGGAGAATGGGGTTGAGAAATATTTTAGCCGTGATCAAATGTCATGGCAGACAAGATGGGCTGAATGGCCAAATTCTGCTCCAAGGTTCATTGCTCATATGATCTTGCAGTGCCTGGAATTGTCTTTCCACGAGGTCAGTGGAGGCTGAATTTGGTAAGAATTTGATTTAGGAGAGTTAATGAGAAAGTGGACAGGTTTGAGGGGCTGAATGGTCGATATATGTTCCTAATGGTCGACTCCTTATATATCAAAAGAGTGGTGATTCGTTTGAGGGGAACGCATTTTGAGAATAAGGACCTTCCCATTTCTGACTGAGACAGGGATGTTCCTTTCTCTTTAGGGTTGTATGATCTGTGATGTTCTCATGCCGAAGTAGCAAGGTTCAGTTCCATAGATCTTTGATGAACAAGAGAATCCATATTTATTAGGAACTGACAGGAAGGGGATGTTTTATCACAATCACATCAACAATGCACATTCTGAATGGTGCAGCAGGCCTGAGGGGCTGAATGTCCAGATGCTGTTCTCTCAACCACTCAATAATGTTACAGAGGTAAAGAAAGGTCCCATTCAGCCAGTCAACATCATTATAATGAGACAGGCGGAGACCATTCTGCCCTTTAAGGATTTACACAGGAATAGATTGAAGTCATTCAGCCCACTAAGTACATTACACAGTGTAGGATGAGGCCATCCAACCTTTCTAGCCTGGTGCCCAGCAACAGGGGAAACCTGGTAAACTATCAGGGAATAAACATTCGGGATAAATGTTTATATTCAGGTTGTAAAGTTGCAACTTAGTGGAATGCCTCAGGGATCAGTGTGACATTATCAACAATTGACAATTTATACCAATGACTTGGATGAGGTGACTCATTGGATTGGAACTCAATTAGTTCATTTACCACGATAATCATTTAACAGCATATGGAGACTCTGCAATGGGATACCGACAGCGGAAATTAGTGAGCAAAGCTTTGGCAGAAAACAGTATAACAAGGGCTAAGGGAAGGCAGTGCTCAGAACAGATAAAATAACAGTAACCTACTTAAATGGAGAGAACATCACAGAACGCATTGGTACGGAGGGATGTGTGTGTCTTGGTACATGAGCCATATAAACCTCGTCAGCAGATTCAGCAAGTGATTAGGGAAGTGTATCGAATGATGCTGTTTCATGCAAATGCTATTGGGTATAATCATCGGGATGTTTTTCTGTATCTGTACATGACAATGCTGAGACTCCATCGAATGTATTGTATGTAGTAATGAACCCCGAAATTGAAAGAAAAAAATATGCAATTGTTTTAGAAGCTTTTCACACATGCTTCACTTTACTCCTTGCTAGAATGAATGCCTGATAGAACCATAGTGTCTAACAGCACGGAAACAGACCCTTCAGTCCAGCTCATTTGCACCAACCAGATATTCCAATCTGATGTAAAACCATTTGCCAACATTAGACCCATAACTCTCTAAACCTCCTTATTCATATACCCATCCACTGCCTCTTAAATGTTTTAATTGTAGCAGCCTCCACCACTTTCGCTGCCAGCTTGCTCCATACACGCACTACCCTCTGTGTGATAAAGATACCACTCAGGTATCTTTTTCATTTTCCCTTCTCAATTTAAGTCTTTGCCCTCTGGTTTGGACTCCTCCAGCCTTTGGATAATAACCTTGACTGATCCCGCATCCATGGCCCTCATGGACTCTACAATGTCAGAGTACTTCAAGCCTGAGAATGAGAGCTGATAATATTGAACCATATAAGACCCTGAGGAGAGTGTATTGGGGCAGAGCTGAGGATTAGAGAATAAAACTAAGGATTTAATTTTAAAAACAATATACTCATTTTAACACAGGTACTATGAAGACTTTAATATATTGTACAAAAATTATGCATACACCTCTAAATATACCTTCAAATTATAAATTGCAAATTATTCCTAAATGGAGCAGGTAACGTGGATGGAGTAATTCAATCAGGAGAATGTTCACCCAGACCTTACCGAGTCCAGGTTGGTGTTTGGGTCACATTATTGCATGTTTCAGATCAGGGAGGAAGCAAATGCGACCTGTCGTAGAAGCAAACGGCCATTGCTCCATCTCTACTTGTACTTCTCTACAGCAACATATGAGAGCTGAAAACCAATCAGCCATCTTTAGAACTCTTTTAAGCTTCCTGCTGATGATTCATTGGAATCTGTCCTCTGCCTGCAGCAAAGGGAATTCAGCCAAATCCAACTGTTCCAGGAAGAAACCCCAGTGCTAGCAGCTTCTGTGAGGCAGAATCACTTCAGAGGCAGAATAACAATTGAAACTATCTCAATTTTGCTATTGTCATGAAATTTACTGTTATTTGGACAAAGCTCTTTCGAACTAATATCCTGCAGAGTGTCTTTTTATTCCGTTTGCCTTCAGACGTGTGTGTGCGTGTGTCTTTGTGTGCATATTTCTGTGTCTCAGATTTATAGAAAAATAAATGTTGATGTAGGTATTGTCAATATTCAAACTCTTATATCATTTATGTATCCATCGTATTTCGAGTAATTTAGCTTTGGTTTTAGATTTTTAACAAAGTTGAGAAACCTGTCTGACTTGTTCCTAACACTGAACCTGACCCAGTCTGAGAACGATATCATTTACCATATCACACACTTAGTTACACGGATAATTTTTCGTGACGGCTGGAGGAGTGGGACTAGAAAAAGAAGCAATGACTCCCTAACCTCAGTAGGAACAGGGATAAGGAGAAATTCTCAGAAGGCCATTTGAGTGGGAATTTCTCCTCCCCACAGGTTTGTGGTACCTGTGTGTTTGCATTTATTGAAAGGTGTGTTAGTTAAATATTTGACGGGAAAGTGACTCAAGTATAATGAACTGCAGATAGGAACGTGCAGCTGAGACCACAATGTGATCAGCCACAAAATTAGTCCTTGGTGGGGCAGGGACCCACTCCTGTATCTCAGTCCTATTTCGCCCCATTCCATTCAGCGCCTCAATCTGCTACACAGGAGCAGTTGGAGACTACTTGCTCCTACTACCTGGTGCACAGAAACCGAGGAGACCATTCAACCCCTGAATACAGTCAAACATGATTTGGTGTGGATTGGAGAACGTTCTTGGGAAAAAAAGAGTTGGTGTTACTGTGAAACAGTTCCCTCCTCACTCCTTACAGAAGTACCCCCTCTCCATTTATTTGTCATGTTGTTGATCCAGATTTACAGTGAATAATGACCCCTTACACTACCCAGATATTGCTCACAAAATCCTCTGGTCTCTTTGACTACAGCATTCCTTCACAGGATAGCCAGGAAAATAACAACGATGAACTTTCCAATAAGAGAATTCAAGAACATGAGAAGCAGGATAGGTCTTTCAGCCCCTACTGCCTGCCTTTCCTTCAATAAGATCATGGCTGATCTGCTCTATGCCCCAACTCCTGGAGTGCCTGCCGTGTCAAACATCCATCCATCCCTGTCTTACCACTATCTCAATGATCTATCTCCCCAAACTCTCTGGTATAGAGAAGTCCCGATGGTCACACCCTTATGTGAGAAGGAAACACGCCGCACATATACAACCGTGACCTATTGACATGAACAAAATATATAAAAACCAGGTAATAGTGAATGGCCCTGACAACAAGGCAGTGTTTACCTGAGGATGGTATCAAGGAACCTGAAGAAAATGGAACTTAATGGAAATCCAAGGGTAACCTCCCCACTGGTTGGAGTGATTCAGCACAAACAAGATGTTTATGGTTCTTCGACATATATCACCTCAGTCTCGGGACATCTCTGCTAGAGATCCACAGCACAAACATCCTCATTTGCGCCTCGGTGTCTTCCCCCCCATTAGAATCTCAGAAGTGGAGGTGGTGACTGAAAATCATGTAATGTTGAGAACAATGTGCCCCCCTCAGCTCCTGAAGCAGTCTGTGTCCATGTGCAGGAAGACCCGGACAGCATTCAGGCTTGTGCTGTTGAAGTGTCGGTAACATTCATGTAACAGTCCTGCTGGACACTACTGTGTTACCAGAGTAAAGAGAGGTGTTCGTTCAGCACCTCAAGCTAACTTCACAGGAATATGAGGAGGTCATTCCGCCCATCAATGTTATTGGATAAGAATAGGGATAGCCCATTCATTCCCTCCTGACTATTGCACAGTAAGGTAAGGAGTCCAGTCAAACACATTGAGCTGCTAAACAGGAACCGCGGGTTGCACAGTCAGGTTCTTGAGCGTCTCCCAAGACATCATGAGGTGGACATTCAGCCGCTCAAGCCCCTTGTACAGAAATAGGACGATGTTATCTACAACCAAACATGACAAACCAATGAATAAGACACTGCATGGATAGACTGTTCCATGTCGTTCCTTCTGGCTCCATTGCTAATGGTCCACAATGTATACATTAATATGGTTGTTGATGGTGAGGAGAGAGGACATCTCCGAGAAGGCAGACCGGTATTCTCTATGGAGGTCAGAAGCTGTTGGGAATGGCTAACATTTTCGGGAGTTAGGCATTGCAAATGCTGACAGATTTGTGAATAATGTGACTTTCAGTGCAGGGTCACACACCAACTGCACATTGAGGCAATGAGAGTTCATTCAGAACCTGAAGCTCTCCCTCAACCAATATAGGAGCTTCACAGAGGAACATAAACTACCAAGAAGCACGTATCATGGGCAAAATGTAATTTCTTATGCCACCAATGTCTTTCTCTGGATGTAATGTGTGTTCGTCCATAATCTTCAAGTTTCAATACATTCAACTCTTAAGCTCTCACCGTGCTACCAACTAAACATCCATTTCGTTCACACTCGCTTTATATTACCATCATCCCAGAGGTTAATCTGATAAAACAGCTTTGCACTTCCTCTGTGACAAGGTGATCATTTATTTATAAAGGTCAGAAAGTCTGTCCACAATAGCCCAAATACTGCCTCAACAACACTCCACAACTCCTCCACATGATTCATTTTGTAATGAAGGCTGACATTTCATTTCCTGTTCTGATTAATGGATGCCCTGCCTGAATTCTATTCGTGACTTGTGGCCAAGGACATTCCGATCCTTTGTGTCAAAAGCACTTCACAGACTTTCACCTTTAAATAAATCCAACATGAAAAGGACTGCATGTGTAGTTCACATTCATATCAGTTTTTTTGTGTTACAAACAGCGATGCTCCAAGCACTGATGCATGTGATACCCAATCAGTCGTGACCTTCTGTCCAAAGGAAGACCCTAGTCTCTGTGTTCTCTCCATCATCCAATTCTTAATCCATGCAGGATACCTTCCCCTTCCCCAAGGACTGTAACTTTCTTCTCTCACCTGTGTACAATCATGTCAACCTTCTTCTGAAAAAACAAATACACCGTTCACACTAGTTCTCACTCGTCGATGTCACAACCAACATCGTCCATAAACGCCAGTACGTTTTTCAAAGGTAGTTTTCCTGTCCTGAATCTGGTTGACACTACTCAATCATATTATTGTTCTCCAATGATCTATTTATGATTAAATACAAAAATTGCTCATAGTTATCTCACTAATGACATAAACCTATCCCCCAGTTGTTTTTCTGTTTTCACTCTCCGTCCTGTTGTAAATATGTGTGGTCACAATACACAATGGCTGCTTTCCAGTCTGCAGGATCCATTACACATCATAAAGAGTTTTGATCTCTTTCATATGATTACGGAAAAGGCTGGAAAAAAGGAGGGTATTCACCCATCGTGTCTGCACCAGCTCTGAAAAGAGTTATCCAGCAAACTCAATTCTCCAACCCTATCTCTGTAGCCCTCTAAATTCATCACCGATCTGTTCCAGCAGCTTACCAACCTTCAACACAATGGGTTTTTCCAGTACTTCAACATTACTAATTCTAAATTTCTTAATTTCCTCAAATTTGCCAGTAACCATGTTCTCTAATATTTCCGAAAAAGATTTTCTGTTGCTTCTTCTGTTTAGACAAAACCAATGTATTCACCTGACTGGACAGAGGTGGCCACTGTCACCTTGTGAATACGTGAGGTGATGGGACTCTGGCATAATGGATATGTCCCCTACTCCTGCCTAGCAAGGTCCAGAATCAAAATGGTTGATGGACATTTTGAATATAGTCCTCTCCCTGGTGTGAGACTGCACAGCTCTGTGACCTCCTCATTGTTGAAATAAACCGGATTCACTCTTTGCACCTGGGAAAGGTATACCATTGGGAGGTACTTGTGGAAATCTCAGAAAGGATAATACAGTGCTCTACTCCTCCCTATGCAGTTTCAGCAGACTCAGATACACTATAAAATCTATCCTCATACCTTGCACAGAGTAGGAACACCAGGGCCTCTGGTGTCGCTAAATGAATGCAGCAGCTAACAACGCCAATCCAAGAAAACCATCCAGAGAAACTACACTGACTTTCCAATGTCAGGAGCAAGTGAATACTTATATATATGGCACAGTGTTGAAAATGCCTACATCTCCTCTGTTTGTAATCCTGGCTGATAAACTGTTACATTTCTGTGCCGTCCCTGAAATATGAATAGTTCTGCTCTCGTGGAAATAGTTGATAATGTAACTGCCCAATTATCTGTATGTCAGTCACGGTAATAGCAACACTGCTATTGATGGTGGAGATGCTGGGGGAGGTGATGGTCTAGTGGTATTTTCTCTAGACTGTAACTTCGGAGATTTCCACAAATATTTCCCAATGGTATACCTTTCCGAGGTAATGACCCAAACCCGGACTTCAATCCCGTCACATCAGACGCTGGAATTTGAATTCAATAAAATATTTGGAATTATCAATCTAATGAAATATTGATGGGTGCCAAAACTAAACATCTGGCTCACTAGTCTCCTTCAGGGAAGGAAATTTGATTTCTTCACTGGTCTAGCCTGCATGTGATTCTTGGCTGTCAGCAGTGGTAGTCTCTCAAATGGCCTTTGAAATGGCCAAGACAGACATTCAGTTATAATACTACAAGGTTTCAAAGAAGTGTAACCAGACAGACTGAACCACTGCCAGTCTACAACACGTCGATGTGCAGTGGTTCAGAGAAGCAGTTCCCCAGCACCTTCTCAAAAGCAACTCAGAAAGTGAAATAAATGCTGGCCCAGCCAACAACACCCATGTCCCATTAATGAAGAAAGGAAGATGACCACACTCAGGATGGAGTGATGGGGGGACAGAATTCACTTGAAACAGGGACTTTGACATATACCTACATGAGCATGACACTCAGGAATATGGGAAAAGGTGAAAAATAAATGAAAATGATCTCCCAATTTATTTCCATATTAGCTGATTATCCACAGTCCCTTTATTGATTTTTTTCAATGTCTCAATTTCTCCATATATTCAACTCAATCCACCAACACACAGTGCATAATTTCCCCGATGCTTCCACATCTGATGCATGGTGAGTCGACTCAAAATGCTAAATCTGTTTTTCTCCCGACAAAGCGACCAAACCTGCTCGGTTTCCCCAGCATTCTGTTTTTATTTTTGTTTCTTTGTTTGATTGAACCTTTACTTTTGTTATTTTATGGGACAGTGGCCCATCAAGTCCACACTGACCCTCTGCAGAGCGTTGCACCCAGACCCACCTCATACCCCTTTCCTGCATTTCCCATGGCTAACCCACTCCTACCCTGTCCCTGCGTATCCCACAGCCAACACACCTCGCTGCACATGATGGGTAATTTAGCATGGTCAATCTACTGAAGCTGTGTGCACTGTGGGAGGAAACTGAACCTGACAGACGTGTAGAACATAGAACGTAGAAGAGTACAGCACAGAACAGGCCCTTCAGCCCACGATGTTGTGCCGACCACTGATCCTCATGTATGCACCCTCAAATTTCTGTGACCATATGCATGTCCAGTAGTCCCTTAAATGTCCCCAATGACCTCGCTTCCACAACTGCTGCTGGCAACGCATTCCATGCTCTCACAACTGTGTAAAGATACCGCCTCTAACATCCCCTCTATACTTTCCTCCAACCAGCTTAAAACTATGACCCCTCGTATTAGTCATTTCTGCCCTGGCAAATGGTCCCGGGCTATCGACTCTATCTATGTCTCTCATTATTTTGTATACATCAATTAGGTCCCCTCTCCTCCTCCTTCTCTTCAATGAAAAAAGTCCGAGCTCAGTCAACTACTCATCATAAGATCAGCCCTCCAGTCCAGGCCCCATCCTGGGAAACCTCCTTTGGACCCTCTCCAAAGCATCCACATCTTTTCTATAATAGGGCGACCAGAACTGGACACAGTATTCCAAGTGCGGTCCAACCAAAGTTTTATACAGCTGCAACAAGATCTCACAACTCTTAAACTCAATCCCCCTGTTAATGAAAGCCAAACACCATATGCTTTCTTCACAACCCTGTCCATTTGGGGACACTTTAAGGGATCTATGTACCTGCACACCAAGATCCCTCGGTTCCTCCACACTGCCAAGAATCTTATCCTTAATCGTGTACTCAGCTTTCAAATTCGACCTTCCAAAATGCATTACCTCGCATTTATCCAGGTTGAACTCCATCTGCCTCCTCTCAGCCCATCTCTGCATCCTGTCAATGTTCTGCAGCAGCCTACAACAGCCTCTATACTGTCAACGACACCCCCAACCTTTGTGTCATCTGCAAACTTGCTGGCCCATCATTCAATCCCCTCATCCAAGTCATTAATAAAAATTTTAAACAGTAGAGGCCCAAGGACAGAGCCCTGTGGAACACCCACTCACCACAGACTTCCAGGGAGAATATGTTCCTTCTACTACCACTCGCTGAGCTAAGTTCCCCTGTATCCCAATCCTCCTGACCTTCTGAGCGAGTCTACCATGGGGAACCTTATCAAATGCCTTGCTGAAGTCCATATACACTACGTCCACAGCTCGACTCTCATCAACTTTTCTAGTCACATCCTCAAAGAACTCGAGAAGGTTTGTGAGGTATGACCTGCCCCTCACAAAGCCGTGGTGACTGCATTTAAACAAGCCATACTCTTCCAGATGGTCATAAATCCTATCCCTCAGAATCCTTTCTAACATCTTGCAGACATCAGATGTGAGACTTACTGGTCAGTAATTGCCGGGAATTTCCCTATTTCCTTTCATGAAGAGAGGAATTACAT
This sequence comes from Chiloscyllium punctatum, assembly GCF_047496795.1. NCBI lineage: Eukaryota > Metazoa > Chordata > Chondrichthyes > Orectolobiformes > Hemiscylliidae > Chiloscyllium > Chiloscyllium punctatum. Next base: position 25,114,930 of record NC_092790.1, on the reverse strand, counting down.
TTGCCTCTCTCCACTCCTCAGGTACAACTCCACTGGAAAGCGAGGATGAAAAAGTATTAACAAGTGGCAAAGCAATTGCATTTCTCGTTTCCCAAAGCAGCCAAGGAAAAATCTGGTCCGGGCCTGGCGACTTGTCAATCTTAATGTTTGACAACATTTTTGGCAGATCAGCTTCCTCTATCTCTATCCATTCCAGCATGCACATCTGCTCTTCAAAGGTTTCATTCACTACAAAGTTTGTTTGTTTCGTAAAGACAGAAGCAAAAAACTCATTTAGGGCTTCCCCTACCTCCTCAGACTCCACACACAAATTCCCTACTCTATCCCTGATCGGCCTTCTCTTTCTTTGACCATTCTCTTATACCTCACATAAGTGTAAAATGCCTTTGTATTCTCCCAAGCCTTTCTCGTGCCCCCTCCTGGCTCTCCTCAGACCATTTTTAAGCTCCTTCCTCGCCTGCCTGCAATCGTCCAGAGCTGAGCTTGACCCTAGCTTCTTCCAACTTATGTAAGCTACCTTTTTCCTTTTGACGAGAATCTCCACCACTCTTGTCATTCAAGGTTCCTTTATCTTACCACTTTTTGCCAGTCTCAGAGGGACATATTTATTCATCACTCGCAACAACTGCTCCTTAAACAGTCTCCACACGTCTTTAGTGCCTTTACCATGGAACAATTGGTCCCAGTCCATGCTTCCTAACTCATGTCTAATCGCATCATAGTTTCCTCTTTCCCTTATTTTAAATTTCCTCCCATTTTGCCTAATTCTCTCCTTCTCCATAGCTATGTAGAATGTGAGGCAGTTGTGGTCACTATCACCAAAGCGCTCTCCTACCACAAGATCTGATACCTGCTCCGGCTCGTTTCCGAGCATCAAGTCTAGAATGGCCTCTCTTCTCGTTCGGCCTGTCAACGTACTGAGTTAGGAAACCCTCCTGAACACACCTTGCAAAAACAATTCCATTCAAATCTTCTGCTCGAAGGAGGTTCCAATCAATTTTGGGAAAGTTAAAGTCACCCATTACAACAACCCTACTACATTCACACTTTTCCAAAATCTGCCGACCTATGCTTTCTTCAATCTCCCTGTTGCTATAGGGGGGCCTGTAGTAAACCTCTAACGAGGTGACTGCTCCCTTGCTGTTCCTAATTTCCACCCATACTGACTTGGGTAGGCAGATCTTCCTCGACAATGGAAGCTTTTGTAGCTGTGATACCCTCTCTGTTTAGTAGTGCTACACCCCCTCCCCTTCCCCCCACCCCCATTCTTTTTAAATTGTGTAAACCCTGGAACACAACATCATAGCACCAGGTACTGATCCATGCTCTAAGTTAATCACTTTTATTCCTGATACTCCTTGTGTTAAAGCAAACACACTTTAACTGATCCCTTCGTTCCTTCCCAGGAAAATCCTTCCCACTAGCTGGTCTACCTCTTGCTATTGCCTCACCTCCCTCAACTCTCACCTCCGGTAGACAGCTCAGGTTCCCACCCCCCCTGCCATACTAGTTTAAACCCATGTGAATAAGAACGTGAAAGGTATGAGCAGAGTGAACAGACAGCAGCTGTTCCCCTTTGTCAAAGGGTTAAAAATAAGGGAGAACACGTTTATTTAAAAGATAAGGCACTAAGAGAGGATTGGTTGAATCTGTTTTGAACCCAGATTGCCTGAGAGGGTGGATAAAGAAGGAAACCTCACAATCTTTATAAAGCACTTGTATCAGCACTGGATGATGTAGACACGATGGGCCTTGTCTTTATAACATGATTCCATGTGGGAGCAGCCATGAAAGCTCTGATATATTCTGAAGCAGCAGCCAATTGGACTTGTTGGTTTGTTCCATTGAACTGTGCTTAGTAAGTGGCGAGATTATAAACCAGCATCATCCCATGGAGTATCAGCACTTATTCAACCTAGGACACGGCAGTCATCTCGAAGAATTTCTAGGATTACATACATGCTCAGTGAAGAGTCATTCAACGACAGCACCAACATTATTCTAACTGCTTGACACCATTATTTTAAGGACACCAATGACAAAGAAATAGACTTCCTTTCATTATTATATAGACTTTTCGTGTAAGGTTGTTATTTCTCTGAAGAATAGTAAATTCCTTCTCATATATTCATAATGATAAAGAGTCCGTTTTCCTGCGAGCTGTTCGTCACAGCAAGACAGCTTGTGTAACACTCCATCCACCACCAGTAATAGTTACTCCCAGCTAAACCAGCACATGAGATGCACTGCTGGTACTACATCCCACCAGCCAATTGGATGGACCAACACCAACTGGACTGGAACTTCTCAAGGACAAATTATTGCTAGTCGAGCTCCATGTAAATCTCAAATGAACGAAGAAGACAATCCGATTTTCTAATAATTATTAAACAATGAGGACGTTTTGTTGATCTGATGAGTTGGTCACGGTCTTTGAAGTTGTATGATCTATTTCCGTGAAAGCATTTCGTGCATGTATTGAAAGAACAAAAAATCTCAGGTCACAGATACACGATAACACAGCATTTAAACACAAATTGCCAGGGAATAGTAGGGTATAGATCTTCAGTTAACTGGGAATAATGTAGTTTGGTGTTTTCTGGCTGGCATAGTTGTACTGGGCTGAAAGGCTCTATGACTCTATCACTTTAATTGTTGGAAACGGAGAATGTAGTCTCACTATTTCCATAGCTTGTGAGTATCAAGTAGTGAGGAATACAATCTCGAAGGGCACATAGGATATGCAGTTATATCATTATCCCTTCACTATCAAATTGTTCAGAACTCTTTTCTCTCTTTGTAACATATCTATGAGTGTTCCTGCAGCACATGAATCCCTGAAGTTCATTACTATATTCTGAATAGAAATTAAACACAGGCAACAGAATGCTGGCCTTGGTAAGGAATCGCACCTCACAAGAACAACTGAAAGGAATCTGAAGTATTAACGTTATCCATTCGACACAATCTGATTTTTAAAGCAGTTTCAAAGCAGGCTTTCCCTTTGTCCTGTGCTCCTGACCTCTCTACAACATCATGAACCTTTCTTGAGTGCTTTTCCCGTGCTCTTTAAAAGTCACATTTGGAAAGCTGTGCCCAATTATCTGAAAGGAGAGTTTTCTTGTTCATAAGAATTGTGTCAGTATTTTTCAGTATTTAACGACAACAGAAATGCAGAAACTAGCATCAGGAGTAAGGAATCAAAACAGCTCCATCATGCGATAAGACGATGGCCTCAATCAGACATTCCTCCTTTGCTCTTAAAACATTAGTGCATCATTCTTAGTCAAGAATCTGCCTGCCTTTGCATAAGGAATATTCAATGTCTTATCCTCCATCGCTCTCTAGGAAGGGAGTTCCACAAAGGCACAATACTTTGAGATGATTACACCAAATCACCATCTTCTTCACTGAGATATTCTTCAGCTTTACAACCCATCCACTCATGGTAATCTCTGACACAAGCTGAAACATTGTTTCAGAATTCAACTTGAAAAGGCTAGTTGGAATATTCTGGGGTTAAACAAGATCACATATTGTTCGCCTAAACTCTAGCAGATCCAGGGCCAGACAGTTCAAGATGTCCCCCATAAATAAACGCTCCTCCCAGGAGTCAGCTGAGTGAACCTTCTCTGGATTGCATTTGATATCATTGTGGCCATCACTCTCTTGGTGTGGTTACATCACAACATTATAAATCTGCACAAAATCGTCCCCACTTTTAAATGTATTCTGTTTCAGAAAGTTTCAACGTCTATTTTACTTCAATAAAAATTTTATTTTGTAATCGAGGTGCCTGGTTCCTCTGTGCCTCAAGTCAATCTCTCCACTGAAATAATCCCCTACTTTCCATTCAACCCGCAAATATCTTTCAGCATAGACACATTTTTACTCCATGTCTAAGCTATAAATTTGATGCAAAGTTAAAGTGTTTTGCAGTCCCATCGCTCAGTTCCCATTACTCAAAGTAGGGTCAGATGGTGTGGAGTGTGTGTGGGTAGATTTAAGGAATCACAAAGGTGGAAAACCATCGTTGGAGTAATGAATCGTAGTCAGGAGCTGGGGCGCATGATAGACCAGGAGATAGAAAAGATATGAAGGAGAGGCAAAGTCACAGTGATTGGGGGACTGGGAAAATTAGTGGCAGTAATTTGCAAGGAAACGAATTTGTGGAATGTCTACAATATGATTTTTTGGAGCAGCTTATCATGCAGGCAACAAGGGAACGGGTAATACTAGATTTAGTGTTGTGTAGTGAGGCAGACTTGATAAGGAAACTTAAGCTTAAGCATAAGAGAAAGCAGATAACATGGCAAATGGCAGTGGGAAAACAGAGGATTAGGAAGCTTACAAAGAGGAACAGAGGGCAACAAAATAAGAAATAAGGATAAGGACGATTAAATACAAGGGTAAGCTATCCAGTGATATAAAGGACGACTGTAAGAGTCACTTTAGATATATAAAGGGCAAAAAAGAGAAGCATAAATGGATATTGGGGCACTGGAAAATGACGCTGATAAGATAGTAGTGTGGAACAAATAATAGATGAGAAACTAAATAATTATTTCACGTCAGGTTTCAAGGCGGAAGACATGAATAATATCCCATAAAATTCAAGAGAATGAGGAGGCAGAGCTGATTAGGAGAAGTTGCTCGAAAAACTAAATGGGTAAATAAGCCGGATGGAGACATTAATAGTGACCTTCCAGAAATCTTTGGAATCAGGGAGGGTCCCAGCAGACGAAAATATTGTGAACGTGACACTTTTTTTTAATAGATATTTTTATGAAAAAAGAAGAATTTTGAATTTTTTTTACAAAACTACAAAAATAGTACAAACTAGTGTATTCTGCTTTACAATATAATAACAACCCCAATATAGAATTTAAAAACAAACTACTAATCTATTCTCCAAACTAGCAAAACATAAAATGGGATATCCTACATTACTAACAATAAAACAAAATGAGAAAAGAAAATAAATAAGTAAATAAATAACTAGATACTTTGTTTTATTTTTATAATAAGTCTTAACAGAACCTATATTGATATAGGATTCCTCCTCCCAGGCGCCCCTGAACCAGCCAGAACCATCCCCTTGGCTCAGCGGCACGGTGGCACAGTGGTTAGCACTGCTGCCTCACAGCGCCAGAGACCCGGGTTCAATTCCGCCTCAGGCGACTGACTGTGTGGAGTTTGCACGTTCTCCCCGTGTCTGCGTGGGTTTCCTCCGGGTGCTCCAGTTTCCTCCCACACTCCAAAGATGTGCAGGCCAGGTGAATTGGCCATGCTAAATTGCCCGTAGTGTTAGGTAAGGGGTAGATGTAGCTGTAGGGGTATGGGTGGGTTACGCTTCGGCGGGGCGGTGTGGACTTGTTGGGCCGAAGGGCCTGTTTCCTCACTGTAAGTAATCTAATCTAATCAAAGGCTCTGATCAATGTGGCCGATATATCTGTGTCAATGTAGTTCAAAACGGACTGCCATGTTCTATAAAATAATTCCGTCTTTTGGTGCACCATATTCGTAAGGAAGTCAAGGGGGATGTATTCCATGAATATCCTGTGACAATTTGAAAGTCTTGGGGGACTTTCACATATCGAATTCACTGAAATGCTTTTCCCACGGACAAAAGGGAATAATACTGAATAATTTCCTCCCATAGACATCCAAAGAGGGGAAATTTGGGGAGCCCAAAAGTAGAGGTATTGGGTCCAAAATCTTTGCCAAGGCATTCGCTACTCTGCCCCAATACAGGCAGATCTTACGGCATATCCACAGACAATGTGTGGAAAGACCAAATCTTAGTTTGCACATAGGACACATTGGAGGTGCTCCTGCCTTGAACTTTGCAAGTCGCTCAGGTGCCATTTGAGCGCTATGAAGTATCTTCATTTGGATAGCCTGAGTTCTGCTAGTGGGCGGCACGGTGGCACAGTAGTTAGCACTGCTACCTCACAGCGCTAGAGACCCGGGTTCAATTCCCGCCTCAGGCGACTCTCTGTATGGAGTTTGCATATTCTCCCCGTGTCTGCCTGGGTTTCCTCCGGGTGCTCCGGTTTCCTCCCACACTCCAAAGATGTGCAGGTCAGGTGAATTGGCCATGCTAAATTGCCCGTAGTGTTAGGTAAGGGGTAAATGTAGGGGTATGGGTGGGTTGCGCTTCGGCAGGGCGGTGTGTACTTGTTGGGCCGAAGGGCCTGTTTCCACACTGTAATTAATCTAAATCTAATAACCAAGATCGAGATCTTCCGGGTGTTTTCCCAGAAGTCCTCCCACATCTCTAAAGATATTTCCATCCCCAACTCTTGACCATTATATAACCGTTCCATGTCCTATGATACCATATTAACTCGTTAGTGGTGGAGAGTACTGACCGCGGGTGGATGCATCCGCCGAAGCACTCTCCTTTCCCTATTAGATTGATATGGATTAATTATCAATGTTTTGTATAAAATCTCGTATTTGAAAATATTGAAAAAGATCTTTGCTAGGCCGCCCAAATTTCTAACGCAGCTGTTTGAAGGACATCGTGACCTCCCCATCAAAAAGGTCTCCCAAACAGGAGACACCGTTGGATTCCCACGTTCTGAATCCAGCATCAGTCTGCCCTGGCTAGAATCTCAACATTCCCACGATAGCAATATAAGGTTTTGTCGGTTGCCCTCATCCTGTTGCATTATCCTCCAGGCTTTGATTGTATTTAATACAATAGGATTTTTACAATGATCGTAATAACTCTCAACTTGTCCATAAATAGTAGATTGATGAAGGGATATTTTGATTGGGAGGCCTCAGTATCTAACCAGATTGTCCCAATCAGCAATATAGAATAATAGAGACCTCAATTGGTACCTCCTAAAATCCGGAAAAACCAGCCCACCCCTTACTTGTGGAAGCTGCAGCTTTTCTAATTTAACAAGGAGCCGTCTATGACTCCAAATAAAAGAGCCAAGCCAACCATAAAGCTGACAGAGCGCCTGTCTCGGCAACATCAAGGGGAGCATTCTCATAGCATATAAAAGGCCAGGTAGGATATTCATGTTGACCAAAGCCAGGATATTGGGAGATCTTCCCAGCATTGAAGGTCCTATCTTATTTTCTCCACTAATGTGTATAATTGACATTATATAGCCGACCAAATGCCGGAGTATTAAAAATACCAAAGTTAAGAAAGCCCCCCAGTGACCACTGAAAACGGAAACAGGATCCATCTGGAAAATTGAATATACTGGCAAGACCTCCCAGCGGCATGGCCTATGATTTCACAGAATTGAGTTTATAACCTGAGAACATGCGAAGTAAGTTAACCACTTGAATTAAGCGGGGCACAGAAGTCAATGGATCAATTAAGAAAAGGAGGACATCATCCGCAGAGAGAGTAATTTTGTGCTTAACCGATCCAACCTGTGGAGCCATTATATTATGGTCAGCTCATATAGCTTCCGCCAACGGCTCAATCAGTAGCGTAAATAATAATGGTGAGAGAGGGCATTCCTGACGACAACCTTGGCCAACGCCAAAGCTATCTGAACTTGAATTGTTGGTGATCACCGCTACTTTAGTAAAGACCTCTCCAACACCAAACCGTTCCAGCGTATAAAAGAGATATGGCCATTCTACCCAATCGAATGCCTTCTCTGCCTCTAGGGAGACAACTAATCCCGGTATCGCTCCCTGCTGGCAGGCTTGTACCATATATAAGGCTCTTCCAATGTTATTAGTTGATCTGCGACCCTTTATAAACCCCATCTGGTCCTCTTTTATAATGAATGGTAAAACCCTCTCCAGTCTTAATGCCAACATTTTTGAGAGAACTTTAAAATCCACACTCAACAAGGATATATGTATATACGAAGAGCAGTCATCTGGGGCCTTTCCCTTCTTAAGAATGAGAGAAACATTTGCTTCTCTCAGAGAAGGCGGCAGACAGCCCTGACTATGTGAATCTTTAAGCAAATTTATAAGTGGCCCAAACAATTCCCCAATCAATTCTTTATAGAACTCAGCCTGGAATCCATCTGGTCCGGGCGCTTTGCCACTCTGGAGCTGCTTCATCTCCACCTGTGCTTCCTGGGTTGCCAGGGGGGCATTCAAGAACAATACTTGCTCCGTGGTTAGGCCCGGGAGGGCCAGAGTTTCAAAGAAGACTCTATCTTCCTCGTTCTATCCTCACAGTCCTGTGATGTATGCAATTCGAAATAGAACTTTCTAAAGACTGCATTGATCTTTATACGATCACAAGTCAGGGTTACAGCACTCCTTCTAATAGACTTAATGACTTGTGGAGCCTTTTTCTTTCTGGCAAGGTATGCAAGATACCTGCCAGGCTTGTCACCTATTCAAATAATCTCTGCTTCGCAAGTCATAGCTCCCTCTTTGCTGTTTGAGTAAGTGTGGTATTCAAGTGTGGTAAAGTTGCCCTAAGTGCTGTGATCAGCTGTAGTTGAGTAATGGAGGGTCTGTCAACGTACGCTGTCTCAGCCGCCTTCAGGCGAGCCTCGATCAGACACTGTTGTTCTCCCTTTTGTCTTTTCCAGATCACATAATATGAGATAATCAAACCTCACACATATACCTTAGCAGTCTCCCAAATCACCGAAGGGTTACTGGCCGTGTTGAAGTTGATATCCCAGAAGGTTTTAAATTCCTGCCAGAAATATTTTATGAACTTACTATCCTTCAATACCCCAATGTCGGGAAGCGATATCATCATCACTCGTCTTAACCTTCATATATACTGCGGCAGGGTCGGAAATATTACCTACTTCACAAAACAATATTGAGTTCAAAAGGATTGAGGGGACAGAAACATATCGATTCCGGTATGGCACTTGTGAGGGTTAGAATAAATAGTAAAGTCTCTAGCCTCCGGTTGAAGACACCGCCACACATCCACCACCCCAACTCCATACTCAGATCCGCCAACTGCCTAGGTCTCATAGATATGCCTGCAGAGATCTTAGATATTCTGTCCAGCCCTGGGTTGATGATACAATTACAATCTCCTCCCATAATTGTGTGGTGCACCCCGAGAGCCAGCAACTTACAGAACACTTCCATTTCAAATTTAAAAGGGTGCTCCGGGGGGCGCGGGGTGGGGGGGGGGGGGGGGGGGGCAACAGAGATTCAAAATCTCAAATTCCTCTCCATACATTACAGTTTAAATTAATATATACCATCCAGACTTATCTTTTATTGACTGAGCATTTGGAAGGGAAGATTCATCTGAATAAGAATGGCGACTCGCCTACTTTTTGAGCTGAAAGATGAAAAGAACACCTGGCCAAATCCATCCTATTTCAGCCTTAAATGCTCCTTAGAATGGAAATGTGTCTCCTGTAGAAAGGCTACATCCACCCTTTCTTTTTTAAGACTTAAGTGGAGCTGAAATGCGCATCAGCCATGATTGAATGGCGGAGTGGACTCGATGGGCCGAATGGCCTTACTTCCACTCCTATGTCTTATGGTCTTATGATCTTTTTCCTTTTGATTTGTGAGTGGCTTTCCTTGACATTACCAGTGCACCACCTAAACGAATGACTAGCCATGATCATCCAAGCAAGCCCAAGACCCGCCAGGAGGAAGAACCCCACCCAAAAGACATCGAATAAAAACCAAAAGCGATTCACACATAAAACATTCTTTAAAGAGTGATACCAAAACAACTAAGAACTACTCCCAAAAACAAATAACATAAAACATACTTAAAAGGAGGCCTTCCCCATTGTTCACAGGAGGCACTACTAGCTTCCAATAATCCCGCAATAACATCTCCCAGCCAGAACCATGTCCTCGGCCCAGGCATTACAAAGTAGAGCAAATAAATTCCAATATCTTATAAAGCAGACGTTAAAAATGTGCGAGCTAAACCACCCCCCCCCCACCATCACCAAGATACACTTAGCAAAACAACACAAGATGAAAATATATAAAATTACAAAATTACAATCCCAGCAAGTAATAAGCAACCAAATAAAAATAACACTCAGAAACGTCCCCTAATAATCAAATAAACAGCACGAGCTCTAGATAAGAGTATTTAGAAAGGATACGGAAGGGGAACCCTAGCCCACACCCCCTCACCAAGGAAAGATGGAGAAGAGAAAGGAAGAAAGGAGGAGGAAAAAACAAAGGAGGGGGAGCAAAATAAAGTCATTATCAATATAATTCAAGTACCACAGTGTATTTGAGAGAAGCCAGGAATTATTTTATTTTTTCCGGTGATCCAAAGTTATGTACAGATCCTCCATGACTGCAGCGCATAGATTACTGAATATTTAAATCCCTCAGATGCTTCTTCGCCTCATTAAATGCCTTGATCTTGCAGACCACAGCTGGAGAGAAGTCCTGGAAGAACATTATCCTGGACCCCTTGTATATCATGGCATGAGAATCATTCCCCAAGACTCTGGAGGCCTCTTGCAGCATTTGTTTTTCCCTGTAATGTTGAAGTTGAACTAGGACTGGACGGGGGCGCTGGTCCGACCCGGGCCGGCGCACAACAACCCGGTGGGACCGTTCAACCCACACCTGACCCACCCCTGCAGGTGAGTCCCCCAGGACAGCCGCAGACATCTGTCTTGCTGCGGGGTGGGGGGAGGGGTCCCTCTCTGTTGTGAACTGCAAGACCCTTTGCCTTTGGACATTTTAAAAAGTATCAAACTGCTAAATGGCAAGGCTGCAGGGCGAAAACTCTTTTAAACTATTTAACAGGTGAGGTGAGAATGGGTCCCCCACTTTGCCTGAGTCTTGGGCAGAGCTCTGTAGACTCAGACCTGCTGGGTCGCCATCATCTTGGATCTCCCTGACACCCTGTTTAAAAGGGAATAAGACAAAAGGCAGAAAATTACAAACTGATCAACCTAACCTCGATCGTGGGTAACTTCCTGGAATCCGCTGTGAAGGATGAGATTTGTGAATAATTAAGTAGGGCGAAGTCAGTATGGTTTCATCAAGGGCAGGTCATGCTAATGAATCTGTTAGAACACTTTGAGGATGTAACAAGCAGGTTAGAACAAGGAGAGCTAATGGATACTATCTGTCTGGACTTCAAGAAGGACGTTAACAAGGTGCTTCACAGGAGGCCTGGAGTAAGGGCCCATGGTATCAGAGATAAGGTACTAGTCTGTACAGAAGCTTGACTGTCTGGCAGAAGATAGAGAGTGGGAATAAAACGGTCCTTCTCAGGATAGCAGTCAATGACAACTGGTGTTTCGCAAGGGAACCACAACTTTATACTTTGTACGTTAACAATCTAGATGAAGGAACTGAGGGCAATCCAGCGAGGATTTCAGATGATTCAAAGGTAGATAGAGGGACAGGTATCATTGAGATGGCAGGGAGGCTGCAGAAGGATTCAGACAGGGTAGGAGAGTGGGCAAAGACGTGGCAGATGGAGTACACTTGGGAAAGTGCGAGGTTATGCACTTTAGTCGGAAGAAAAGAGGCATGGACTATTTTATAGCTGGGGAGAAAATTCAGAAGTCTGAAGTGCAAAGTGTTGCGAGTTCCAGTCAGGATTATCTCAAGGTAAATGTGCAGGTTGTGTCAGTAGCTAGGAAGGTGCTGTATCTGTCACACAGTGTGGTTGAAATCTTATATTCAGCAAAAGAACTGAGTCAACTCTTATAAACAATGATATTTGTTTATTGAACGCAATTATAATTAGAACAATAAAACGTATTATAACGTAATGAAAAACACTACAATCTATCTTATGGGTTAACTTAAGCTTTGATGATCACATACCACCCCACCAGAAGTTGACCGGATTCCACGTGGTGAAGTCTTCGTTTTCTTCTGATTGCCTTGTAGGCGTCTTCTCTTTCAGTGGTTATTCTCGAGTTACCGCTCCCTGAGGGGTCTTATGGTGATTCTTATCCTTAAAGTCTTCACGCCTTTTGGGAGGGTGTGGAGGATCTGCCAATGAAATGATCAGGTTCATTTACCCTGATCAATCAGATCCAACCTGGGGTTGTCACATTGATGGCCCAAAGGGCGAATTTCCATTGTCCCATTCAGGTCCAACTTCATGTTCGTACTACAGGGTCTGGAGCTGTCAGGTTTGTTTGCAAACCATCTCTGGGTAGCTGCAGTCGGTCATGATTCTGCAGCATGTGGAAGACCACAGAGAGTTTGGTCAAGGATGGGTTCTACTTCCCAGCATGCTTTAATCATTGTTCATATTTGTAACTCCATGGTAAATTTATTATTGTCCATTGTAAGATTATTATTTCAGGTGGTCAGTCTGGTCAGAATGGCAAATAGAGTGATGACATTTCTTTTGTGATGACTTGAATGGATGGATTTCCGCAGCTCTATAAGACTCTGGTCAGACCACATTTGGTGGATTATGTACAGTTTTGGGCCACATAACTCATAAAAGATGTAGCACCACGGAGCGTGTTCAGAGGAACTTCATAAGAATGGTCCTAGGAATAAAGAGCTAAACATATGAGGTCTCTCGGTCTATACTCGCTGGAGTGTATAAGGGTGAAGGGGGCTCTAATAGGAGCATACAGAATACTGGTTGCCTGGTCAGAGTAGGCGTTGGGAAGATGCTTCCACTGTTCGGAGAGAAAGCACTCAAACATATAGCCTGAGAGTCAAGAGAAATTCTTTACAACGGAGATAAAGAGAAACGTCTTCAGTCTGAGAGTGGTGAGTCTATGGTAAGGATGGCAGTTTCCTTCCCTCAACGACATCAGTGAACCAGGTATGTTTTTCTTGGCAATCGATTCATAACCAACATCTCTTAATTCCAGATTTGAATTCAAGCTCCGCCACTTCCTGTGAAGGGATTTGGACCCAGGTCAGCAGAACATTATCTCGGTTTATCACAAAAGAATTCAGTTATAACACCACGAGGCCACTGACTTGCCCAATCCTCCACAGTGTGACTAACGTATGAAGTATGACATACACTGGGAGTTGTCGTCATGTAATCCTTGACTTCCTCATCAAGATATGTATGATTTTTTTCCATAATGCAATTCCTCTTTGGTCTTTAGTAACTCCCTAATTGTTTGCCAAATTTCTTCAGCTGTCCTGCCTTTGACTGTTCTTTTCTTCCCCCAGAGTGTTCACAGCCAAATCCCTCCTTCGGTCTGTATAATTATCATTGCCTAACACTAAAACTCTCATGTATGACACAGTCTTCACTCTTTCAATCTGAATGTGAAACTCCAGCATGTTGTGGTTTTCCTTCCAAGGCAAAGATTATCCACCAATCCTTCCTTGTTACATAATATCAACTCTAAATTAGATTAGATGCCCTACATTTTGGAAACAGGCCCTTTGGCCCAACAAGTCCACACCAACCCTCCGAAAAGTAACCCACCCAGACCCCTCTGAGTTACATACCTCACTCTATGGGCAATTTAGCATGGCCAATTCACCTGACCTGCACATCTTCAGACTGTGGGAGGAAACCCATGCAGACAGGGGGAAAATGTGCAAACTACACGCAGACAGTCCCCCGAGGCTGGAATCGAACCTGGGTGCCTGTTGTTGTGCTAACCACTGAGCCCCATTCTCCGGTTGTTTCCATGATGGCCTGCTCTCAGAAATAATCTCTCATACACTCTCTGAATCTTTATTCAAAGATATTACTGTCAAGTTGATTAATTGAGCCAATTTGCATGTTCAAACCACCCATAGTTACTGTTGTGCCCTTGTTACAAACCCTCATTCTTTTCTACCTCAGAAGTACTTTGGGGGGAATAGTGGCTGAAAATTACTCTTCCCAAGAGGTTTCTTCTCTTGCATTTATTTGCACTGAGACGAATTTCAAATTATTTTTGGCACAAAACACTTTGAAAAGATCTGAGTTCCCACTCGCAGGAACAAATGTTTATTTTCTTTTCACGAGCCACATTTCCCAGTAAATATCGAGGATTTAAAAGGGCTAAAAGTGGTCATGAGATAGCTTTAGTAAACAGGGGTGAGGAAAATCCCGAAGACTTATTTCCATATATAAGGAGCAAGAGGGTAACTAGTGAAATGTTTGGCCCACACAAGGACAAAGGAACAAAGTGATGCATGGAGTTAGAGACAATGGGTGAGATTCTTAGGAAGTACTTTGCCTCTGTATTCACCAAGGAGAGGGACATGACGGATGTTGAGGTTAGGGATAGATCTCTGAGTACTCTGGGTCAAGTTGACATAAAGAGGAAGGAAGTTTTGGATACTCTGAAAGGTATTAAGGTAGACAAGCCCCCAAGTCTGGATGGGATCAATCACAGGTTACTGAGGGATGTGAGTGTGAAAATAACTGGGGCTTTAACATTTATCTTTGCAGGATGATTGAACATGGGTGAGGTCCCGGAGGACTGGCGAATTTCTAATATTGTCCCCTTGTTTAACAAGGATAGCGGGATAATCCAGGTAATTGTAGACCGGCATGCCTGATATCATTGGTAGGGAAGCTGCTGCAGACGATACTGAGGGACTTGAGTAAGGCGTTTTATTAGGTTCCCCATGGTCGGGTGATGGAGAAGGTGAAGTCGCATGGGGTCCAGAGTGTCCTATCTAGATGCATAGAGAACTGGCTGGCCAATAGGAGACAGAGAGGAGTAGTGGAAGGGGATGTCTCAAAATGGAGACCTATGACCAGTGGTGTGCAACAGCGATCCGTACTGGGACCACTGTTGTTTGTGATATATATCAATGATTTGGAAGAAGGTTGCCTGATTGCCAAGTTTGCAGATGACACCAAGACTGTTGGAGTAGCAGATAGTGAAGGAACTGTCAGAGAATACAGCAGAATATAGATAGATTGGAGAGCTGGGCACAGAAATAGCAGATGGAGTTCAATCTGTGCAACTGCAAGGTCATGCATTTTAAAGATCCAGTTCAAGAGTGAACAACACAGTAAACGGAACACTCCTGGGGAAAATTGACTTACAGCGAGATCTGGGTGTTCGGGTCCATTGTTTCCTGAAGATGCCAACACAGGTCAGCAAAGTGGTCAAGATGGCATATGGTATGCTTTCCTTCATTGGATCAGGTGTTGAGTACAAGCGCTGGCAGGTCATGTTACAGTTGCATAGGAGTTTGGTTTGGCCACATTTGGAATGCTGTATTTAGATTACTTACAGTGTGGAAACAGGCCCTTCAGCCCAACAAGTCCACACCGATCTGCTGAAGCACAAACAACCCATACCCCTACATTTGCCCCTTACCTAACACTACTGGCAGTTTAGCATGACCAATTCACCTGACCTGCACATTTTTGGACTGTGGGAGGAAACCAGAGCACCCAGAGGAAACCCACGCAGACACGGGGAGAATGTGCAAACTCCACACAGTCGCCTGTGGCGGGAATTGAACTCAGGTCTCTGGCGCTGTGAGGCAGCAGTGCTAACCACTGTGCCACCGTGTCACCTACAAAGATGAAGAAAGAAAGATTGAGTAGATTAGGACTATTTTCATTACAAAGTCGAAGGTTGAGGTCCACAAAATCAAGACAGGTATATACAGGATGGATAGGAAGAAGCTTTTTTCCCCAGACTGTGGAACTCAATTATTCGGGGTCATGAGTTCAAAGTGAGAGGGGAAAGGTTTAGTGCAGATATATGTGGGAAGAACTTTACTCACAGGGTGGTGGCAGCCTGGAACGTGTGGCCATCTGAGGCGGTAGGGGCAAGAGTAATAGTGTTATCTAAGATGTATTTAGACAGAAACATGAATGGGGAGGGAGCAAAGGGATACAGACCATTAGAAAATATGTGCAGGTTTAGAAAATATGAGGATCTGGATCAGCACAGGCTAGGAGGGCCGAAGGGTCTGTTCCTGTGTCGGAATGTTCTTTGTTCTTTATCATTCATTCTAAAAATAGCAAGTTTTCAACTTATTGTATGCTACAATTTAATAATATAAACAATTTATTTATTTGATAACGCATGTCAAATTATTGCCATTTCTAAATTACAGTCACAGGGTCAAAGAGATGTACAGCATGGAAACATACCCTTCCGTCCAACTTGTCCATGCCGACCAGATATCCCAACCCAATCTCGTCCCACCTGCCAGGACTCAGCCCATATCCCTCTAAACATTTTCTATTCATATACCCATCCAGACGCCATCTAAATGTTGCAATTGT
Source organism: Chiloscyllium punctatum (assembly GCF_047496795.1). Classification (NCBI taxonomy): domain Eukaryota; kingdom Metazoa; phylum Chordata; class Chondrichthyes; order Orectolobiformes; family Hemiscylliidae; genus Chiloscyllium; species Chiloscyllium punctatum. The sequence goes on along the minus strand of NC_092790.1, from coordinate 25,098,825 downwards.
ACTAACTGCCACCACTTCCTCTGGCAGCTCATTCCACACACGTACAACTCTCTGAGTGAAAACGTTGCCCCTTACATCTCTTTTATATTTTTCCCTTCCCAACCGAAAACTATGCCCTCTAGTTGTGGGCTCCACCATGCCAGTAAAAATACCTTGTCAATTTACCCGATCCATGGCCCCTCATGATTTTATAAACCTCTATAAAGTCACCCCCAGTCACCAATGTTCCAGGGATAACAGCTCCAGCTTGTTCAACCTCCAGCTGTCGCTCAAACCCTCCAACCTTGGCAACATGCATGTAAATCTTTTCTGAACCCTTTCAAGTTTCACCGAATCTATCAGGTTCTGGGGATTTTTCCTCCTTTATGCATTTCAAGACATCCAGCACTTCTTCCTCTGTAATATGGACATTTTTCAAGACGTCACTATCTATTTCTCAGTATATCTACATCTCCCATGTCCTTCTCCTGAGTAAACACTAATACAAAATACTCGTTTAGTATCTCGCCCATCTCCTGCAGCTCCACACAAAGGCACCTTGCTGATCTTTGAGGACTCTATTCTCTCCCTATTTGCCCTTTTGTTCTCAATGTATTTGTAAAATCCTTTTGGATTCTCCTTAACTCTATTTGTCAATGCTAACTCATGTCCCCTTTTTGCCTTCCTGATTTCCCTCTTTGGTATACTCCTCCTGCCTTTCTACTCTTCTAAGGATTCACTCGATCTATCCTGCCTGTACCTGTCATATCCTTCCTTCTTTTTCTTAACCAGACCCTCAATTTCTTTAGTCATTCAGTACTATCTATATCTTCCAGCCTTTCCTTTTACCCTAACAAGATTATACTGTCTCTGGACTCCGGCTATCTAATTTCTGAAGGCTTCCCATTTTCTAGCCGTCCACTTACCTGCGAACATTTGCCACCATCAGTTTTTGAAAGATATTGCCTAATACCGTCAAAATTGGCCTTTCTCCAATTTAGAATTTAACTTTTAGATCTCGTCTATCCTTTTCCATCATTATTTAAAAACTAATAGAATTGTTGGCAAATAACTGAAACTCACACATTTCAGGTGAGAAATCAAATCAACTGGTTATATTTAAATGTGTAAGAGTTATAATTCTATTTGATTGTTCAATCATTTGCTCACTCTGAATATGCAATTAGTCAGAGGTCAATCATTTTGCAAATGATAGAGCGGCAATGTACGCATTTGAGTACTGAGATTCAATGTGTAATTGTGATCACCAAAATAGTCAGAAAACATATTCTTCTTCAGTACAAAACAAAATGTAATTCTTTCCTTTTGTATCAAAAAACGTTGTTCGGTGTTTATATTTTAATTAGAACATAGAACATAGAACATAGAACAATACAGCACAGAACAGGCCCTTCGGCCCACGATGTTGTGCCGAACTTCTATCCTAGATTAAGCACCCATCCATGTACCTATCCAAATGCCGCTTAAAGGTCGCCAATGAATCTGACTCTACCACTCCCACGGGCAGCGCATTCCATGCCCCCACCACTCTCTGGGTGAAGAACCCACCCCTGACATCTCCCCTATACCTTCCCCCCTTCACCTTAAATTTATGTCCCCTTGTAACACTCTGTTGTACCCGGGGAAAAAGTTTCTGATTTCCATCAAATAAAATTAAATTTATTGTTTTCAGAGATGATGCAGTTATTGTTCAGTTAAATAATTATAGCTCATATCTTATTATTGCCCAATTCACAAACATGGCAAACTCTTGATCATTGATCAGGTCAGTCAACCCATCACTTTGCATCATGATCGAAATTAAAAGTGGATTTCAAAAGGGTGAATTCGGGTACAGTGCTACTGAACCTCACAGCTGCCTGTGGCACTGAGTGAGACACCGGCCTGCTCCTGAATCTGCCCAGAGAGTTTCCATCCTGGGTCAGGGCAGTCATTCAAACACTCTCTCACAGAGAATCATTTAGGATCCGCCTTGAGCAGGAGTAAAGAAACCAACAGGATATCACTGCTCTCAGTGTAGGTATCAATGCTGTCTAAATTAGATACCAATGACTGACCAGGAATCAGCTGTAACAAATTCATCTTCAGTCAGAGCCTGGCCCATGGAGCAGATGTATGGACATGGAGTGTCAGAATCACAACGCACAAGTTACTTATGGTGATGACATCTGGCATGTCCCCCAGAGTCCATACATTTGCCCCCTGGACCAGACACTGGGTGTAAACAATTGACAGTCTATTGCAGCATCTTGTGTCTCACAGTGAACCCTCTGAAACTATATCCAATAAATGTACCTTCATATTCACCAGTATAAAAATAAAATTGTACATGTTTGTGGATGGTCTGATACTAATTGATAGGACACCCAACAGAATGCTTCTGAAGAAACCAGGAGCAAACGGCAAGCCAAGAATAATTTTAATAATGGAACTTGATGGATTTTTTCTGGTCTAGGTAACCACACATATTGTGCTGGCACTTAGGTGAATGGAACAATGCACATCAAAACTGGAAGTCTTGGTCTAACGCTCTACCCCAGCTTCCTGACTTCACACAGCTCCCTCCCACGCACGCCTCACTCACTCAATCAAAAATTACTGAGAATCCACAAACTGAGTGAAACTTGGAACACAGAACAGTACAGCACAGTAAGAGCCCTTCAGCCCTCAATGTTTTGCTGGCCTTTTATCCTAATCTTAGATCAGACTAACCTACATGCCCTTCAATGTACTAACTTCCATGTTCCTATCCAAGAGTCTTCTTAACTATCTCTAATGTATCTGACTCTACTAACACCGCTGGCGGTGCATTCCGCCCACCCACCACTCTCGGAATAAAGAACCTACCTCTGGCATCTCCTCTAAACCTTCCTCCAATCACTTTAAAGTTATGCCCCTTGTTGATAGCCAATTCTACCCTGGGAAAAGGCTCTGGCTATCCACTCTATGTACATCTCTGTCAATTCACCTCTCATCCTTCTTCGCTCCAGTGAGAAAAGCCCTAGCTCTCTCAACCTTTCTTCCTAAGACATGTCCTCCAGTCCTGGCAGCATCCTGGTAGATATGCTCCGCACACTCTCTGAGACTTCCACAGGTGAGTGCGAGCAGCAGCGGAGGAAAGACGAACCCGAAAGACTGCAGGTAAGGTAAGGCAGTTTTTAAAAAATTATTTACCGATCGCGGGCAGCGTTGTTTTCTCTTTCACAGAAGGATTGGGAGCAGCGGAGGAAGTGACGAGGACCAGCGGGGCAGCCGGGATGGAAAGCAGTGAGTACATATATCAGCAAGGCATTTAAAAAGAATAGGGAGGGGGAAAGGAAGAGGGGGTGTAGCACTTCTAATCGGAGAGTTTATCACTGCTACAGAAGTTACCATTGTCGAGGAAGATCTGCCTACTGAGTCAGTATGGGTGGAAATTAGGAACAGCAAGGGAGCAGTCACCTCGTTAAGGGTTTACTACAGGCTCCCCAATAGCAGCAGGGAGATTGAAGAAAGCATAGGTCGGCAGATTTTGGAAAAGTGTGGATGTGGTAGGGTTGTAGTAATGGATGACTTTAACTTTCCCAACGTTGATTGGTACCTCCTTCGAGTAGAAGATTTGAATGGAGCTGTTTTTGTAAGGTATGTTCAGGATGGTTTCCTAACTCAGTACGTTGACAGGCCGACGAGAGAGGCCATTCTAGACTTGGTGCTCGGAAACGAGCCGGGGCAGTATCAGATCTTGTGGTGGGAGAGCATTTTGGTGACAGTGAGCACAACTGCCTCACATTCTACATAGCTATGGAGAAGGAGAAGATTAGGCAAAATGGGAGGATATTTAATTGGGGAAGAGGAAAGAATGATGCAATTTGTCATGAGTTAGGAAGGATGGACTGGGAGTAATTGTTCCATGGTAAAGGCACTCTAGACGTGTGGAGACTGTTTAAGGAGCAGTTGTTGCAAGTGATAAATAAACATGTTCCTCTGAGACAGGCAAGACGGGGTAAGAAAAAGGAACCTTGGATGATGAGACCAATGGAGCTTCTCGTCACAAGGAAGAAGGTAGCTTACATAAGGTGGAGGAAGCTAGGGTCAAGCTCAGCTCTAGAGGATTACAGGCAGGCGAGGAAGGAGCTCAAAAATGGTCTGAGGAGAGCCAGGAGGGGTCACGAGAAAGGCTTGGCAGAACGCATTAGGGAGAACACAAAGGCATTTTACACTTATGTGGGGAATAAGAGAATGGTCAAAGAAAGAATAGGGCCGATCAGGGTTAGCATAGGGAACATGTGTGTGGAGTGTGAGGAGGTAGGGGAAGCCCTAAATGAATTTTTTTCTTCTGTCTTTATGAAAGAAACAAACTTTGTAATGAATGAAACATTTGAAGAGCAGGTGTGCATGCTGTAATGGATAGAGATAGAGGAAGCTGATGTGCTGAAAATTTTGTCGAACATTAAGATTGACAAGTCGCCATGCCCGGACCAGATTTGCCCTCGGCTGCTTTGCGAAGCGAGAAATGTGATTGTTTCACCACTTGCGAAGATCTTTGCATCCTCGCTCTCCACTGGAGTCATACCTGAGGACTGGAGAGAGGCAAATGTAATTCCTCTCTTCACGAAAGGAAATAGGGAAATTCCCGGCAATTACAGACCAGTAAGTCTCACGTCTGTCGTCTGCAAGGTGTTGGAAAGGATTCTGTGGGATAGGATTTATGACCAGCTGGAAGAGCATGGCTTGATTAAATGCAGTCAACACGGCTTTGAAAGGGGTAGGTCATGCCTCAAAAACCTTATCGAGTTCTTTGAGGATGTAACTATAAAAGTTGATGAGGGTCGAGCTGTGGATGTGGCGTATATGGACTTCAGAAAGGCATTTGATAAGGTTCCCCATGGTAGGCTCATTCAGAAGGTCAGGAGGAATGGGATACAGGGGAACGTAGAAGTCTGGATACAGAATTGGCTGGCCAACAGAAGTCAGCGAGTGGTCGTAGAAGGGAAATATTCTGCCTGGACATCAGTGGTGAGTGGTGTTCCACAGGGCTCTGTCCTTTGACTTCTACTGTTTGTAATTTTTATTAATGATTTGGATGAGAGGATTGATGGATCGGTCAGCAAGTTTGCAGACGATACAAAGATTGGAGGTGTCATTTACCGTATAGTGGTCTGTTGTAGGCTGCAGCTCGACATTGACAGGATGCGGAGATGGGCTGAGAGGTGGCAGATGGAGTTCAACCTGGATCAATGCGAGGTGATGCATTTTGGAAGGTCAAATATGAAAGCTGAGTACAGGATTAAAGATAGGAATCTTGGCAGTGTGAGGGAACAGAGGGATCTTGGTGTGCAGGTACATAGATCCCTTAAAATGGCTATCCAAGTGGACAGGGTTGTAAAGAAAGCATATGGTGTTTTGGCTTTCATTAACAGGGCGATTGAGTTTAAAAGCCATGAGATCTTGTTGTAGCTTTATAAAACTTAGGTGAGACTGCACTTGGTATACAGCGTCCAGTTCTGGTAGCCATAATATAGGAAAGATGTGGATGCTTTGGAGATGGTTCAGAGGAGATTTACCAGGATGCTGCCTGGAATGGAGGACTTATCTTATGAAGAGAGGTTGACTGAGCTCGGACTTTTTTCATTGGAGAAGGAGAAGAGGGGACCTAATTGAAGTATACAAGATAATGAGAGGCATAGATAGAGTCGATAGCCAGAGACTATTTCCCAGGGCAGAAATGGCTAACACGAGGTGTCATAATTTTAAGCTGGTTGGAGGAAAGTATAGAGGGGATGTCAGAGGCGGGTTCTTTACACAGAGTTGTGAGAGCATGAAATGCGTTGGCAGCAGCAGTTGTGGAAGCAAGATCATTGGGTACATTTAAGACATGGATATGGTCACAGAAATTTGAGGGTGCATACATGAGGATCAATGGTCAGCACAACATCGTGGGCTGAAGGGCCTGTTCTGTGCTGTACTGTTCTATGTTCTATGAAGCAACCAGAACTGAACACAGTATTTTAAGTGTGGTTGGACCACAGCTTTATAGAGTTAAGCATTAACCTCACTGCTCTTAAACTCAATATTCATGTTAATGAACGCCAACACACTATATGCCTTCTTAACAACCCTGCAAACATCGGTGGCAACTTTGTGGGATCTATGGACATGGAGCCCAATATCCCTCTGTCACTCCACACTGCCATGAATTCGGCCTTGAACCCTGTATTGTGTATGCAAATACAACCTTCCAAAATAAATCGCTTCACAATATTTAAGGTCGAACTGTATCTGCCATTTATCAGCCCAGCTCTGCATCCTGTCAATGTCCTCTTGTAATCTATACCAACCCTCTATACTATCCACAACTCCACCAACCTTCATGTCATCGGCACACTTCTTAACCCACCATTCCACTACCTCATGAAAGTCATCTATAAAATTCACAAATCGCACAGGTCACAGAGCCAATCCGTATGGAACACCACTGGTCACTGAGCTCCAGGCTGAATACTTTCCATCTGCTACCACTCTCTGTCTTCTATGGGCCTGCCAAATCTATATCTAGACAGTCAAACTTCCCTGTGTCCCATGCCTCCTTACCTTTTGAATGCGCCTACAATGGTGAACCTTATCAAATGCCTTGCTAACATTTTTGTTCACCACATCTACTGGTCGACCATCATCAACATGCTTTTTCACATCTTCAAAAAACTCAATAAAGGTTTCTGAGGGATGACCTGCTGCTGACAAAGCCATGCTGACTTCCTCTAATCAAAGTGTTATTTTCTAAGTAATTGTAAATCCTGCCTCTCAGAATCATCTCTAATATTTTGCCCACCACCGATATAAGACTGACTGTTCTGTCATTCCCATGGTTATCCCTATTCCCTTTCCTGAACTAGGGAATAACATTTGCCATTCTTCAATCATCTGACAATACTCCAGTGGACAAGGAGGATGCAAAGGTTATCGCCAAAGGCACACCAATCTCTCCCATCACTTCCTGGAATAACCTCAGGTGTACCCTATCTGACCCAGGTTATTTACCTATGCTTATGTTTGTACTTCAATCAGTCTGTACTTCCCTTCAACTTTTCTATTCCATCTCCAACCAACTGATTCACTGCTTTCCATTTCAACACTATATACAGTGCCGCCTGCCTGAGTAAGTACAGATCCCAATGTCCTGTGAATCACAGAATGAAAACAGAAGGAATGCACCAACGCCTTCCTGATGAATAGCTTATGCCTAAAACATCAACACGCTTGCTCCTCGGATGCCGCCTGACCTGCTGTGCTTTTCCAGCTCTACACATTTCGACTCTGATCTCTATCAACTGCAGTCCTCACTTTCTACATTACTGCAGCTGTCCCCTCTGTACACTGAGTGGGGAATTAACCATCAAAAACTCATTGTATGTGGAGCTGACTGCTCAGTTCTGGAGAGTTGCACTTAATGAATACATTTGTTTTTAAAAAAAGATATTACAATTCAACATTCAGTGCCAGAGTTAAAATTTTGGTTCATGGTTTGAGCAGCCTTATACGAAATAGTGAATGACTGAAGAACTCCAAGGTACACAGTATTCCAAGTGTTATGTTCCAGCTTATGTTAATGCTGGGAGTATTACCAGACAGACTGATGTGGTAAAGGAATGAGTTGACATGTAGAGGTGTGACATTGTTTGAGGGAGGTCAGGGTCAACAACTCAATGTTCAGTTATACTGTAAAATATGGGCAGGAGAGGAGAGGGTGATGAAGAGGAGGTGGTGTTGTATTATTAATTAAGGAGCCAGTTACAGCGGTAAGGAAGGACAATATCCTGGAAGAGTCTTCAAATGAGGGTTAATCGGCCAAGGTTAGGATCAAAATGTTGACTGAACATACTGCTGGGGATATTTTATATAGCCCCAGAAAGATGAAAATACAGGAGCAGATGTATAACCAATTCACTGAGGTGTCTAGGAATGCAAGGCTGAAGATGTTAGAGATAGGGAAGCAAAGCTGGAGATGTTACCGAGATAGGAAAACAAGGGTGGAGATGTTATGGAGAGAGGAAAGCAAGGCTAGAGATGTTACAGGAAAAGGAAAGCGAGGCTGGAGATGGCCGAGAGATAGCGTGGCCTGTGCATGCTAGAACAGGTTAGTGAGATATTTTTAAGTTCAATCACAGGATATAGGGAGAAGTGTAGCAGCTGGAAGGTATAGAGATAGGGAAGAATGCAGAGGCTGGCAGAATTTTCAGTCATAGATGGGTCTGGAGTATGAGACAAAAATTGTGGAGGTATGGAGGGATACTGAGACACAGATGGATGTAGCGGCTGGAGAAGATGACAAGGAAAGATACAGATATCCAAGTAGATAGTTTAAAAATGGAATTGAGCAATGTCTTAATAGAGAAAATATTATTGAAATCTTTGGAATAGAGAAGGCACTGGGAGGAACAGAAGGAGTGAGACCTTGGATTGTCCAATCACGAGAGAAATAGAGTCAGTGTCATACAGCACAGGACAGGCCCTTCGGTTGACAGCGACACAAATAAAAAGCCATGCAGACCCTGAAAACCCATCCTTCCTAATGTCGGGGGAAAGGGCTAGATTTGGGAGAGGTGTCCTACAGACTGCTCAAACAACAATGTGACATAACAAAACCAGACGGTGTCAGATCAAACACTGACACGGAAACCTCCTGCTGACACCCCCCCTCCCTCAGCCTCACGGTGTCAGATCAAACACTGACACAGAAACCTCCTGCTGACCCCCCCCCCCCCCTCCCTCAGCCTCACGGTGTCAGATCAAACACTGACACAGAAACCTCCTGCTGACCCCCCTCCTTCAGCCTCACGGTGTCAGATCAAACACTGACACAGAAACCTCCTGCTGACCCCCCTCCCTCAGCCTCACGGTGTCAGATCAAACACTGACACAGAAACCTCCTGCTGACCCCCCTCCCTCAGCCTCACGGTGTCAGATCAAACACTGACACGGAAACCTCCTGCTGACCCCCCCCTCCCTCAGCCTCACGGTGTCAGATCAAACACTGGCACAGAAACCTCCTGCTGACCCCCCCTCCCTCAGCCTCACGGTGTCAGATCAAACACTGACACAGAAACCTCCTGCTGACTCCCCCCTCCCTCAGCCTCACGGTGTCTGATCAAACACTGACACAGAAACCTCCTGCTGACCCCCCCCTCCCTCAGCCTCACGGTGTCAGATCAAACACTGACACAGAAACCTCCTGCTGACACCCCCCCTCCCTCAGCCTCACGGTGTCAGATCAAACACTGACACAGAAACCTCCTGCTGACTCCCCCCTCCCTCAGCCTCACGGTGTCAGATCAAACACTGACACAGAAACCTCCTGCTGACCCCCCTCCCTCAGCCTCACGGTGTCTGATCAAACACTGACACAGAAACCTCCTGCTGACCCCCCTCCCTCAGCCTTACGGTGTCAGATCAAACACTGACACAGAAACCTCCTGCTGACCCCCCTCCCTCAGCCTCACGGTGTCAGATCAAACACTGACACAGAAACCTCCTGCTGACTCCCCTCCCTCAGCCTCACGGTGTCAGATCAAACACTGACATAGAAACCTCCTGCTGACCCCCCCCTCCCTCAGCCTCACGGGGTCAGATCAAACACTGACACAGAAACCTCCTGCTGACCCCCCTCCCTCAGCCTCACGGTGTCAGATCAAACACTGACACAGAAACCTCCAGCTGACCCCCTCCCTCACCCTCACGGTGTCAGATCAAACACTGACACAGAAACCTCCTGCTGACTCCCCTCCCTCAGCCTCACGGGGTCAGATCAAACACTGACACAGAAACCTCCTGCTGACCCCCCTCCCTCAGCCTTACGGTGTCAGATCAAACACTGACACAGAAACCTCCTGCTGACCCCCCTCCCTCAGCCTCACGGTGTCAGATCAAACACTGACACAGAAACCTCCTGCTGACTCCCCCCACCCTCAGCCTCACGGTGTCAGATCAAACACTGACACAGAAACCTCCTGCTGACCCCCCCCCCCCCTCCCTCAGCCTCACGGTGTCAGATCAAACACTGACACAGAAACCTCCTGCTGACCCCCCCCCTCCCTCAGCCTCACGGTGTCAGATCAAACACTGACACAGAAACCTCCTGCTGACCCCCCTCCCTCAGCCTCACGGTGTCAGATCAAACACTGACACAGAAACCTCCTGCTGACCCCCCCCCCCTCCCTCAGCCTCACGGTGTCAGATCAAACACTGACACAGAAACCTCCTGCTGACCTCCCCCTCCCTCAGCCTCACGGTGTCAGATCAAACACTGACACAGAAACCTCCTGCTGACCCCCCTCCCTCAGCCTCACGGTGTCAGATCAAACACTGACACAGAAACCTCCTGCTGACTCCCCCTCCCTCAGCCTCACGGGGTCAGATCAAACACTGACACAGAAACCTCCTGCTGACCCCCCCCCCTCCCTCAGCCTCACGGTGTCAGATCAAACACTGACACAGAAACCTCCTGCTGACCCCCCTCCCTCAGCCTCACGGTGTCAGATCAAACACTGACACGGAAACCTCCTACTGACTCCCCTCCCTCAGCCTCACGGTGTCAGATCAAACACTGACACAGAAACCTCCTGCTGACCCCCCCCTCCCTCAGCCTCACGGTGTCAGATCAAACACTGACACAGAAACATCCTGCTGACCCCCCCCTCCCTCAGCCTCACGGGGTCAGATCAAACACTGACACAGAAACCTCCTGCTGACTCCACTCCCTCAGGCTCACGGTGTCAGATCAAACACTGACACAGAAACCTCCTGCTGACCCCCCTCCCTCAGCCTTACGGTGTCAGATCAAACACTGACACAGAAACCTCCTGCTGACCCCCCTCCCTCAGCCTCACGGTGTCAGATCAAACACTGACACAGAAACCTCCTGCTGACTCCCCCCACCCTCAGCCTCACGGTGTCAGATCAAACACTGACACAGAAACCTCCTGCTGACCCCCCCCCCCTCCCTCAGCCTCACGGTGTCAGATCAAACACTGACACAGAAACCTCCTGCTGACCCCCCCCCTCCCTCAGCCTCACGGTGTCAGATCAAACACTGACACAGAAACCTCCTGCTGACCCCCCTCCCTCAGCCTCACGGTGTCAGATCAAACACTGACACAGAAACCTCCTGCTGACCCCCCCCCCCCTCCCTCAGCCTCACGGTGTCAGATCAAACACTGACACAGAAACCTCCTGCTGACCTCCCCCTCCCTCAGCCTCACGGTGTCAGATCAAACACTGACACAGAAACCTCCTGCTGACCCCCCTCCCTCAGCCTCACGGTGTCAGATCAAACACTGACACAGAAACCTCCTGCTGACTCCCCCTCCCTCAGCCTCACGGGGTCAGATCAAACACTGACACAGAAACCTCCTGCTGACCCCCCCCCCTCCCTCAGCCTCACGGTGTCAGATCAAACACTGACACAGAAACCTCCTGCTGACCCCCCTCCCTCAGCCTCACGGTGTCAGATCAAACACTGACACGGAAACCTCCTACTGACTCCCCTCCCTCAGCCTCACGGTGTCAGATCAAACACTGACACAGAAACCTCCTGCTGACCCCCCCCTCCCTCAGCCTCACGGTGTCAGATCAAACACTGACACAGAAACATCCTGCTGACCCCCCCCTCCCTCAGCCTCACGGGGTCAGATCAAACACTGACACAGAAACCTCCTGCTGACCCCCCCCTCCCTCAGCCTCACGGTGTCAGATCAAACACTGACACAGAAACCTCCTGCTGACCCCCCCCCCCCCCTCAGCCTCACGGTGTCAGATCAAACACTGACACAGAAACCTCCTGCTGACTCCCCTCCCTCAGCCTCACGGTGTCAGATCAAACACTGACACAGAAACCTCCTGCTGACTCCCCTCCCTCAGCCTCACGGTGTCAGATCAAACACTGACACAGAAACCTCCTGCTGACTCCCCTCCCTCAGCCTCACGGTGTCAGATCAAACACTGACACAGAAACCTCCTGCTGACTCCCCTCCCTCAGCCTCACGGTGTCAGACAAACACTGACACAGAAACCTCCTGCTGACCCCCCTTCCTCAGCTGGTGGATCATTGACCCTCTATATTGAACAACACTTGTAGGAAACACTGAGAGAGTGACAGAGCTGGAGAATGCATACTGTGTGGACCATTTCAAAACCAATACTAAGAGGGGCTCAGCAGCAGCATTGCTGATCGAGGTGGTCGGGTCCACTGCGTCTGCACCGGGTCGGGGGGAACGACTGATAGGTTGAAACATCCTTGACCTCATCCTCACCAACCTACCGGCTGCAGACACATTGTTCGATGACCGTATTGGGAATGGTGAACTACTGCACACAGTATTTCTGGAGACAAAGTTCCACTTTTACATCGTGAAGTCCCCCTGTGCATTTGTGATTCCATCACTGTGCTAAACAGGGCAGATATCCAATAGGTTTTGGAACTTTGCACTGGCCTGTGTGAGGCGGATCGGGTCATTACCAACAGCAGCAGAATTGTACTGCAGCATAAGTTTCACTACCACTGCCTGGTGTATGCTCCACTTTATCCTGCCCATCATGCCAGGGATACAGCCTTGTTAAATGGAGAATACAGGAGGGCCTGCCTATAGTAGCACCAAATACACCTCAGAATGAGATGAAGTTACTAAATTGGGCCACTTACTCACCACATGGTATAAATAGAAAATGATACACAGATCTATCCAATGAATCAGGACTCATCTCTGCAATCCTCTCCTATACAGTCTGGGTGAGTGGTGGTGGACAATCACACAACTCACCGGGGGAGGAGGATCCACAAAGACCACCTTCCTCAAAGATTGAAGAGCCCAGCACAATAATAGGAAAGCTAAGGCTGAAACTTTCACAACAATGTTCTGACAGAAATATCGATGGGAGGATCAACTTTAGTCTCCTCCAAATGGCAGACTTCAGCTAAACGATTTACATCAAGAAAACACACAGCTGAATTCGAGAGGTGAGGTGAGAGTGACTTCACTTTTAACATGATCATAACTGCATTTGACCAAATGTCGTATCCAGGATTAACGGCAAACCTGGAGCAAATAGGAATCGTCTGCATTGGCAGAAGTTATACCTGGTACAAAGGAAGGTGGCTGGGGTTGGTGGAGAGCAACCATCTCAGCTCTGCCACAGTTCCCCAAGGGAGGGGTTCCTGGGTACGCCTGTAGATCAGAAATGGAAAGGTAGGGCACCATACCCCAACAGGATGATTGGGCTGCTCTCTCATTAGACAGAGACGACTGATGGTATATTAACTGGACAGTCATCATGCCTCAAGTGAGGGAGAGCTTGAGTAGGACAGCCCTTATCATATACCTCAGTCAGTGCAGGAATTGAACCCACACTGTTAGTATTAATCTGCATTACAAACCAGCTGTCCAACTAACCAAGTCATCACTCAGCTCCATGTGGGAGGTATTGTAATATTATTCCGTTCAGATATGTTGCTAAACACCTTTGGAGCAGGTGGAACTAGAAGCCAGCTTCCTAGCTCAGAGAGAGGGACAGCATCAGTGAGCTGTAAAAGCGCTCTCTGTCCTAGGTCCAATAATTATCAGCTGCTTCATAAATGACCATCCCTACTCAAGTGAAGTCACAACTAGGATTGTTTGCCAATGATTGGACAATATTCACCACTATTAGTATTCACTCTGATACTGAAGCAATCCTTATCCAAATGCAACAAGGACCTGGAAATATGAAGGTGTGTGTTTAACAGTGACAAGTCCCATCCCATTGCACACATGGCAGACAACAACTACCTCTAATAATTAAAAATTGAATCATATCCTCTAACGTTCAATGTCACCACCATCACTGAATTCCCAACGACCAATATCCCGCTGATTACCATTAACCAGAACTGGACTGACCGTATACTTTCATTACTCATTCCTGTAAAGGCCTTATGCTAAAACGTCGACTCTCCTGTACCTCAGATGCTGCCTGACCTGTTGTGCTTTTTCAGCGTCACACTTGGACACATATAAATTAATTGGCTACAAGAATATCTCAAGGGCTAGGAATCCTGCAGAAATAACATACCTCATGATTTCCAAAAGCCTGTACACCATCTATAAGACACACACATTGAAGGTGTGTGCGATGAAATACCCGCCCCCCTCCCCCTTTTCCCTGTGAATGCAGCTTCACCCCTCAACCACTGACACTCAGGAGCATCAATCCCTGCCATCTACACGGTGCTCTGCAGAAATTTAACAAGGCTTCTTACAGCGTACCTCTGAAACCATGACCGTCAAGAAGGACAAGGGAAACAGACACATGGGATTATCATCATGTTCGCTTTCCATTCCAAGCCAACCACCATCCTGATTGGGAAGTATATTGCCATTCCTTTAGTGTCACTATTTAAAAGTTCCCCCCCCGCCCATGGTATTAGAACATAGAACATAGAACATAGAACAGTACAGCACAGAACAGGCCCTTCAATCGACAACATTGTGCCGACCACTGATCCTCATGTATGCACCCTCTAATTCCTGTGATCATATGCATGTCCAGCAGTCTCTTAAATGTCCCCAATGACCTCGCTTACACAACTGCTGCTGGCAACGCATTCCATGCTCTCACAACTCTCTGTGTAACGAACCCGCCTCTGACATATCCTCTATACTTTCCTCCAACCAGCTTAAAACTATGACCCCTCATATTAGCCATTTCTGCCCTTTGAAATAGTCTCTGGTATCGACTCTATCTATGCCTCTCATTATCTTGTATTCTTCAATTAGGTCCCCTCTCCTCCTGCTTTTCTCCAATGAAAGGAGTCCGAGCTCAGTCAACCTCTTTTCCTAAGATAAGCCCTCCAGGCCAGGCAGCATCCTGGTAAACCTCCTCTGAACCCTCTCCAAAGCATCCACATCTTTCCTACAATCGGGAGACCAGAACTGGACGCAGTATTCCAAGTGAGGGCTAACCAAAGTTTTATAGAGCTGCAACAAGATCTCACGACTCTTAAACTCAATCGCCCGTTAATGAAAGCCAAAACACCATGTGCTTTCTTAACAACCCTGTCCACTTGGGTGGCCATTTTAAAGGATCTATGTACCTGCACAGCAAGATCCCTCTGTTCCTCCATACTGCCAAGAATCCTATCCTTAATCTTGTACTCAGCTTTCAAATTCGAACTTCCAAAATGCATCACCTCGCATTTATCCAGGTTGAGGTCATCTGCCACCTTTCAGCCCATCTCTGCATCCTGTCAACGTCCCGCTGCAGCCTTCAACAGCCCTCTATACTGTGAACAACACCTGCAACCTTTGTGTCATCTGCAATCTTGCTGACCCATTCTTCAATCCCCTCACCCAAGTCTTTAATAAAAATTACAAACAGTAGAGGCCCAAGGACAGAGACCTGTGGAACACCCACTCACTTGCAGGCAGAATATATTCCTTCTACTACCACTCGCTGTCTTCAGTTGGCCAGCCAATTCTGTATCCAGACAGGTAAGTTCCCCATTTCCCATTCCTCCTGACCTTCTGAATGAGCCTACCATGGGGAACCTTATCAAATGCCTTGCTGAAGTCCATATACACCACATCCACAGCTCGACCCTCATCAACGTTTCTAGTCAGATCCTCAAAGTATTGTAAGTCTAATTACAGCACATGGACTGCAGTGGTTCAATGTGTATCAACACAATAAATACTGGCCGAATCATATTCCATGAATAAATGAAATGAAAATATTGTCCAGACCTGCCCAATGTTGGACACTGTGCTTTGGGTTTTGTGAGCTCAGGCTGTTAGTGTCTCGGCAGTAACCTGTTTGTTTTAAACAGCTGAAGGGATGTGCTATTTTAAACAATCTGTCAGTCTCTCAGAGGCATGGCCTACATACCGAGCATCACACAGACTCTGACATTCACATCTCATATTACTGAGCTCTGAGATAGACAGAAACAATTCAAAATGTACCCAGATCTGACTGTAACATGTTTAAACACACAGTGATATTGTTGCCATGAAAATGATTATGAGTGAATATTAGCAGGGAGAAAGTGAGGACTGCAGACGCTGGAGATCAGAGTCAAAAAGGGTGGTTCTGAAAAAATAGCACAGCCATTCATGTAGACACTGAGGAGCAGGAGAGTCGACTATGAGTTCACAATATTAATAAAAAGGGAAAATAAATGTATATTTTCAAATTCCTTGTAGTTAATCATAATTTGGTCTTGGATGTGGAAATGACACTCATCATTTCAATGCTCCTGACTGTGAGTTGGGCACTGTTTTCATCATATTGTTGTTATAAAAATGAACTGAATACATGGGTGGACTTTGTGCTTAGTGGACAATCTAAAAGTTGGTGTTATGAAAGGATGTCAGAACTTCAGTAAAGAGAGTTTGCTGTTAACGGTTATAACAACGCTGCAAACATTTACACAGAAATTTCCAGCTCAAGTCACACACAAGAAAACGTTGGTCCGGGATGATGCCGGCCATCAATGGAGCTGCACAATTCTGTTTGGATACTGACATTGTGGGGCTAACATACACTGGATATGGTTTATGAGGGATTCAATGTAAGATGCCATGTGCTGCAGGAGTCCATCACCTTTATAACACCTTCATTCAGGATTGGGTCCAAGGTGCAGAATTACAGAGTTTAGGTGCCATACCAGAAGCGATATACTTGCAAGATATGGTTGCTTACAGATCATTGTTACAAATATTGAACTGCGCCATGTGCTCGTCCATTGACCAGTCTGCCCCACACACCACTCCCCGTTGTTCAGGTATGTGTCTAACCAGTCTATTGTGTGAGTAACTGCCCAGCCCCAGTTTGGGAGATTTCTGGACAGATTTTGGAGATGGTCAGTGTTTTGGAGGTCATGGTGAGGCCCAATAACACTGTGTCTGAATTCAGGCTTTTCCTCAAAGTCATTTCCAACAGCTTTGCTGCCTGCAAGATGGTGTTTTCACTGATCTGAACATGAACCGGCTGTTTACTACAGTCACTGAATTGTGTATTAGTCAAGTGTGCTCTCTGGTGTTTCAATTATTGTTCACTTCAATTGTTTTCAATTGAAAAATATTGATGTTTGGGTTATTTTAAAATATGTAAGAATCAAAGTGATATTAACACTTCATTACACAAAATGTAAAAAAAGTGACCTTTGTATATTTCCCACGAACTAATCAAAAAACAGTCAGATATTGCCTCTAAAGCAGGATTCTGTGAACAGGACTATGTCACTGGCAACTTCACCATTCTCTCTGGTAGGGTCTGTCCCACTGACAGGACATAGCCAAGCTGAGGGGGCAGTTCTTGGCATATAGTCAATACAGTGCTCAGCATTGATGCTGGATCCTGTAGCTGCTAGACTGCTCTGCGGCAGGTTATGGGGGAATTAGTAAAAGGGAAATATATCATTGACCACATCATCACCGATCTGCCTGCTGCAGATACACTTCTACATTTCATATACCGGTAAGAATGGTCACTGCACAGTCCTTATGGGGAGCAAGGGCTACCTTTACATTTTGCAGACCCACCTCACCATAATATGGGTTTCTACTGGGACAGGCGTTAAACAGATTGAACAACAAATGATGATGCATCTATGAGGTGCAATGGGCCATCAGCAGCAGCAGAATACAACTCAGTCTGCAACCTCACACCCGACATACCTGCCACTGTACAGTAACCATCACCGCCAGATATACCTCCCACTGTACAGGAACCATCACACCCCGACGTACCTCCCACTGTACAGTAACCATCACGGCACAACATACCTCCCACTGTACAGTAACCATCACGGCCCGACATACCTCCCACTGTACAGTAACTATCAAGAGCTCTGTGCTTAGCACTGCTGCCTCACAGCACCAAATCCTAGGTTCAATTCCAGCTTTGGTGACTGTCTATGTGGAGTTTGCACATTCCCCCCGTGTCTGCATGGGTTTCCTACGGGTGCTCCGGTTTCCTCTCACAGCCAAAGATGTGCAGTTCATGCGAATTGGCCATGGTGTTAGGTGCATTAGTCATGGTAAATATAGGTCAGGGAATTGTGCTTGCGTGAGTAACTCTTCGAAGGGTTGGTGTAGACTGGTTGGGCTGAAGGGCCTGTTTCCACACTGTAGGGAATCTAATCTAACCTCCGAGGTTCAAGTCAGGAATATGATGGAATAATCACTTGTCTGAATGAGTGCAGCTCCAACAGTATTCTAGTCTGGACTTACTAGCAACAGGCAACACAGTTGTGTGGGGAATATCCTGTCTCACAAACTTGATTGATTATTTTGAGCAAGTGACAAAATTGATTGATGAGGGCGTGGGGCTGGATGTTGGCCGATTGGACCTTAGCAAGGCCTTGGATATGGTTCCTTATGGCAGGCTCATACAGAAGGTGAAGTGAAATGGGATCAGTGGTCAGTTAGTAAGATGTATAGAGAACTGCTTGGTCATAGAAGGCAGATTAGTGGTGGAACAGTGTTTTTGTGACTGGAGATCTGTAAATAGATTGGCGGAGTTTCAGATTGTGAGGATGATTGCAAGAGAATACAGCGGGATATCGGTCAGCTGCAGACTTAGAGAAAACGTTATCTGGACAGTTGTGACGTGATGTGTTTTAGAAGGTCTAATGCAGGAGAGAGTATAAAGTGGATGGAAAAACTACTGGCCGCATCAACATCCGAAGGATCTTGGTGTACAGCTCCACAGTTCCCTGAAAGTAGCAACACGGGTGGATAGGGTGATCGAGAAGATTGATGGAAACCTTGCAGACAGGCATCAGAGCATACAGTATGAAAATTAACAGGTCATATTGCAGCTGTAGAGAAACTTAGTTCGGGCATATTTAGAAAATTGTGTACAGTACTGGTTTCCACACCAGCGGAATGATGTGCAAGTGTTGGAGAGGGTATGGAAATGTTTTACCAGAACGTTGTCTGGTTTGGATGGTATTAGCCAGAAGGAGAAGTTGAACAAACATGGTTTGTGTGCAGCTGGGAATCATTGGCTATGGGGCTACCTGATAGATATCTACAAAATTATCAGAGGCATAGATAGAAGGACAGTTAGAGGCTTTATCCCAGAGTAGAAATATCAATTACTCAAGACCGTAGGTTTTTGGTATAAGGGAGAAAGTTTGGGAGGTATGATCGGCAAGGTTTATTTTTGCTGTTCCAGACAGAATGTGCATGTTCCTGGAATGCACTGATAGAGGAGAAGGCGCTAATACAGCAAGGTTGAAGAGGGATCGTGGCACAAACATGAGTAAGTAGGGAACAGAATGATATAGAGGGTGTCGGAGCAAAAACTTTCTTTTTAACTTTAGAACGGCATCATGTGCCAGTTCAGGCTTGCTGGGATGAGGGGCCTGTTCCTGTGCTGGACTGATCTCGAAAACAAGATTTGAGCAAAGGAGTGGCAAGATATTGACTGAATGATTCCTGATGATTAACAGCCACATTCAGTGGGTCTATCCTCAACAACTTACAGCTTCATACCCTCCATCCCACAGTAGGGAAACGCAATATGGAGAATTGGACGTGAAAGTCAGAGCTGGTAACTGGTGACTCCATCTTGCCCCTTGCTCCTGCAGCCTTCTATCTTGGACACCAACGTCTCGGGGGACACTGCACAGACAGAAGCTGCATGTAATCCACACCGACCAATGCTGGCACATGTCACATGCCAGCCTCACCATGCCATCCCAGCACATCTCCGACCCACTGACAGTATACATTTGTACTTCAATGCTGCAGCTCAGGGTGCACTCACAACTCTCATTGCAATTCTGCTGCAAGGACACTGTGCTCAGGGACACACACCTAGCTCATGGACTGCCCCTCTGGGATGCTCACTCCGTGTTTGTACGCACTCAATGCTGCTGCAAGGACACTATGCTCAGGGGCACACCCAACTCATGGCCTGTCCCTCTGGGGTGCTCATTCAGTGTTTGTACACACTCACTTTGAACTGACTTGAATGCTCACAGAATGATTGCCTTGCCTTGCCATGCCCTCGGCAGTGTTTTCCCTCAGCCAGAGCTACGAGGCACACCCGCCTGCTGTATTGTCTTGGTGTTTAGCACAGACACAAAATGAGGAAGCCTGACATCATTGTCCACAGTCAGTCACGGTGCCCAGCTGAGTGAGTCAGGGGGAGTCTCAGATCCCAGTCAGCGAGCTTGGACACGGTCAGTCACGGTGCCCAGCACAGTGAGACAGGGGGAGTCTCAGATCCCAGTCCGGGAGCTCGGACACGGTCAGTCACGGTGCCCAGCACAGTGAGACAGGGGGAGTCTCAGATCCCAGTCCGGGAGCTCGGACATGGTCAGTCACGGTGCCCAGCAGTGAGTCAGGGGGGAGTCTCAGATCCCAGTCAGGGAGCTTGGACACGGTCAGTCACGGTGCCCAGCACAGTGAGTCAGGGGAGTCTCAGATCCCAGTCTGGGAGCTTGGACCTGGTCAGTCACGGTGCCCAGCACAGTGAGTCAGGGGGAGTCTCAGATCCCAGTCTGGGAGCTTCGACACGGTCAGTCACGGTGCCCAGCACAGTGAGTCAGGGGGAGTCTCAGATCCCAGACTGGGAGCTTCGACACGGTCAGTCACGGTGCCCAGCACAGTGAGTCAGGTGGAGTCTCAGATCCCAGTCTGGGAGCTTGGACATGGTCAGTCACGGTGCCCAGCACAGTGAGTCAGGGGGAGTCTCAGATCCCAGTCAGCGAGCTTCGATACGGTCAGTCAGCCTCTCATGGTTGTTAGGGTCAGGATCCTTCCCTGTGATAGAGTGAGGAGCTGAATGTTGGGGAGCCCCCTATCCCTCTTGGCTCTTTCTGCTCTTGTGTGGGTTGGTTCCTTCCGAAATGTGAGAATTACCAAACAGTACTAAGGGAGGTGGAATTATTTGTAACAGCTGGGGGAAAGGTAGCGAGGAGTCCCGAGTGAGTGAGTAGGCTCTTTCTCTTGGGTGCCTTAACTAATGCTAATCAAAACCAATACTTCCACCTTCATCCTTTCCCTTCCCTTCTATAGTTTCAGAATCCCTGATCCTCAGCAATATTTAACACACAGTCCTGCCATTCCTTGAGCCAGCTCTCTCAGTCCATCAGATTCCCACACACCAATCTGAATCTCGAACTCTCCAAACTCCGAGTATTCATGTCCATGCAGAGTACCTCAGATTAAGGCTTTCTTTCTTACTCCATCTTCCACTGATAAACTCGTTGTTGTAAATTAGTACCAACTGTATCTCCCATTATTTTGAGAATCCTGGTAGTATCATCTACTATTCCTTTTTGGATCCTATACACCTACCAAGTTATTTTCAAACCCTCCCAAACACCGCACAAGGAACTCAGTCCCAGCTCTGTCACGTTAGCCCATCCAGTTTGTACAGTTGCTGCCTTCCCCAGAACCAGTCCCAATGTCCCAGGAAACCGAAGCCTTTCCTGCTGCACCATCGTTCGAATCACACTCTCATCTACTTAAAACTCCGAGTTCTGTTCTCACTTGGACACGGCACTGGCAGTAACCAAGGGATTGCTACATTTGAGGTCCCGCATGCTAACCATCCACCTAGCTCACTAAATTCTGATTCCCAGACCACTTCACTCTTCCTACCCAGGTCATTCCTACCAACATGGACATTATCTTTGACTGCTCATTATCCCCCAGACGGATGTCCTGCAGACACCGCAATATTCTTAACCCCACTATCCTGGAATTACATAAACACTGACAGCTTCTTCAATTTCCTGACTCCCCTGTGCCGATTGATCCTCCTTCCTTTTCCCTCCGTCCTGCACAGTCAGGCTGCTTGTGGTGCCGCAGACATGGCTCCGACAGCCCTCCCCTGAACAACCCACACCTACATCAGCTTCCAAACCAGGAAACTGAATTGGGAGGGAGATATCAGGATATTCTTCCATTCCCTGAATGTTTCTCTTCGATTGTCTAGTCCCCTATTCCCTTTCTTCTTCTTGGCTGTCATGTCTGCAGGGTGATCTGCTCTCTGTGTGAGCTATCCCCCGAACTCTCAGCATCACAGATGTCCCATAGAGTCTCTAGTTACTATCTGAGCTCCAAGACCCAGTGTTCATCTAGGACGCGAGCAGGGGCTATGACTTCCCAACGGAACAGAACATATTTTCCATCTAACAAACATGTCTTGTCATGTCTTAAAATGCAACATGTCTAGTGTAATTTAATTACTTAGAATTAAATTAACATCAGGGGGAACAAAGCAATATGGTTAACTCCCTTATTCAACTGTGGCTGACTGAGGGTAATATATATGTTGGCTCAGAATTTCACTTCTCCCTCTTATTTCTGAGTTCAACCATTATTTCAGAAGTTGAAAAAATAAATTTGCTAACTCATATCAATTTACTGACAGTCCCTAATAACGGTGTATTATCTGCCAATGAATTTACAGCCTTTTCTGTGAAGGCTCTTGTACTTCTTCAAAATTCAGTGCAGGCAGGTCCCAGCAGCAGGTTATCTCTGTGACTCCCGCGTACGTGTAATCCTCCATCTCCCACTCCACTCTGCTCCCACACACAGTCACCGTCTCTTTGCCTCCCAGGTACGTGTAATCCTCCAGCTCCCACTCCACTCTGCTCCCTCACAGGGTCACCGTCTCTGTGACTCCCAGGTATGTGTAATCCTGCAGCTCCCACTCCACCCTGCTCCCTCACATGGTCACCGTCTCTGTGACACCCAGGGATGTGTAATCCCCCAGCTCCCACTCCACTCTGCTCCCTCACAGGGTCACCGTCTCTGTGACTCCCAGGGACGTGTAATCCTCCAGCTCCCACTCCACTCTGCTCCCTCACAGAGTCACCGTCTCTGTGATTCCCAGGGACGATTAGGCCTCGATCCTCAGTGCTGATTTATATCCTCCCACTTTGCTGCCTCTGTAACTACCAGTTATGTTAGCCTCATGCTCCTGCTCCAAGTTGCTCCGTCACATGGTCACCCTCTGTGACTCGGTGCTGATTTCGAGACTCCTGCTCTGTTGCTTCTCCAACTCCAAGTCCTCGTCACCCTCGATCATCGCTACTGATTAATATTCTCTCGATCTGTGCTGCTCTCTCTCAGGTTCCCTCCCTTTGTGACTCCCAGGTAATGATAGGCCTCAAGCCTCATATAAGATTTACAACATTCCATTCCGCACTGCTGTCTTACTGAATCGTTGTTGTGACTGGACGACAATGGAAAAGAGGAGGATCAGACAGAGCAGAGGGTGTTACAGTGACTGAGTGAGTTATATGGGCTGGAACAGGTTATCTGGGGAGCTAGGCAGTCCTGCAGTGTCGAAAGCAGGTTATTGGAAGATACAGTAAGAGTTGCAGACACTGAAGAACGCGAAGGAAATCGAGAGATAGTGGCTTGTTCATGACAGACCTTTGTAGAGTCAAAAGAGGTTTTTCTGTGCTGCTTACAGAGATGTGGAGACTTCAACAAATACAACTTGAGAGCCAGAAAGTGCTGTATGATAGTCAAGACTGTTGTATGTTGTAGTAACTGGAGGGATCATAAATCTTTGGAGCACTGGTGGTGTTCAAGGACCCTCAGGACATGAGGAGGTGCAGAGAATGGGAGCATTCCAAATATTGGGATTATAGGGGCTGGAAGTCCTGTGATGGATAAGGAGGATGAAAAGTGCCATTTTGGCACACGCAACCATTGTAATTACAGAGATTTAGGAAGGGAAGCTGTGCTATCATTGATTACAGTTATATGGAGAGTTACAGAAGCTGAAGGGGTTACACATTTTAAAAGTGAGAGATTTTATGTGATCAGAAGTTTAAACAAGAATGAGTGAATTTCAGTTATCTCTAGCACAGATGGGAATGGAGAAGGTGAGATATCGTGAGGAACTGTCAGATTTATATGGCGGGGAGTATGTAGGATATGAAAGGGAGAGCTGCATTGTCTGTATGCAGTTGCAGACATCAGGACAAGCACCTGCTGGAGGGGACACAGATAACAACAGTTCCAACGGCTGGTGCAGTGGCTCAAGAAGGCAGCTCACAACCACTTTCTCAGGGACAACTCCAAATCACCAATAAATGCTGGCTAAGCCAACAAAGCTCATGTTCATGAATGAATGAAGGAATAAAAGATCTATAAGTAGCATTGAGGTCACTCAGGCAGGCCCTTTCAACAGCACTTCATAAACCCGGAACCACTATACCCTGGAAAGACAGAAGCTCCAGGTGCACGGGAACACCAGCATTTCCAAGATGCCTTCCAAGCCACGCTCCATCCTCCCAGCACTGTGTCTGTCCCTACACCCAAAGGACTGCAATGGGTCAGGAAGGCAGCTCCCCACCACCTTCTCCAGGGAATTACAGATGGGAAGGTAATAGTGAAACTCTGCTGTTTACAGCCAGACAGAAAAATAAATCCAGCAGTGGGTGTGAAATGAAATTTCCGTTTCAGAACAACATGCAGAACATTGAGAGAGGATTTGTCTGATTGTCACAAGGCAGAGAGTGTGAAGAAAGGGCAATTTTTCACGATGGGAACTGGTGATGGGGGGGTACCGCAGGGGTCAGTTTTGGGATGACACTCTACTCATTATACATTAAGAGTCTGGACAAAGAATGTGAAGGGGTATGAGAAATGAGTTTCCAAGAAAGATCCCAGCGATTAATTCTGTGTCATATGAGGAGCAGGTGAGGTCTCTGGGTCTGCACTTGATGAAGTTTAGGCGGCAGTGGCGAAGAACCTTGTTCAAACTTGTAGAATACTGAGGGGCCTGGATGGAGTGGACGGGGGCAAGATGTTTCAACGAGCAAGAGAGACTAGGGGCCAAGGGCACAGCTTCAGAGTGAAGGGACGGCCCTTCTGAATAGAGATGTGGAGGAATATATTCAGCCAGCAGGTGATGGATCAGTGGAACTCACTGCATCATGGGGCTGTGGATGCTAAGTGATTCAGTGTATCGAACTCAGAGATAGCTAGGATCTTGATGAATAAAGAGATCAAGTGTTACCCGGAGTAAGTGAGAGATTGGGGTTGAGAAACAATTCAGCCATAAGCAAATAGTGGAAGAGACCCGATGGACCGAATGGCCTAATTCTGCTCCTATATCTGATGGTCTGATGGACTGCCCTTTTTCCGTAGGTTTCCAAGTGTGCAGTTATCATTTCTGGCATATTGTTTACTATACATTCCAGCACTTTCCTGATTATTGCTGTCACCACTTGGTTTCAGATCAACTGCAGAAAGCTACATCACAGAGTAACTTGAGAATCATTGTGTATAAATCTCAGAAAGGTGGCATACAGGGCCAGCAAGACATAGAGAAGGCAAATGGAATGCTGACATTGATTTCAAAGGGAATGGTGAATAAAAATAGGGAAGGCTTGTAATAAATATAGAGGACTCTTGTCAGTCCACACTGAGAATACTGTGAACAGGTTTGGTCCCCTATCTGGAGGGAAAATGTCCTTACATTGGAGGCAGCCCAGAGAAGGTTCACCAGGTTGTTCTTCAAAATGGAGGGATATTGATGAGAAGAGGTGAAGAGGTTGAACTTGCAGTCGTTAAAATTTAGAAAATGAGGCAAATTTATTGATACACCGAAGATTCTTGTGTTCTTACAGATTCGGTACTGAGACATTGTTTCACTGAGCAGGGATCTGTAACTGGAGATAAAGGGGAATACAGACACCAGAGAAGCTAACAGAGAAAAGCTGGGTTGTAGAGACTGGAGGATGTTACAGAGTTCGGGTGAATTGACATCACTGTTGGTGGTTAGAAATCAGATAGGTTGTTGGGTTGAAAGATGTCAAGGAGATTTACAAGGTTATCAGTTCTGAAGGAGTTACAGCGATAGTGAGGAATATAGGGACTAGAGATTACATAGATAGGGGTGGCCGTTGGAGCTTCAGGAAATACAGAGATTTGGAGGGTTGTTGGGACTGAAGATTACACAGATATTGGTGGTAGTTGGAGCTACAGAAGTTTTAGGAGAAAGGAAGGATTGTAGGCACTGGATATTAGACAGTTGGAGTGGTAGTTGGAGCTGCAGGAGTTTATAAAGTCCGGGAGGATTGTTGGTGCTGGGAGCTACACTGACATGGACAAAAGTTGAAGTTGCAGGAGAGAGGGAGATAGGGAGGGTTGAAGGGTCTGGATCAGTTCACACAGCCAGGGAGAAGTTTAGGGATTGGAGGAGCCAGAGATACTGAGGGTTGTAGGTCTGTAGGAGCTCAGAGAACTAGTGAGGACTGTGAAAGCAGGTTTGCAGCATTCCCATCAGTTACAGAGAGATGTGGAGTGCTATTCGGGAGGAGGTTACAGAAATCAACAAGATTGCAGATTATGGAAGATATTACAAAGACAGTGAGCTGTAGTATTTGAGGAGGTTACAAGAGCTTGTTGCATTGAGGAGTTGGAGGCTGCTACAGGTGTTAAACATGCTGCAAGGGATCAATATCGATCAGGGGGATTGGAAGCTCTGGAGATAAAAAATGAGAAATGCAGTAACTGAAGAATATCACAGAGATGGGGAGGAACATATGAGAGGCATTAATCACTCAGAAGTGAAAGCAGAAGTTTTCGTTAGTAGGTTTACAAAAGTCGTGAAAGGTGAGGGTGTTGTCCACAGTGAGGGGGGTGGTCTCAGGCTGCAGTCTGAAGGTTGAGGCTGGGACAGAATTTCAGCAGAGCAATTTCAATTGATTACCAGGCAAGAGCACAGCAGGCAATGAGGGGAAACTGATGAATTAAGCTGCATTTATTTTGATGTAAAATGCCTGACAGGTCAGACAGACGAACGCACGGCATAGATGGGAACATGGGACTGAGAAATCACAGGAATTACAGAAACACAGCTAAGGGAGGGACAGGGCTCACAGATCATTGTTCCAGACGACTGATTCAACAGGAAGGATAGAAGGGGAGACAAGAAAGTAAGGGGAGTGGTTCAGTGAAAACATCACTGCAGCACAGAGAGGATATTCCTGAGGATCGCCCGGTGAAGCTACGTTAGTGGATCTGAGAATGAATAATCAGTTTGATATGACGGTACGACAGGCCCGCAGTAGTCAGCGGGAAACTGAGCAGCAAATATGTCGGAGATCTCAGATATCTGTAA
This sequence comes from Chiloscyllium punctatum, assembly GCF_047496795.1. Lineage (NCBI taxonomy): Eukaryota > Metazoa > Chordata > Chondrichthyes > Orectolobiformes > Hemiscylliidae > Chiloscyllium > Chiloscyllium punctatum. The sequence continues at coordinate 25,071,708 of NC_092790.1, read as the reverse complement.
GAATGATAGGGTTGTAATGGTCGGGGATTTTAACTTTCCAAACCGAGACTGGGACTGCCAGAGTGTTCACAGCTGGGATGGGAGGAATTTTTTCAGTGTGTTCAAGAAAACTCTCTCAATCAGTATGTAACTGGCCCGACTGGAGGAAGGGATAAAACCTGACCTCCCTTCGGGAAACAAGGTAGAGAAAGGGGCTGAAGTGTTTGTGGGGGAGCACTTTTGCAAAGTCACCACAATTCTATTAGTTTGAAAATAGCGATGGAAAAGGACAGGCCTGGTCCACAAGTTAAAGATCAAAACTGGCCTTGCCCCAGTCCAGAAGGTATTAGGCAACACTGTCCAAAAGGTGATTCGTGGAAGCTGTTTGCTAGTAAAGGAACGTCGGGCAAGTTGGATTCTTTCAAAAGAGAGATAAATTAAGATTTCAGGGCCAGCATATTCCTGTTAGTGTGAAGGACCATGCTGAGTCAAGTGGGAAAAATTGGATGACTGGCGATATTGAGGTTCTGGTCAAGACAAAAGGAGACACATGTCATATACAGCCAGCTGGATTAAGTCAATCCCTTGAAGAACATTGTGGGAGTAGTATTACTCTATAGATGGAAACCATGAGGGCGTAAAGGGGAACTGACAGAGCTTTGGCAGAGAAGATTTAGGAAAATCCAGAGATATTCTACTAGCATATTAACAACAGAAGATTAACTCGGGACAGAATGTGACCCCTTAAAGATTAATGTGTGTCAACCCACAGGAAATGGGTGTGATCCGAAACAAACACTTCACGACAGAATTTACTGGGGAAAACACACTGGAAAGCAGGGAAATAAACAGTGATGTTTTCAAGAGAGTCCACATTGGAGAATAGGAGGTGCTGAAGGTTTTCAAACACATTAAAATTAGACAACTCCCTGGGAACTAATCAAGTATATCCCAGGACATTGAGGTAAGTTAGGGAAGAAACTTACAACGATTGTTCTATCACTGACAGCCATGGGTGGTGAGCTCGGAGCCTGGAGGTTGCCTAATGTTGGGCCAGTATTTAGGAATGGCTGCGACGGAAAGCTGGGGACATAAACACCAATTAGCTTGATGTCAGTAGTGCCAATGTTGTTGGAAGCAATTCCACGGGACAGGACTTACGTGCATCTGGAAAGGCAACGATTGATTAGGGATAGTCAGCATAGCTTTGTGCATACAAAGTCATGGCTCTCAAACTTGATAGCGTTTGTTGAAGAGGTGACCAAGGAGATGGATGAAGACAGAGCAGTGGACGTTGTCTATCCTGACTTCAGCAAGGCCTTAGACAGGGTTTAGCGTGGTGCACAGGTTAGTAAGGTTAGATCACATGGGATCAAGGAGAGCAAGCCAAACAAACACAAAATGGGTTTGACAGTAGGAGACAGAGGATGGTGGGAGAGGGTTGTTGTGCAGACTGAGGGGCTCTGACCAGCGGTGTGCCATAAGCATTGTTGCTGGGGTCACGCATGTGTATTATTGACAGAAACAAGAATATATGAATTATTGTTAGTAAGTTTGTGGATAGCAAAATAAGAGTTATAGTGGGCAGTGAATACAATTATCAAAGGTGATCTTAACCAATTGAGCCAGTGGGTTAAGAAATAAAAGATGGAGCTGAATTCAGGTATTTGATTTTGTTAAGACGAACAAGGGACGACTAATACAATTAATAGCAGAGCTCTGGACTGTGTTGTCGAACGGAGAGAGACCAAGGGCTGCATTTACATTGTTCCTTGGAAGTGACATCACAGGTGGACAGGAAGGAGAAAGCAGATTATGCAGACTAGCCCTCATGGGTCAGAGCATTGAGTACATGAGTTGGTCCATCATGATACGGCTGTATCAGACATTGCTGGGTCTCCAGTTGGAGTACTGTGTAGAATTCTGATCATCCTGATTTAGGAAGCATATTCTGAAAAAGTAAATGGAGCGAAGTTGATGAAGATGTTCCTGATACTGCAGGGTTTGACAGAAACAGAGAGGCTGGATAAGCTGGAAAGCAACATGGGTGAAATTAGATAGATTTGGCAGATAAGGTTAAGGATAATCCAAAAACGATTCTACAGCACACACGTACAAAAAAGCTACTAGAGAGACAATAAGGCCCCTCAAAGCTCAATGAGGCAATCTATGCCTGGAACCACAGGAGATGGCCGCGACCTGAAATGAATATTTCATGTCAGAAAGTACTGTGGACAAAGATTAGGAAACAAAAGAAAGAAACAGTGATGTCTTGTAAAGCATTACAGAAGAGGTGGTGCTCGAGGTCTTCGAACACAAAGGTAGAGAAAGCCCTCGGTCCTGAACAAGTGTATCCCAGAACATTGAGGCAAAGTGGCAGTGGGGAATGTGGCAGATATTTGTATCATTATCCTTCATATTTCCATTGGGTGTAGCTGGCTGAGGGGTGACCGTATAAAGGTTTATAAAAACATGAGGGATATACATAGGGTGAATGGTGAAGGTCTCTACCCCAGGGTTGGGGAATCCATAACTAGAGGGCAGAAATATGAGGTGGGAGAGGAAATACTTAAAAACGACCAGAGGAGAACATTTCTACACAGAGAATTGTGCACATATTGAATGAGCTGCTGCTGAAGTGGTAGAGAAAAGTACAATTCCATTATGGAAAAGACATTTGGGCAGGTAAATGGAGAGGAGAAAGTTTGACGGGATAGGGACCAAACGCAGGCAAATGCGACTCGTTCAGGAACCATGGTCAGCATGGACTAGTTGGATCGAAGGAACCGTTTCTGATCTGCATGGCTCTTTCTCCAGTTATTGGAGGAGACTACTAAGATAAGGCATGTTGTAGGCACTGAAGCAAGTTACAGCGATGGATATGGTAGTCTGGAATGCAGTATATTTCAAATCTGTGGAGGGACTATCAGGAAGGGAGGAGGTTACAGAAATAGGAACTGTTATAGGAGTTAAAAATTATTGAAGACACTGGTCCACGAGACTTGGTAAATGTACAGTGTTGGAGAGAGAACATAGAACAGAAAGATCCCAGACAGCATTCCCACCCACTCATGGGAAGCCTGCTTTCCCCTCTGTTATACTGATGTTCACTAAGACATCACAAGACTGGATAGATATCTGTGACACCCCTGATGCTGTCTCAGTTCAACAAAACTTACAGTAGGGGTGGTGATTGTCCTGGGGTGTGTCTGTACTGTGCTCCCCTCCAGCACTGTATCTAAGTCATGTCTTGTTAGCCGATATTTGGAACCCTCTCATTGCTCTCTGCTCTGTTCACTGTGAGTGATGTTACCTCACTGCAGGATTTATTGAAGGTTCTAGATCTCCCTGCCCTTTGTCTCTCTGGCTGACAAACCACCTTCAATGTGGTGATGGACGAGATACCCAGTAGTTGGGAAGTCTATTTTTCCTGAATACCTGCAGGAGATAGAGAAATAGACAGGATGGGAAATTAGACTGATGTAGTGAGGATTACACATAGAGAGTGGCAGTGAGTCCCACAGAGATCTGGAAAATCCTAGTCTCCATTCCTGGCCTGAGCTGTTATGTCTCTCTGGAGTGGAGAATTCTGTTGGCTCAGGATCTGGACTAGCTGTAAGAGTGAGAGACCTTAACAAAGGCAGAAATTGGACCCCCACAATGAGGAATACTACATGGAGAGAAACTGAGTATTATCACCAGAGTGCAGGAAGGTATCAGGATCAAACAATCATGAAGGAAAAGCAGATTCAGCTCCATGATGCACTGGTATCAGTGTTCAGGGGTGAATAGCCTGTGAGCAGGCGAGGTGAAGGCCTAGTGGTGTTATTGCTAGAGCATGTATCCAAAACCTCAGCTAATGTTCAGGGGAGGAGGGTTTGAACCCCACCATCTGAAAGGGTGGAATCTGAAATAAATTATTTTAAAAATAGTAATTGACAATCTATAAATACCATAACTGATGTACAATAGATCCAAATACTTCGCCTTTCAAGAACGACATCTGCCCATCCTCACATGGTCTGCATGACATCCCCACAGCAAACGTTTGCCTCTCAATTACCCTCTGAAATGGCCGAGCAAGTTACTCAGCTGAACGGCAGCTAGGGCTGGGCAAGAAAGGCTGGTTAGCCAGAGACATCCATATCCCATACTTGACTTTTTTAAAAAATCCATTCCAATGGTCCCACTGAAACTGTGCTGGGGCCAGTGTCCTGGCCCATCATGTCAGTAGGTTTATGGACAGGACTTTAAACTGACAGAGAGGACGCAGGGACAGGTGAAAGGAGCTTTCCAGATCTAAAGAGAAAAGGTGACGTATCAGAACAGCGTGGGAATGTGGCTGAAGACAATCAGAAAGGAACAGGATGGGACAGAGTTTAACTAAAACTATACATCAGCGAATCGATTTGTGAAAGGAAATTGTGGGAAAGAATAAATTACGCATTTTTTTGGAATGGACAAAGTCTCTTCAATAAGGTGGATGGATTTGTGACACAGAGATGAAAGAGATTTAGACACCAGAGATACGTGGTGACATGACGAACAAAAGGTGAACAGGAATATTCAATAGTACACAAACTTGCAGAAACTTGGGCAAAATGGGTAACGCTAACAAAATTGGATACCAAAGGCATGACAGAGGAAGCATTTGGCCGCAGATCATGAAGTAGAGTCAGTCTGAATGTAAATTCTTGCTACTACTTGCCAAGGACAGAAGCAACAGAACAGTTTTAGCCACCGAACAGCATTTCATTGCTCATCACTGCATTACACAAAAACTCATTGGAATTTTTTAACAAAGGCATTGTGATAATTTCGGAAAACTTCAATATTTGTATAATCTGGGACAACACACACGGTCAACATTGATATTGGAAGGGGAGTTCGGTTAATACTCAACAGAAGGACATTCCATTTAAAAAGTAAAAACCTCAGCAAGAAATCCCCACTGGTCCCGCACTCAGGACATAAGGGATCATACTAGATTTGGAGGCTGAGAAGATCCCCACAAAGTACTTAAAATCCTGAAGTGAGAGTGTGTTTTAGGAGTAAATGTTAAATGGATTGCAAAGGGTCTGCTAGAAGGAGGAGGGCTGTGGGAAGGGGAGCCATGGTCAGGGTTTATTGACACGATAGGAACAGGGAGAGGTGAAGGTTCTGGAGGTGGTGAGAGTGTTACAGAGAGGGGTCAGGGTCGGAACGGTGTTACAAAGCCTGTACGGATTGCTGCAGCTGGAGGGGTTTGCAGAGGTAGGGAGGGATATATGTATTTTTATTTATTCATTCATGGGATGTGGGTGTCACTGCCTGGACAAACATTATTTGACCCCTCTGCTAATTACCCAGATGGTAGCTCAGAGTCAGCCATATTGCTGTGGGTCTGGAGTCCAATGTTAGCCAGACCAGGTTAGAATATTTGATGTCCTTCCCTAAAGGAGGTTAGTGAACTAGATGAGTTCTTCCGACTGATCAACAATGTTTTAATGGTGGCCCCACCAATGCCTTTTACAGCCAGAACATGACATCCCAACTCTTACTCTCAATGCTCTCCCCAATGAAGGTAACCATCCCAAACGCCTGCTTCACCAGCCTGTCTACCTGTGACACCACACTCAAATAACTGTGTAGCAGCATCCCTGGGTCACTGACTGACAATACTACCCAGGGCCCAAACATTAACTGTACAAGTCCCACCCTGGTTTGTTTCACCAAAATGGAACACTTCACACTTATCTAATTAAACTCCATCTGCTATTCTTCAGCCCACTATCCCAATAGTACTGTTAATCTTGTTGTATCATATAATCTTCTCCACGAACCAATTTACCACCAATGTCAGTGTCACCTAAGAAGCTTACTTACCAGGAAACTAATATTCCCATCCAAACTACTTATCCAAATGACAAACAACAGTAGTCCCACTACACCACTGGTCACATGCCTCCAGTCAGAAAAACATGTCTCCCATCACCCTCTGGCTCTTACCATCAAGCCAATTTTGTATCCAGTTCACGAGCTCTTCCTGAATGCCATATCCTTTTTACACTGATCTGAGCTTATTACCCAGTTTACCACACAGAACATAGTACACAGAACAGTTCAGCCCAAGACCCTTCGGCCATGATGCTATGCCAACCTTTTATCCGACTGTAAGATCAAACTAACCTACATACCCTTCATTTTACTATTATCCATGTGTCTATCCAAGAGTCTACTAAATGTCCCGAATGTATCTAATGTTACTACCACCATTGGCAGTCCATCCAACTACCGAGCATTCTCTATCCTTTTATCCATCCTCCAATCACCTTAAAATTATGCCGCCTTATCATAGCCATTTATGCCATAGGAGAAAAAGTCTCTCACTATTCACTCTGTGTGCCTCTCATCACCTTGTTCACCTCTACCAAGTCACCCCACCACCTTCTTCACTCCAATGAGAAAAAAATTAGCTCCCTCAACCTTTCTTCATAAGAAAAGTCCTCTATTCCTGGCAGCATCCTGGTAAATCTCCTGTGCACACTCTCTAAAACCTGCACATCCTTCCTGTAAAAATGGGACCAGAATTGAACACAATATTCCAAGTGTGGTCTCATGGGTCACTATAAAGATGCAGTAAAACCTCACGGCTCTTAAAATCAATCCCCTTGCTAAGGAAAGCCAACACAACATGCCTTTTTAACAACCCTATCAACGTGTGTGGCAACTTTGAGGGATCTATGGACACGGACCCCATGATCTCTGTTCCTCCACATAGCCAAGTATTTTATCTTTCACCCTGTATTCTGTATTCAAGTTCAACCTTCCAGAATGAATCACTTCACACTTTTCCAGAGTGGACTCCATCTGCCACTTCCAGCCCAGCTCTGCGTCCTGTCAATGTCCCATTGCAACCGACAACAGCCCTCCACATTCCCCACCACTCCACGAACCTTCGTGTGATTGGCAAACTTACTAATCCACTCTCCAACATCCACATCCAAGTCATTTACAAAAATCACAAAGAGCAGAGTCCCAGAGCCGATTGTTACAGAACCCCACTGGTCACTGAGCTCCAGGCTCAATACTGTCCATCTGCTGCCACCCTTTGTCTTCTCTGGGCCATCCAATCCTGTACCAGACAGACAGATTTCCCTGTATCCCAATCATCCTTCTTTTCTGAATGAGCCATTAAGTATTCTGTCATATCCTCAAATAATTCAATAAGGTTTGTGAGGCATGACCCACCCCTCAAAAACCCATGCTGACCATCTCTAATTCAACATCGGTTTTCCAAGTAGACATAAATCCTGTCTTTCGTGTCCTCATCAATAATCTGCACACCACAGACATTAGACCAAATCTGTAATTCCCAGGATTCTGCCTCCGTAATATGGTCCAGACTCTACAAATCTTCTCTCCTCTGCCATGTTCCCCAGAAGGACACTGGAGGGTGGTGGGGGTTACAGAGGTAGGGAGGTATATCAGGACACGAGGACATTAGGAGGGTTGCAATGCCAAAAGGAGGCTTCAGTAATTGTGAGGTTTAATGGTGATGAAGGCATTTGAGGAGGGAGGTAGGATTGTAGGGAAATGAGAGGTTTCATAGTTTAGGTGTTTTGCTCGGGCTGCAAGAGCTTACTGAGTTGGGGAGGTTTAAGCACTGGTGGATATTACATAAACATGTGATTTTGGTTGCAGTGGCAGGAAGAGGATGCAGGAAGCTGGAGAGTATGGGGTCTAAAAGAGGTTATACAAATGAGAAGAGTTGTCAGGAGTGGAGGTGTTTACAGAGACAGCAATGGTCTTATCTGGAGCAGAGGAGCCAGATTGGGAGGGATGTGGGCACTGGAGGTTGTTTCACAGGGTGGGAGGACCATAGACCCACAGGAGGTTACAGAAATGTGGAGAGCTGTAGGGCTGGCGGGCACATGGAGATGGGAATGTTGGGAGGGATGGAGAAGTTTACAGGGATAAGGATGTTTGTAGGACAGGGCTGGATTACACAGACAGGGACTGTTTTAGGGAGCTGAGCAGATTACAGAGATAAAGAGCTTTGTATCATCTGGCGGAACAAACAAAGATATGGAGGGTCATCGTGACTGAAGATGTTTATAGATATAGGAAGGCTTAGGTTCTGGGGGTTAGTTAGACATGGAGGCTGTGGAATCTGGATTCGTTTTTGAGAGATTGAGGTAGCAAGTTTGGTTGGAGACAGTTTCACAGATAAGGGAGCATAGCACAAACAGGAGGAAGTTCCTGCGGTAGGGAGGGTTCGAGTGGAGAGTGATGTTTACACAGATGGGGGTAAGAGCTGGAGGTTATATAGGTGGGTAAGTGGATGAAGATACAGGAGGAGCTTAAATTGACAGTGTGGGTGATAGTGACGGGAGGATGTTACATAGTTAATGAGTCTTGTCGGAACAGGACCGAGAGAGGCACAGGCATTGGAGTGGGATCGACAGATCAGGAGTGTTGCAGGGACCTGAGAGGATAACACAGAGAGGGATGGTGGTAGGGTCTCCACAGACTGATGGCGTTTTAGGGACTGGAAGAGGTTATGTAGACAGGGAGGGCTGTAAGACTACAGGAGCTTATAGAGAGTTGAAGATTTGGAGCAGTTCAATGTGGAAGGGTTCTCCAACAGGAGTAGGTCACAGATAGTGAGGGTTGAGTGGCCTGAGAATGTTAAAGTGAGGGAGAGTTTTCTGGTCCGGAAGATATTACACTGACAGGAACATTTGAAGAGACTGAAGCAAAAATGCATGGAGAAGGTTACACAGATAGGGAGGTGAGTAGGGACTGAATACACAAACATGGAGGGTTGTATTATTAGACGGAGCTGAGAGGGATAGGAACTGGTGTAGGGATTTACACAGATAGGGAAGGTTGTGTTTTTGGAGAAGGTTACACTGATACAGACAGTATTAGGGAGTGTTTAATGGGCTACAGAAGAGCTCAGAGAGAATGAATTCTGGTGAGTGGAGCAGATTACAGACACAGAGATGGCTGTCGGTTTGAAAAGAGCTTCTACAGATCCGCAGTGCTGTAAGGCTGGAGGGAGGTTACAATAATAAGGGTCACCTACACTTCAGGACTTTTTTGATATAGAAAAAGTCTCAGAACGGGATTGTCAAAAGGAAGTATAGACAGTCCAGATGAGTTTACAGAGATATAAATGTTTTTGGGGGTTTCAGGATGGAACAGTGATTGGGAGTGATGTAACAAATGTCAACAGTTATAGGGAGGGTTCTAAAAGCAGGAAGAGGTGACAGTCATATTGATCGTGCTAAGGACTGGAGAAGCTTACATTGCCAAGGAGTGTTTTAGAGTCTGTTGGAGATTACACAGATAAGGAGAGTATTGGAGATGAGGCAAGGTTCAAGAGACAGGGATAGTTGACAGGACTGGACAATAACCTGAATAGAATCTCCACAGTGTGAAAAAAGGCCATTCGGCCCAACAAATCCACACCAACCCTCTGAAGAGCATCCTAACCAGACCCATCCCTCTCCCTGTCCAATAAACCCTGCATTCCTCATGGTGAACTCACCTAAACCACACTTGCCTGAATACTACAGTCAATTTACGATGGCCAATCATATATCATGCAAATATTGGACTATGGCAGGAAACCAGAGCAGCCGGGAGAAACCCACACGGTCGGGGGGAGAACATGCAAAGTCCACACAGACAGTCGGCCAAGGCTGGAATTGAAGCCAGGTTCCAGGCACAGTGAGGCTGATTATACAGAGCACTGCAGAGATTGGACGAGGTCACAAAGTTCACAAGAGTTTATTGGAACAGGAGGAAAATATAGTCAGGAACAGGAGAAGCTTACATAGATGGTGTCCATGAGAGGGACTGGAGGAGGTTAACACAATAGGGAGGGTTGTGCATTCTCTCGACAATTAGAGGTAGGGACGGTTGGGGAGACTGGATGAAGTTAGTAATAGTCAGAGTTGTACACACTCTGAGTAATGGCAGATGGAGTTTACTTCTGATCACTGTAAGGTAATGCACTGTGGGAAGTCTCATAAGCGAAGGATATACATCATGAAGGGTAGGTCCTCCTGGAGAACTGAGTAACACCGGGACCTTGGTGGGCAAGTCCCTGGATGTCTGAAGGTGTCAGCACAGGTTGACAGGGTGGGGAAGGCACCTGAACTGGGAGCAGGAGGGGGACCCACATCCTGGTGGGGCAAATTGTTAGAGCTGCTTGAAAGGATATAATCTAATCTGGCAGGCTGTTGGACCTTAAAAAGTCATAAGGCCAGAAAGAAGATTGAGGTTGGTGCACAAGTTAAAGACAGCAATTTCAGCAGACAAGGCAGGCAAGAACATAACAGGGAATGGGGGAGGGGGAACTGATGATTAAACTGCATTTATTTCAATGCAAGGGACCTGACAGCTAAGGAAGATGAACTCAGGGCATGGATTGGAACATGGGACTGGGATATTATAGTTATTACAGAAACACAGCTGAGGGAGGGACAGGACTGGCAGTTCATTGTTTCAAGGTGGAGATGCTACAGGAAGCATCGAAGGGGAGGCAGGAGAGGACGCGTGGTGGTGGGGTTTTCATTGCATGAATCATTACATCACTACCTAGAGAGGATATTCCTGTGGGATCACTCAGTGACACTATATTAGTGGAACTGAGAAATAAGAATGGGTCATCACTCTGACACGATTGTCCTAGTGACCCCGAATAATCAGTGGCAGACTGAGGAACAAATATATCAAGAGATCTCAAATATCAATCATAATAATAGGGCTGTTTATGGTTGGGGTTTTTAAACTTTCCAATCCTAGACTGGGACAGCCAGTGTTCAGTGTTTGCAAGGGAGGAATTTGGTAATTGTGTTCCAGAAAACTCCCAATCAATATGTAAATGGCCTGAAAAGAGAAAGGGGCAAAACCTGACCTCCCCTTGGGAAACAAGGTCGGGAAAGGGACTGAGGTGTGAGTGGGAAAGCATTTTGCCAAAGTGACTCAAGTCTATTACTTTGAAAATAGCGATGGAAAAGGACAGGGCTGGTCCACAGGTTCAAGTTATAAAATGGGGCCAGATTAATCTTGATAATATTAGCCAGGAACTCTCAAAAGGTGATTGGGGAGTCTATTTGCAGGGAAAGGGAAGTCTGGCAAGTGAGAATATTTTCAAAGTGAGATAAATTGAGTGATCACCACCAGCATGTTCCTGTTTGTGTGCAGACCAATGCTAACAGCATTAGGAAACATTGGCTGTCTATTGAGGGTCTGGTCAAGGAAAAGGGGCAACATGTCAGGTATAGCCAGCTGGATCAAGGGAATCCCTGAGGATCATAGGGGCTGTAGGAATACACTTTGGGTAGAAATCAGGAATGCAGAAAGGGTACATGAAATAGCCTCAGCAGAGAATGCTAAGGAGAATCCAAAAGTGATTGTATAAATAGATTAAGAGTAAAAGAGTAACTCGAGACAAAATAGTGTCCCTTAAAAATCAATGTGACCATTGGTGTGTGGAACCGCAGGATATGGCATGCCTGACTATTGCTCAGTCCATTGAGTGGAGGATTTGGGACGTCATGTTGAGATTGTGCAGACATTTATGAGGCCTCTTCTGCACTCCTCTGTGGAGTTCTGGTCACCCAGTTATTAAGCTGCAGGGGGTTCAGCAGAGATTTACCAGGACATTGTTGGATATGGAAGGCTTGAGTTCTGAAAAAATGGCTGGATAGGCTGAGTCTTTATTCACTGGAGCCTGGAGTTTGAGATGTGATGTTATAAAAGTTTATTTTAAAAAATGAAATATAGATCGATTTAATGGTAGTTGTCTTTTCCGTAGGATGGGGGACTCTCAAGAGGAGGGACCACATTTTTAAGGTTAGAAGAGAGAGATGTTAAAAAAAAAAGGCATTGGGGCAAATTGTTACACAGAGGGTGTTTTGATTGTGGAATGAACTTCCTGAGGAAGGGTGGACGTGGTTACAATTACAACGTTTAACAGACAGAGAAACTAAACAAATATTTTGCATCAGTTTTTACTGTGGAAAAGGATATGGAAGATATAGAATGTAGGGAAATATATGGTGACATCTTGCAAAATGTCCATATTACAGAGGAGCAAGTGCTGGATGTCTTGAAATGCATAAAGATGGATAAATTCCCAGGATCTGATCAGGTGTACTCTCGAACTCTGTGGGAAGCTAGAAAAGTGATTACTGGGCCTTTTGTTGAGATATTTGTATCATCGATAGACACAGGTGAGGTGCCGGAAGACTGGAGGTCGGCTAACGTGGTGCCACTGTTTAAGAAGAGTGGTAAGGACAAGCCAGGGAATTATAGAGCAGTGAACCTGACGTCGGTTGTGGGCAAATTGTTGGAGGGAATCCTGAGGGACAGGATGGACATGTATTTGGTAAAACAAGGACTGATTAGAGATAGAGATTTGTGCGTGGGAGATCATGTCTCACAAACTTGATTGAGTTTTTTGAAGAAGTATCAAGGAGGATTGAAGAGGGCTGAGCGGTAGATGTGATCTATATGGACTTCAGTAAGGCGTTCGACAAGGTTCCCCATGGGAGACTGATTAGCAAGATTCAATCTCACGGAATACAGGGAGGATTGGTATTTGGATACAGAACTGGCTCAAAGGTCGATGGAAGAGGGTGGTGGTGGAGGTTTGCTGATCAGACTGGAGGTCTGTGACCAGTGGAGTGCCACAAGGATTGGGCCTAAGAATGGTGAATCGCCAAGGGTAAGGGAGTTCAAAACTCGAGAGTACAAACGGGACATGAGAGTGCAAAGAGTTAAAGAGGGAGCTGAGGGGCAACATTATCCACAGAGGATGGTGCACATACAGAACGGACTGCCAGGGGAACATGGGAGAAAAAAGAACAATGACAACATGGAAAATAAATTTGGGCAGGTACATGGAGGGGAGAAGGTTTGAAGAGCTAAGGGCCAAACACAGGCAAATGAGACTCATGCATAATAGGAAACATGGAGAGCATTGATGAGTTGTACCACAGGTTCTGTTTCCGTGCTGTATCACTCTGTATCCAGTTAAAGAGGATTACAGTACCAATATAAAGCATGTTGTAAACACTGAAGCAATTTACAGCGATAAGGATGGTAGTCTGGAATGCAGTACATTTCAAATATGTGGAGGACTATTGGGAAGGGAGGTAGTTGCAGGGACAGGAACTATTATAGGAGTTAAAAATTACTGAAGACACTGGTGCACAAGCCATGCCATAGGCACAAAGTTGCAGAGTAGTGAGTCTTAGCACAGTGATGGAGGGAGAACACAGAACAGAGAGATCCCAGGTAGCATTCCCAACCTCTCGTCAGAGGCCTATTCTCCCCTTTGTTGTCCTGATGCTCACTAAGACAGCACAGGCCTGGATTGATAACTATGAACTCCCCATGCTGTCTCAGTGCAACGTAACTTAAAGTAGAGGTGGTGATTGAGTCTGGGGTGTGTCTGTACTGTACTGTGCTCCCCCTCCAGCACTGTATCTATGTCATATCCTGTTAGCGATGTTTGGAGCCCTCTCATTGCTCCCTGCTCTGTGCACTCTGAGTGATCTTACCTCACTGCAGGATTTATTGAAGACTCCACATCTCCCTGCCCTTTGTCTCTCTGGCTGACCAACCATCTTCAATGAGGTGTTGGATGAGACCCCCAGCAATTGGGAGGTCTATTGATTCAGGAACTTCCTAAATACCTACAGGATACAGAGAAATAGACAGAATAGAAATTTAGACTGATGCAGTGAGGGTTACACATGGAGAATGGAAATGAGCCCCACAGATATCTGGAAAATCCCACTCCATCCCTGGGTTGTGCTGTTGCATTTCTCTGGAGTGGAGAATTCTGTTGGCTCAGGATCTGGAGTAACTGGAAGAGCGGGAGGAGCTGACAGAGGCAGCAATTAGACCCACACAGTGAGGGATATCACATGGAGAGAGACTGAGTGATATCACCAGAGTGCTGCAAGACTTCAGGATCACACAATCATGTTGGAAGAATGGGTTTAGCTTCATGTGTCAGTGCTCAGGGATGAGCAACCAGTGAGCAGGCGAAGTGATGGCCGAGTGGTATTATTGCTGGAGCATGTATCCAAAACCTCAGCTAATGTTCAGGGGAAGAGGGTTTGAATCCCACCATCGGAAATGGTGGAGTTTAAAATTAATAATTTAAAAAATAGTAATTAACAATCCATAAATAAATATGAAACCATTGCTGATGTACAAAAAACCAAATACTTGTCCTTAGATAAGGGCATCTGCTCATCCTCATGTGGTCTACACGATATACCCACAGCAAAGTGTTTGCCTCTCAATTACCCTCTGAAATGGTCGAGCAAGTTACTCAGCTCGAAGGCAGCTAGGGCTGGGCAAGAAAGGCTGGTCAGCCAGAGACACCCACATCCCATACCCGATTTAATAAATAATCCATTAGGATGGTCCCACTGGAACTGTACTGGTACCAGGGTCCTGGCCAATCATGTCGGTAGGTTTATGGGACAGGGTTTTAAACTGACAGAGAGGATGCTTGGACAGGGTTCAGGTGAAAGGAGCTTTCCAAATGCAAAGAGAAAAGGTGAAGTATGGGAGCAGTGTGGGAATGTGACTGAAGACAATCAGAAAGGAACACGATGGGACAGAGTTTAACGACATCAGGGAATGTACATCAGGGAATAGGTCTGTGACAGGAAATTGTGGGAAAGAGTAAATTATGTTTTTTTTTGGAATGGATAATGTCTCTTCAAAAAGGTAGATTGATTTGTGACACAGAGGTAAAAGATTTAGACACCAGAGAGACGTAGTTACAGGGCGAACAAAAGGTGGGCATAAATATTCAATGGTTCACCACCTTGTTCAAACTCAGGCAAAATGGGCAACGCTAACAATAATGGATAACAAAGGCATTACAGAGAAAGCATTTGGCATCAGATCATGAAGTAGAGTCAGTCTGAATTTAAATTCTGGTTACTACTTGCAAAGGACACAAGCAGCAGAACAGTTTTAAGCCACCGAACTGCATTCCATTGCTCATCATTGCATTAAACAGGAACTCATTGGAATTTTTTAAACAAACACATTGTGATAATTTTGGGAAACTTCAATATTCACATAATCTGGGACAATCACATTGAAAGTGATATTGGAAGAGGAGTTCAGAAAAATTCTTTTTCGGTGTTTTTTTTGAATAACAAATTGTGCAACTGGCTAGGGACATAACTATCTCAGAGCGACCGTTGTGTGATGAAACTTAGTGAATGAGTAATGTCAGCTGGAGAGATCCTCAGAGAAATTGTGATAAAGTGCAGTTTAAAGAAATATAAAGTTTTAAAGTGAACCACAGAAAGAATAAGCTACAACGAGAAACAAAAGCAGCCAATGACATGTGTTTGAGATGAGAACTGACCAAGGCAAAGAGGCGAAACAGACTGAAATATGTGCCTGTAAATGAACAGTTTGAAGGAACAGTGTAAATCACTCAACAAAAGAACATTCCATTGAAACAGACAAAATCTCATCAAGACATTCCCACCGGCCCCTCATTCAGGACAAAATGGATCATATTAGATTATGAGGCTTAGAAGATCACCAAAAAGTACTTAAAATCCTGAAGTGACAGAATGTTCTAGGAGTAAGTGTTAAAGGGTTTGCACAGGGTCTGCTCGCAGGAGTTGGGCAGAGGGAAGAGGAATCAGTGTAAGGGTTTAATGTCACAAAACGAACAGGGAGGGGTGAAGGTGCTGGAGGTGGTGAGAGTGTTACAGAGAGGGGTCAGGGTCTGAACGGTGTTACAAAGTCAGTCTGAATTGCTGCAGCTGGAGGTGTTTGCAGAGATAGGGAGGGACATATGTATTTTTATTTATTCATTCATGGGATGTGGGTGTCACTGCTAATTACACAGAGGACAGCTCAGAGTCAGCCATGTTGTAGTGGGTCAGGAGTCACATGTTGGCCAGGCCAAGTTAGAATGTCAGATGTTCTACACAAAAGGAGGTGAGTGAACCAGATGAGTTCTTCCCACTGATCAACAATGCTTTTATGGTGGCCTGACCAATGTCTTCTACAGATACAACATGACGTCCCAACCCCTACTGTTAATGCTCTGCCCAGTGAAGGAAATCATCCCAAACGCTTTCTCCACCAGCCTGTCTATCTGTGACACCACTTTTAAAGAACTGTGTACCTGGGTCACTGGGTCACTGAGTCACTGATCCACAACACGACCCAGGGCTCTAAAATTAACTGGACAAGTCCCACCCTGGTTTGTTTCACCAAAATGGAACACTTCACCTTTATCTAATTAAAATCCATTTGCTTTTCTTCAGCCCACTATCCCAGCAGTGCTGTCCATCCTGTTGTATCACAGATAACCTTCATCACTGTCCAGTTTACCACCAATTTCAGTGTCACCCAAAAAACTCAATTCGCTTACTTAACAATATTCCCATCGAAACCATTTATCCAAATGACAAACAACAGTGGGCCCACTCCACCGCTGGTCACATGTCTCCAGTCAGAAAAACAACATGTCTCCCATCACCCTCAGTCTCCTACCATCAAGCCCAATTTTCTGTCCAGGTGACTAGCTCCTCCTGAATGCCATATCCTTTTACACTGATCTGAGCTTATTACCCAGTTTACCATAAGACACGTAGAGCACAGAAAAAGACCCTTCGGCCGTGATGATATGCCAATCTTTTATCCGACAGTAAGTTAAATGAAAGTGGCAGATAGAGTTTAATTCAGATAAATGTGAGGTGCTGCATTTTGGGAAAGCAAATCTTAGCAGGACTTATACACTTCATGGTAAGGTCCTAGGGAGTGTTGCTGAACCAAGAGACCTTGGGACTCAGGTTCATAGTTCCTTCAAAGTGGAGTCGCAGGTAGATAGGATAGTGAAGAAGGCGATTGGTATTCTTTCCTTTATTGGTCAGAGTATTGAGTACAGGAGTTTGGGGGTCATGTTGCGACTGTACAGCACATTTGTTAGGCCACTGTTGCAATATTGTGTGCAATTCTGGTCTCCTTAGTATTAGAAAAATGTTGGGAAACTTGAAAGCGTTCAGAAAAGATTTACAAGTATGTTGCCAGGGTTGGAGGATTTAAGCTAGAGGGAGAGGCTGATCTGGCTGGGGCTTTTTTCATTGGAGTGTCGGAGGCTGAGGGGTGACCTTATGGATGTTTACAAAATTATGAAGGGCATGGATAGTATAAATAGACAAAGTATTTTCCCTGGGGTTGGGAAGTCCATAGGTTTAGGATAAGAGGTGAAAGATATAAAAGAGACCTAAGGGGCAACTTTTTCACACAGAGGGTAGTACGTGTATGGAATGAGCTGCCACAAGAAGTGGTTGAAGCTGGTACAATTGCAACATTTAAGAGGTATTTGGATGTGTACATGAAATGGAGGGGTTTGGAGGGATATGGACCAGGTGCTGGCAGGTGGAATTAGATTGGGTTGGGATATCTGGTCGGCATGGACGGGTTGGACTGAAGTGTCTGTTTCCATGTTGTACATCTCTACGACTCTAACTTCCATTCCCTTCATTTTATTATCATCCATGTGCCTATCCAGAAGTATATTAAATGTCCCTAATGCATCTAATTTTACTGCCACCGCTGGCAGTGCATTCCACATACACCACTCTATGTAACGAACCTCCCTCTGAAATCTCCCCTTAACCATCCGCTAATCACCAGAAAATTATAACCCCTTGTCATAGCTATTTATGTCAGGGTAGAAAAATCTCTCTCTATTCACTCTATCTATGACTTTCATCACCTTGTTCACCTCAGCCAAGTCACCCCTCACCCTTCTTCACTACAATGAGAAAAGCCTTAGCTCCCTCAACCTTTCTGCATAAGACATGCTCTCCAGTACAGGCAGCATCCTGGTAAATCTCCTCTTTACCCTCTCTAAAGCTTCCACATCCTTCCTGTAATGAAGGGACCAGAACTGAACACAATATTCCAACTGGGGTCTAACCAGGGCTCTATAGAGCTGCAACATAACCTCACAGTTTTAAAAATCTATCCCCAAACTAATGATATTCCTTCTTACCAAGCCAATCAGCTTGGGTGGCAACTTTGAGGGATCTATGGATCTGTTCCCCCACACTGCCAAGGATCCTACCATTAACCAGGAATTCTGCATTCAGATTCAATCTTCTAAAATGAATGACTTCACACTTTTCCAGATTGAACTCCATCTGCTACTTCTCAGCGTCTTGTCAATGTCCCATTGAAACCGACAACAGCCCCCCACACTATCAACAACTCCACCGACCTTTGTGTCATTGGGAAAATTACTAATCTACTCTTCCACTCACACATCCAACTTATTCATAAAATCACAAAGAGCAGAGGTCCTGTAACCACTCCCTGCAGAAAACCACTGGGCACTGAGCACCAGGATGAATGGTTTCCATCTATCATCACCGTATGTTTTCTGTGGGTCAGTAATCCCGTATCCAGACAGACAGGTTTCCCTGTATGCCATGCCTCCATACTTTCTGAATGAGCCATAAAGGTGTTTCGTCACATTCTCAAAAGATTCAATAAGAATTGTCAGGCATGACCTGCCCCTGACAAAACTATGCTGACTATCTCTGATCAAACTATGGTTTCCAAATGAATAATAAATCCTGTCTCCCAGAGTCCTCTCCAATAATCTGCACACCACAGACATTAAGACTGACAGGTGTGCAATTCCCAGGATTATCCCTATTCCCTTTTCTGAACAAGGGAATAATATTTTCCTGCCTCCAATCATCTGGTCCGACTCCAGTGGACAGTGAGGGTGCAAAGGTCATCACCAGGTGCTCAGCAATCCACTCCATCGGTTGCTGTAGTAACTTTGGACGCATCCAGTCTGGTTCAGCGACTTATGTATCCTTATCTTTTAGAAAATTCTCAGCACATCCTCCTTCTTAACATCCACCTGTTCACGTACATTAGCCTGTTTCACGCTGTCCTCACAAACGACAAGACCCTTCTCAGCAGTGAATACTGAGGCATAGTATTCATTAAGGACCTCCTCTACCTCCTGTGACTCCAGGCACAAGTTCCTTCCACTATCACAGATTGGCCTTATCCTCACTCTGGCCTTATCCTTGTTCCTCGCATAAGTGGAGAATGCCTCACGGTTTTCCTTAATCCTTCCCAACAATGCTTTTTCATGCCCCCTTCTAGTTGTCCTAAGTCCATCTCTCGGTTCCTTCCTGGTACCTTCAGAGAATCCCTACAGTGTGGAAACGGGCCATTTGGCCCAACTCCATATCAACCCTCCAAACAGGATCCAACCCAGCCCCATTCCCTCACCCTATTACTCTCCATTTGCCCTGACTAATGCACCAAACCTACCCATCCCTGAACACTATGGGTAATTTAGCATGGCTAAGCCACCAAACTGGCACATCTTTGGGCTGTGGGGGGGAAATCGGAGCACCAGGAGGAAACCCACAGGGAGAATGTGCAAACACCCCACAGACAGTCGCCTGAGGCTGGAATCGAAATGGAGTCCGTGGTGCTATGAGGTCGCAGTGCTAACCACTGAGACACCGTGCCATCCAATGTAACTCTCTGGAGCCCTGTCTGATCCTTGCTTCCTCGACCTTAAGTAAACTTCCTCCTTCCTCTTGATTAGATGCTAAAGTCCATGTGGACAATGTTCACTGGTCTGCCTTCATCTATCTTTGGCCACCTCCTCGAAGAGTCAATCCGGTTTGTGAAACGTGGTTTCCCACTCACAAAGCCACGCTGACTATCTCGATTCAGCCCTTGCCTTTGTAAATGTATGGAGCTCTTTTCTCTAAGAATCTCATCCAACAACTTCCCCATCACTGGGCTCACTGGGCTGTAATTTCCTGGCCTTTCCCTGCAGTCTTTCAGTGATGGAACAGCGTTAGCCAACCTCCAGTCTTCCAACATCTTACTGTCCCTGTTGATAATATACATATCTCTATAAGGGATACTGCAATCTCTTCCCTAGCTTACCACAATATTCTAGGATCGACCTAATGAGCTGCTGAAAACTGATCTACCTTTATTTGTTGTAAGATTCCAGCACTTTCTCTTCTTTGGTGAGGATTCTTTCCAAGACATCACTATTTATTTCCCCACGTCCCCAAGCTTTCATGTCTTTCACCACAGTAAATACTGACAAGACTATTTTGTCTAATATCTCAACCATCTCCTCTGGTTCCACACATAGGCGACCTTATGATCTTTAAGGAGCCCTATTCTCTCCCAAGTTACTCTTTAGCCCTATTGAAACTTGCATAAGGCTTCTGATAATTCAAATACACCATATCCCCCATACCACTACACCCCTCCTACACCCTTACAATTGTGCCATTTATATTCACACCAACAAATTCAATCCAACAGGCTCGTTGCTGTATCAGTCGGCTGTCACTCACAGTTACTGTACTGCCCTTGCCATAAGTACATTCAGTGTCCTGACTGTAACCATATTGACATTCCCATCACTGTTTGGTGCCTACAAAAGAATTCCTGCTAACGGTTGCTGCTGCTTGCTTATTCTCAGCTCCACTTTTGATATTCAGATCCACATAACTGTCTCATTAATGCATTAACCTCATCTTTCCTTCACAACTTGTTGGCTTTTTGCTTAGTCTGCCTATTGGGACTAGATTGGGTTGGAATATCTGCTCAGCATGGATGGGTTGGACCGAAGGGTCGGTTTCCATGTTGTACATCTCTCTGACTCTATCACTCGATCCCAACAACCCTTCAGTATTCACTTCCCAGCGATGGTCATTCTGCAGCTACACCTCCGTAATGACAGTTCCATCATATCTGTTCACTGTCATTCCATCTGCCTTATGGTGAATACAGGGATTCATTCCTCAGTAGTGGGGGGGTTGAACAGATGGGTAGAGGTTACAGAGATAGGGAGGCTAAGAATTAAACAGAGTTACATCTGGTCAAGAATGTCAGAGGGACAAAGGTGTTTGGGGATTGGAGGAATTAACAGAGATAGATGGAGCTGGATTAGATACTGGAAATAGGGATAGGGATGGAGAAAGGAAGAGGCAGGCAGTCTCAGAGGCACAGACAGGGAGCTGTTTCATCTCGGAGATTATTGTGTATACTAACAGAGATATGGAAGGTTGTCCTGACTGAAGACGTTTACAGATATAAGAAGGCTTCTAGGGTCTGGAGGCGACATAGATAGGAAGGCAATGGAGAATGCCAGGTTACTGGGTTGGAGACAGTTACACAGATGGGGAGCGTTGCACAAACTGAAAGAGGTTCCTATGGTCGGGAGGGGTATGGTATCGGGACTGAGGGTGAAATTTTACAAGATAAAGATCGAAGAATTGGAGAAGGATAAGGAGATTACAAATTTTTCACAGCTAAGAAGGGTTGTAGGAGCTGGCACTGAGCCCAGCAGAGATCTCGATAACCCCCAGTCTCCATCCCTTGCCTGTGCTGCTGCATCGCTCTGGAGTGGACAATTCTGTTGACTCAGGATCTCAGACCATCTGTAAGAGGGAGAAATGCTGACAGAGGCAGTAAATAGACTGACACAGGGAGGGATACCACATGGAGAGATACTGAGTGATAGCACATTATTAGACACTGTATTTACAGGGAATTGTTTGAATTTGTAACAAAGACACTGGGATAATTGTGAGGGGATTCAACCTTCCTATCTCATCATCTCTTTGGCAGTGGGTCACAGATGAGGCTGACTCTCTCCCACTCTCAGTGGGGGTGGGGGAGTCTGAAGTTGTCTGTACAGACTGATGTGGCCTTCCACAGACTCTGTTACACTTGAGGCAGAAGGTGGACATGGAAAGGGGGTGGGTGGGGCGTTGATATGGCAGCGCGCTCCTTGTGCTGTTTTCTCCTGGATTCCTGTTTTCCCCACAGAAAGTCTCGAGGGGCTCGACACCTTCCCAATGCTCCTTCCCCACTTCAGACGGTCTTGGCCGATTTGATTAAGAGATGAAAAAGAACCGACCAATTCTGAAGTAACCAACATTTAGAAATGTGGAGGAGTGCAGTAGGAAGAGGAAATATTGTCAGTGATTAATCAGAGTAGCGGAACAGGGAGAATTGAAGGTGCTGGAGGTGGTGAGAGTGTAACAGAGAGGGAAAAAGGCCTGAACAATGTTACAAAGCCAGTATGGATTGCTGCAGCTAGAGCTGTTTGCAAAGGTAGGGATAGACATATGTATTTTTCATTGATTCATTCACGGTCTAAGGATGTCACCGGTTGGACCAGCATACATTGCCCTCCTGCTAATTGCCCAGAGGCAGCTCAGAGTCAGCCATATTGCTGTGGGACTGGAGTCACATGTGAGCCAGACCAGGTAAGAATGCCAGATGTCCCTCTCTAAAGGACATACGTGAGCAAGTTGATTTTTACCAGATAATCAACAATGTTTATACGGTGGTCTCACTAATATCCTGTACAGATATACCATGACATCCCAACTCCTACTCTCAATGCTCTGCCCAATGAAGGGTAACCCTCACAAACACCTGCTTCCCTGGGTCACTGATTGACAGCAGTACCCAGGGACCGAACATTAATTGTACAAATCCGGACTGGTCTGCTTTACCACAATACTACATCTTGCATTTCTTCACCTGTTATTCCTAACCTTACTGGTCCAGCAGTACTGTTGATCCCATTGTACTCTTCGATAACCCTCTTTACTGTCCACATTATCACCAATTTCTGTCTCACTTACAAACTTGCTAACCATGACTCCTGTATTATCATCCAAACTTTTTATATAAATGATACACAACAGTGACCCAGGACCGAACCCCATGGCACACCGTTAGTCACAGGCCTGCAGTTTGAGCAGTAACCCTCTATGAACATGCTCTGTCTCCTACAGCCAATCCTGTTTTGTATGCAGCTGGTGAGCGCTCCCTGGTTATGTCTGATCTAAACTTTCTATCCAGTCTGACATGCAGAACCTTGTCAAAGGCCTTGCTAAAGTTCATGTGGACATCATGTACTGCTCAGCTTTGACCTCTCACTTGTCTACCTCCACACTCAGGTTTGAGGCGTGATTTCCCGTGTATTCAGCCATGCTGATGATCATTAATCTGTCCTTACCTTCCCAAATCCACGATGACCGTTTCTCTCAGAATCTCCTCCAACAACTTACCACCCTGCCATCAGTCTCACTGGTCCGTAGTAGCTGTCGATGATACAAATATCTCTGGGAGGGGCCCTGTAATTTCCTCCCTCGTTTCTCACAAGGCGCTGGGATACATCTGACCATGTCCCAAGGTTTTTTCTAACGTTTTGCATTTTAAGACATCCAGCACCTCCTGTTCTCCAATGTGCACTCTTTTCAAGACATCCCTATGTATTTTCCCAAGTTCCCGAGCTTCCATGTCTTTCACCACAGTAAATCCTAACACAAAATATTTGTTCAGTATCTCACCCATCAGCAGTGATTCCACAAAGACAGCCTCATTGACCTTTCAGGGGCCGTATTCTCTCCCGAGCTAATTTTTAGCCCTGGTTGAAACTTGTCAAAATGCTCCTGAAATTTCACATATCCCTCTACCGCAATTTGCCTCCCCCACCCTTATCTATTCTGCCATTTATGGTCACACCAAAATATAGAATCCAACAGATTTAAAAATATTCCCCTTTTATACAATCATACATCTCCCATTGTTTCTAAACATCCAGTTATCATTTATTGTAATATCCTTTAAAACACATTCCAGCACGTTCCCGACTTACTGTAAGGCTAACACCGTTTGGTTCAGACTGACTGCGCAAAGGATTTTGGGAATCCTTGTGTATCAATCTGCAAAAGGGAGCTTACAGGATCAGCAGGTAATCGAGAAGGCAAAGGGAATGGAGTCTAAATATAGGGAGGTCTTGCTAAAACAATGCAAGTTACAAGTCAGGCCACACCTAGATTATAATGATCAGTATGCGTGCCCTAAAGAAAGACATTCTTGAATTGGAGGCAGGCCAGGGAAGGTTCACTCAGCTGATCCTGGAGATGGGGGATTTTCCAATCAGAAGAGGGAGAGTAGATTGCCCTTAAACCTAATGGGATTTTGAAGAATGGGAAAGAAATTGAATGAAACATCCAGGATTCTGAGGGGCTTTGACAGGGTGGATGCCGTGAAGTTAGAAACTCGAACAGTACAGCAGAGTAATAGGCCCTTCGGCCCACCATGGCTGTGCTGACCATGATGCTATTCTAAACTAATCCCATCTGCCTGCACATGGGTGATATCCCTCTATTCTCTGCCTGTTCATGTTTCTGTCTAAATGCCCTTCAAATGTTTGCTCTCGTTGCCACCTCTCCTACCTCCTGAGCAGCTTCCACCCTCTCGGTAAAGACAACTGGTCTCATTCATCTCACTTAAAACTTCTCACTCTCACCTTAAACCGATGCGCCCTAGTATTTGATATTTCTACATTGGAAGGAGGATTCCAACTATCCACACTATTCAAGCCTCTCCTAATGCTATATACCTGTACCAGGTCACCCCTCAATCTCCAATACTCACGCAAAACAATCCAACTGCGTCCAACCTCCTTACAGTAAACGCATTCTCATCCATGCAACATTCTGCCAACCCTCTGTTGCACGCTCCCCAAAGCCTCCACATCCTTCCTATGGTGTGTCGATGAGAACGACACGCAACCTTCCAAACATGGCCGACTGAAGTTTCATTCAGTCACAACATGACATGCAAACATCTGTACTCAATACTGTGACCAATGAAGGGAAACCTACCATACTCGTCCTTTACCACCAGATCCTACTGTGTTGTTATTTTGAGGGAGCTATGGATTTGCTTCCAATGTCTCTCTGTTTATCAATGTTTCCAACTAGTCAATTAGTGTACTTCTCTCTTCCATTTACCTTCATAAATGCATCACTTCACACCTGTCCCGATGAAATACAAGTTGCCACATCTCTGCCCAGCGTTCCAGCTGATCTACATACTGCTGCAACCTTTAACACTCTTCCTCACTATCCACAATTCCCCTAACTATCCCTAATCATTACATGCCTTTCCAAATGTCGTCTGCAAATCTACCACTCAAACTGCTGACCTTTTCATCTGAATCACAGATATAAATTACACACAGACATCGCAGCACTGATCCTTGTGAAACAGCATTGGCCACAGACGTCCAATCAGAAATTGACCACTGCACATGCCTCTGTCTACTATCACCAAGAAAATATTGTATCCAACTTACCAACGAGCATGGATTGTGATTTGATCTTCCAGATCCCCCTTGCTATTTGGAAGCTGTCCATTCAAAATGACTCTATATTTTGGTTCCCAGATTAAATTGGCTTTCTCACCAAATGCACTGACTGCATCCTTTCTTCACAACAAAACAGGAACCTGTTTGGTTTTTTGCTGATCCTGCCTAAATCCCTACAACCCCTCAATAATCACATCCAAGCCATGGTCATGCTGCAGCCACACCTCCACAATAAGAGTTTTATCATATCTGTTCCCTTTAGTTCATGCTGTCATTCCATCTGCCTTGTTGCAAATGCATGGCGTGTGTCACCGAGAGAGGGCCTTTGAGGGATGGATAGAGGCCACAGAGTGGGAGAGATGTTTGGGGGCGCGACAATGTTGCAGGGTTAAACATAGTTATAGTTGCTACAGAATGTTCGCAGGAGAAAACATTTTGTTGTTTGGAGGAAGTCAGAGAGATAAAGCATCATTGATGATATTCCAGAGAGAGGGATGTGTATAGGGTTGTGGATTGTTACATGGACTATGTTGATCAGGGCGTAGAAACATTCACAGGATTCCAGGATGTCGTACATTTAGCAACAATTGTGGGATCTGGAGAATATCACAGTGAGAGGGAGGGTAGTATGGACTGGAGAATATTATAGGGAAAGGGAGGGTGGCATGGACTGCAGAATGTTGCAAACACATGGAAGATGATATCGACTGGATAATGTTGCACGGATAGGGAGGAAGTTAAGGACTGGATAAAGTTAGAAAGAGAGATGAGTTTATGCACTGGAAGGCATGGCAGAGAGAGAGAGTGGTGTGCATGCTGCAAGTTACGACAGGGATAGGGAAGCTTATAGATACTGGAGGAGAGAGTCGTAGAGAGGCTTGTGAGAGACCAGATTCACTTATGAGCTAGGATGTACTGCAGTGAGCGGAGCCTTTTGCAGATATAACGAGAATACAATGGCCACAAAGCAATCACACCTATACATAGGAATATAGGAACTGAAGGATGTGAAGAGATTAGACAGACTAGGAGTGTTGTATGCAGTGCAGGAGATTAAACTGATAGGGATGGTTTTAGAGACTCAACAATGTTAAGAAATAATGCGAATTGCAAAGGTAAGAGCAGGTTTCAACAATTCGGAGGATATAGAACTGAAGGAGCTTTGACAGATAGCGATGGTACAGTAAAGGGAATTGTAATGGCTTCCCTTTCAGAAGCAATTCATAAGGACTCAAAACACCCTGTTTGACATGTGCATTATCTCTCGAACATTCATCAGGCAGCGCTGCAAATATTTCACTGGCTCTGCCTACCAGCTTAGACTGAACTAGCATTACCCAGAAGACCTCGGGCCACTCTACCCGTCTATGCAATTTATCAAATGAAATCAAATGAGATACAGAGTTCCTTGACAGTAGAGTCACAGGTAGTTAGGATAGCGAAGAAGGCGTTTGGTATACATTCTTTTATTGGTCAGAGTATTGAGTACAGGAGTTGGGAGGTCATGTTGCTGCTGGACAGGACAGTGGTGAGGCCACTTTTGGAATACTGCATGCAACTCTATTCTACTTCATATCGGAAGGATGTTGTGAAACTTGAAAGAGTTCAGAAAAGATTTACAAGAATGTTGCCAGGGATGAGCTATAGGGAGAGTTTGAACAGGTGATGGTTGTTTTTCCTGGAGAGTCGGAGGCTGAGGGTGACCTCATAGAGGTTAATAATATCAAGAGGGGCATGGATAGGGTAAATAGACAAAGTCTTTCTCCTGGGGTGTGCGAGTCCAGAATTATAGGGCGATGTTTAGGGTAAGAATAGAAGGATATATAAGAGAACTAAGGGGCAACTTTTTCACGCAGAGTATAGTACAAATATGGAATGAGCTGCCAGAGGAAGTTGTGGAAGCTAGTACAATTGCAACAGTTAAACGGCACCTGGATGAGTATCTGAAGAGGAAGGGTTTAGAGGGAGATGGGCCGGGTGCTAGCAAGTGGGACTACATTGGGTTGGGATATCTGATCTGCAGGATGGGACCATGAATGGGTTGTGGAACCTGGAGGATGTTATGATTTGAACCACAGGTAATGTTTGATTGGATCTTTCAGCCAATCTTACAGATGGTACATTTGCAACATTTAAGAAGCATTTGGATGGAGATATGAATAGAAAGCGTTTGGAGGGAGATAGGCCAGGTACCTGCAGTTGGGACTAGATTGGGTTGGAATATCCTGTCGGCATGGCTGGGTTGGAATGAAGGGTCTGTTTCCATGCTGTACATCCCTATGTCTGTAATATCGGCTGAATATTCCAATCAAAACTTACCTGTGGTTCAAATCATAATATCCTCCATGTTCCACAAGCCATCCCCTGTCCCATCCTGCAGGTTCAATGAATCCCGGACCCTCTCACCTTCTACAAGTCCCACGTCCCTTCCGACATTTATACCATCCTCCAGGTTCTGCAGCCTCGTAACATGGCCCAGACTCTCCAACTCCTCCTTCCTCTGCAATGTTCCCCAGAAGAGCACTGGAGAATGGTGGGGGTTACAGAGATATGGAGGGACATCAGGACGGGAGGATTTTGCAGATATTTGGAATATAGGGACTTGAGGAGGTTTCACAGTTTATGAGTGTTGTAGGGACTGGAGGAACTTGCAAAGATAGGGATAGTTTTAGATTGGAGGATTCTGCAGAAAACCTTTCCGTGGTTAACGGCAGGATTCTTCGCCGCGTGCAGGAACAAAGGGACCCCGTGTCCCTCAGGTTCCCACCCAAGTTGACAGGCTGTTCAGAAGGCGGATGGTGTGTTGGCTTTCATTAGCAGGGGGATTGAGTTTAAGAAATGTGAGATTTTGCTGCAGCTCTACAGAATCCCAGTTAGACCACACTTCGAATATTGTGAACAGTTCTGTTTGGTTCATTATAGGAAGGATGTGGAAGCTTTAAAGACAGTGCAGAGGAGATTTAGCAGGGTGCTGCCTGGACTGGAGGGCATGCCCATAGAAGGTAGGTTGTGGAAGCGAGGGCTTTTCTGATCACAGCGAAGGAGGAAAAATGGTGACTTGTTAGAGGTGTACAAGGGAATGAGAGACATAGATAGAGTGGATAACCAGAGACTACTTCCCATGGTGAAATGGCTATCACAAGGGGACACACGTTTAACGTAATTGGCGGAAGGTTTAGCTTAGATATCAGAGGGATATGGGCCAGGTGCTGGCAGGTAGGACTAGATTGGGTTGGGATATCGTGTCGGCATGGAAGGGACTGGGACGTTATTTACACAGAGTGTGGTGGGTGCGTGGAATGGACTGCCAGCCATGGTAGTAGATTCAGACACATTACAGACATCTAAGCAACTCTTGGATAGGCACATCAATGATAGTAAAATGTAAGGTTTGTAGGTTCATTTCATCTTCAGAGTAGGAGAAAAGGTCATCACAATATTGAGGGAGGAAGGACTTGTACTGGAATGGGCTATTCCATGTTCTAAATAGCAAGGGTTATGATGGCAGCAAGAGGTTTCGGGAAGCGGGAGAGGATGCGATCTGAATGAAGTGGCACAAATAGGAGGCATTGCTAAAGTTGTATGAGGTAACAGAGACAGCAATGGTCTGATCTGGAGCAGATGACCAGACTGCGAGAATTGTGGCAACTGGAGGTACTTTCACAGGGAGGGAGGAGCATAGAGCCACAGGAGGTTACAGAAATGTGGAGAGCTGTCGGGCCAACAGGAGGACATGGAGATGGGGAGGTTGGGAGGAATGGAGCAGTTTACAGGGATAAGGATGTTGGTAGGATGGGGTGTTTTACACAGACAGGAACGTTTCAGGTGAATGGAGCTGAGTACAGAGATAAAGTGGGTTGTACAGATTGGAAAAACAAATAGATGTATGGAGGGTAGTCGTGACTGAAGATGTTTATAGACACAGGAAGGCTTAGGTTCTACAGGTTATTTAAATAAAGAGGGTGTGGAATCAGATAGATTCGCCAAGTGATAAAGAGAGCAATTTTGGTTGGAGACAGTTTCACAGATTAGGGAGCATTAGTAACCTCCTCCAGTTTGGTCAGAGTGGGAAGGGTTGTAGGGGAGGGTGATGTTTACCCATGGAAGAGCTGGAGAAGATTGTGGAAATGAGTAGATGGATGGAGACACTGGAGGAGCTTACATTGACATGGTGGGTGCTGGCAATGAAAAGATATCACATTGATAGTGGGTCTTGTAGGAACTGTATTGAAAGAGTCACAGGCATTGGAATGACTTCTGCAGATTGGGAGAATTACAGGGACTGAGAGGATTGTAGGGTCTCCACAGATTGATCGTGTCTTTAAGAATATGTAGATACGGAAATCTTAAACCCAATGCACGCAGCCTTCATTTCAAGACCAGAGCCTTATTATCCCTCACCAGCCAAGGATCCCTAACCCTGCCAGCTTTTCCCTTTACCCCAATGGGGCAGACTGGTCCTGGATAATTGAGATCACACTTTGAAAAGCCTCCCATTTGCCAGTTGTTCCTTTTCCTTCAAACAGACTCACCCAATCGATTAGAATCATAATGTGGAGGTGCCTGTGTCGGACTGGGGGTGTACTAAGTTAAAAATCACCCGACACTCCTTTCCAGTCCAACCGGTTTATTTGAAAGCACTAGCTTTCAGAACACTGCTTCTTCATCAGGTGGTTGTGGAGCACAATCCTAAGGTACAGAATTTATAGCAGCAGGATGGCAGTGTCATGGAATATAATATCAAACAAATTTAGTTTAAGCCTTACATCTGTTACAGTGATCACCAGCGCTTCCAAAGCGAGTTGGATTATAGCTGGGCGTTGTGCAATTTTAAATTCACAGCATTGACGCTGGCCAGATCCTGCAGAATGGACCCAAACCTGGCCCTGTTCCAGTTTTCCTCTTCAATCTGTGGACCTGCTGATCTTTTTCCATAACGATGTTAAAACGAAGACAGTTGTGGGCACTGGACCCAAAGTGCTCTCTGAATGCCACTTCAGTCACTTGCCCGACCTGGTTTTCTGAGGGGAGGTTCAGTGTTACACCTGAGTAGAGTAGGGCCCTCTGCATATTGATTTAGGAACCTTCCTTGGACACATTTGAAAAATTGCTCTCTGTCCAGGTCTTTTTATACTCTAGGTGGCCCAGTCAATACAGGGAATATTAAAATCTCCAGCCTGCACTCCTCTATTATTCCTATAGTTATCTGCAATCTCTCTACACAGCTGCTCCTCTGGTATCTGTTGGGTCTACAACAGTCTACAATACAGTCCCAACAAAGTGACCACCCCCCTTTCTTCTTTCTAACTTCTAACCATGTGGAATTTTAAATGAACATATGCTCTAAAAATTGGAATTAATAATCCATAAATAAGTATTGATAAAAATCCAAACACTTGACCTTCAGCGAAAGACAACAGTTTACTCTCATGTGGTCTGCACGACATACCCACAGCAAAGTGTTTGCCTCTCAATTACCCTGTGAAATGGGCGAGCCAGCTGCTTAGCTCAAGGTCAGCAAGGGATGCGCAATAAACACGAGTCAGCCAGAGACATCCACATCCCATACCTGATTTTTAAAAAAAGTCCATTCAGATCAGTCCCAGCACAGTTCCAGTGGAGCAATGTCCTGGCCAATCACGTTGGTAGATTTATGGACATGGCTTCAAACTGACAGAGCAGATGCAGGGACAGGCTTCAGGTGAAAGGAGCTCTCCAAATCCAAAGCGAAAATGTGAAGCATCAGAGCAGCGTGGGAATGTGACTGAAGACAATAGAAAGGAACAGGATGGGACAAAGTTTAACTAAAACTGTAGATCAGCAAATCTATTTGTGACAGGAAATTGTGGGAACGATTAAATTATGTTTTTTTATTAATGGATAAAGTCTCTGCAACAAGCTGGATGGATTTGTGACACAGAGATAAAAGAGATTTAGACACCAGAGAGATGTGGTTACAGGGCGAACAAAAGGTGGAACGTAAATATTCAATGGTTCACAACCTTGTGCAAATTCAGGCAAAATGGACGACGCTAACAATAATGGGTAAGAAAGGCATTACAGAGAAAGCATTTGGCATCAGATCATGAAGTATAGTCAGGCTGAATGTAAATTCTGGTTCCTACTTGCCAAGGACACAAGCAGCAGAACAGTTTTCGACCACCCACCGAACAGCATTTCACGGCTCATCACTGCAATAAATAGGAATTCATTGGAATGTTTAATACAGGCATGGTGAACATTTAGTGAAACGTCAATATTCACAAAGTCTGGGACAATCACACTGACAACAGTGATATTGGAAGAGGAGTTCAGAGAACTTTTTTCCGTGTTTCTTAGAATAACACATTGTGCAACTGGCGAGGGGCGTAACTGTCTCAGAGAGACTGTTGTGTGATAAAACTTAGTGAATAAGTAGTGTCACCTGGAGGGATCCTCTGGGAAATTGTGATAAAGTGCAGTTTAAAGAAATATAAAGTTTTAAATTGAATCACAGAAAGGACAAGCTACAACTGGAAACAAAAATAGCCAATGACATGGGTTGGAGAGAAGAACTGACCAAGAGAAACAGGCTAAACAGACTGAAATATGTGCCTATAAATGAACAGTCGAAAACATTTGAAGGACAGTGTAAAATACTCAACAAAAGGAGATTCCACTGAAACAGACAAAAACTCAGCAAGAAATCCCCACCGGTCCCTCACTCAGGACAAAATGGATCATATTAGATTATGAGTCTGAGAAGATCACCACAAAGTACTTCAAATCCTGAAGTGAGAGAGAGTTTTAGAGTAAGTTTTAAAAGGATTGCAATGGGTCTGCTCGCAGGAGGAGGGCAATGGGAAGGGGAATCGTTGTCAGGGTTTATTGACACGATGCGAACATGGAGAGGTGAACGTGCTGGAGGTGGTGAGAGTGTTACAGAGAGTGGTCAGGGTCTGAACGGTGTTACAAAGCCAGTACGGATTGCTGCAGCTGGAGGGGTTTGCAGAGGTAGGGACGGATATATGTATTTTTATTTGTTCATTCATGGGATGTGGGTGTCACTGCCTGGACCAGCATTCTTTGACCCCATGCTAATTACCCAGAGATTGTTGGGGCCCTGGTGGATAAATATAATACTTTGCTGGCCACAGGTGAAGTGCTGAATGACTGGAGGATCGGTAATGTGGTTCCGTTGTTCAAAAAGGGCAGCAGGGATAGGCCAGATAATTACAGAGCAGATAGTCTGACAGCAGAGGGAAATTATTGGAAACTACTGTGAGGATGAATCAACACTTGCAAAGGTAAGGATTAACTCGGTTTAGTCATCACGGATTTGGTAGAGGAAGATACTGTCTGAGGAATTCAGTTCAGTTTTTTTAAATGGTGCTTTAGTATATTGATGAAGACAGTGCAGATGATGTGGTTTACATGGACTTGAATAAGTCCTTAAACAAGATCCAACATGGAAGGCTGGTACAAAAGGACTGGGTTCCAAGGCAAGTTGGCAAATTGGATGCAAAATTGGTGGATAGAATATTTTCACCACCGGGTGTACCACAGAGAACTGTGCAGGAACCATTGAACATTAATAACACGGATGTGAAAGCAGAAGGTATCATTCGTCGGTTTGCAGATGACATGAAAGGTGAGGGCATTGTTCATAGTGAGGAGGATGGTCTCTGTCTGCTGTCCGATGTCGATCAGATGATAATCTAAGCAGAGTTTAGTTCTGATTGAAGTGAGGTAATACTCTGTGGGAGGTACGATAAGAGAAGTACAGACATAATAAACGGTAGGTCCTTGCGGAGTACTGAGGAATACAGGGACCTTGGTGGACAAGTCCATAGATCCCTGAAGGTGTCAGCACAGGGAGACAGGGTGGGAAAGGCATCTCAACTGGGAGCAGGAGAGGAACCCATATCCTGGTGGGGTGAATTGCGAGAGATGCTTGAGAGAATATAACGTAGTCTGGCAGGGTGTTGCACCTGAAATAAACGTAAGGCCAGAAAGAAGATTGAGGCTGGTACACAAGTTAAAGACAGCAATTTCAGCAGACAAGGCAGGCAAGAACATAACAGGGAATGGGGTACAACCGATGATTAAACTGCATTTATTTCAATGCAAGGGGCCAGACAGCTAAGGAAGATGAACTCAAGGCATGGATTAGAACATGGAACTGGGATATTATAGTTATTACAGAAACACAGCTGAGGGAGGGGCAGGACTGGCAGTTCATTGTTTAAAGGTAGAGATGCTACAGGAAGGGGAGGCAAGAGAGGACGTATGGTGGTGGGTTTTGATTGCATGATTCATCACAGCAGTACTTAGAGAGGATATTCCTGTGGGATCGTCCAGTGACACTTTGTTAGTGGAACAGAGAAATAAGAACGGGTCATCTCTCTGAAACGATCGGACTGCTGACCCCGAAAATCTGTGGCAGACTGAGGAACAAATATGTTGGAACATCTTAAATATCAACCATAATAATAGGGCTGTTATGGTACGGTTTTTGAACTTTCCAAACCTAGAATGGGACTGCCAGTGTTCAGCGTTTGCAAGGGAGAAATTTGGTAATTGTGTTCCAGAAAACTCCCAATCAAAATGTAAATGGCCTGAAAAGAGAAATCTGACCTCCACTTGGGAATTAAGGTGTTGAAAGGGACTGAGATGTGAGTGGGAAAGCGTTTTGCCAAAGTGACCACAGTTCTAGTGGTTTGAAAATAGCTTTGGAAAAGGACAGGCCTGGTCCACAAGTGCAAGTTATAAAATGGAGCCTGACCAATCTTGATCGTATGAGCCAGGAACTTTCAAAATGTGATTGGGGAAGGGAATTATTTACAGGGA
This sequence comes from Chiloscyllium punctatum, assembly GCF_047496795.1. Taxonomy (NCBI): domain Eukaryota; kingdom Metazoa; phylum Chordata; class Chondrichthyes; order Orectolobiformes; family Hemiscylliidae; genus Chiloscyllium; species Chiloscyllium punctatum. The sequence goes on along the minus strand of NC_092790.1, from coordinate 25,037,657 downwards.
AAGGGAAGTTTGGCAAGTGAGAATATTTTAAAAGAGAGATAATCTGATCGATCAGAGCCAACATTTTCCTGTTTGTGTGCAGGTCAATGCTGACAGCATTCGGAAACACTGACTGTCTATTAAGGGTCTGGCCATGGAAAAGTGGGCACATGTCATGTACAGCCAACTGGATCAAGGGAATCCCTGAGGATATACAGGGGCTGTTGGAATACACTTTGAGTAGAAAACAGGAATGGAGAAAGGCTAAATGAAATAGCCTCAGCAGAGAAGGAAAGGGGAATCCAAAAGTGATTGTATCAGTATATTAAGAGTATATAAGTAACTCGGGACAAAATAGTGTCCATTAAAGATCAATGAGGCCATCGATGTGTGGAACTGCAGGATATTTGCTAAGATCCTAAACAATTTTTTCACTCCAGAAATTACTATGGAGAAAGTCTGGGGAACTCAGGGAACAAGAGTAATACATTAGACCACAATTTAAGTTCTCTGCAATTCCACTCTCTCTGCTACAGGAAGGATGTTGTGAAACTTGAAAGGGCTCAAAAAAGATTAACAAGATATTGCCCGGTTTGTTGCTGAATAAGCTGGGGTTACTGTTACTGGAGAATCGGAGGCTGAGGGATGACCTTCCAGAGGTTTATATAAACATGAGGGGCATGGATAGGGTAAGCATTCAAGGCCTTTTCCCAGAAGTTGGGGAGTCCAAAACTAGAGGGCATAGGTTTAAGGTTAGAGGTGAATGGTTTACAGAGGGACTGAAGGGACAGCTTCTTCACACACATGGTGATTGGTGTATGGAATGAGCTGAAAGAGAAAGTAACGAAGACCGATACAATTACAACATTTAAAAGGGTGTAGTAAGGGTGTAGACGTATATGGGCCAAATGCTGGAAAAGGGAATGGATTTATTTAGATCTTCTGGTAAACCTGGACGAGTTGGAGACCGAAGGGTCTGTTTCTATGCTGTATATCTCTATGACTTGAAAAGAGTGCATGTTATAGTAGAGGTGGTGCTGGAGGTTTTAAAACACAAAGCTATAGCAAGTCCAAGAACCTGATTAAGTGTATCACAGGACACTGTGGGATGCTGGGGAAGAAATTGTGGAGCCCCTAGCAAAGGTATGTGTACTACTGACAGCCATGTGTGATGGGCTGGCAGGCTGGAGGGTGGCATCATGGACAGTGAAGGAGGTTTTCTGAGATTACAAAGGGATCTTGATGAAGGGAGTGAATGGGCTGAAAAACTAGAGATGGAATTCAATCTGAATAAATACGAGGTTATGCATTTTGTAAAACAAACAAGGGTAGAGCTTATACAATTAATGTTTGGGCCTCAGTCAGTGTTTTAGAGCAGAGGGACCTCCGGGTTCGGGTACATAATCCTTGAAGTTTGCATCACAGGATAGATAAGACAGTGCTTGGCATGCCTGACTATTGCTCAGTCCATTGAGTGGAGGATTTGGGACGTCATGTTGAGATTTCACAGACATTTGTGAGGCCTGTTCTGCAATACTCTGTCCAGTTCTGGTTGCCCAGTTAACAGGGAGGATATTATTAAGCTGTAGGGAATTCAGAAGAGATTTAACAGGATATTGCTGGGTATGGAAGGCTTGAGTTCTGAAAAATGGCTGGATAGGCTGAGTCTTTTTTCACTGGAGCCTGGAGGTTGAGACATGATGCTATAAAGGTTTATGAAAAAAAATGAAGTATCTAGATCAATTTAATGGTAGTTGCCTTTTCCTCGGGATGGGGGAGTCTCAAGAGGAGGGGCCACATTTTTAAGGTTAGAGGAGAAAGATGTTCAAAAAAAAGATATGGGGCGATTTGCTGCACAGCGGGTGGTTTGAGTGTGGAATGAACTTCCTGAGAAAGGGGTTGATGTGGGTACAATTACAACATTTAAAAGATATTTGGATAAACAGGTGAATAGGGAAGGGTTGGAGTGATATGGGCCAGCAACAGGCAGCTGGGAAGAGTTTAGTTTTAGATGATGGTGGGTATCAGCTGAAGGGTCAGTTTCCATTCTGTATGGCTCTATGACAAGAATATGGTTTGATTCCATTATTGAAGAAAGGATCAGGGCTGGGTCCACTGTTGTGCATCATCGACATAAACGATTTGGTTGAAAATATAGGAGTGATTGTGCGAAAGTTTGTTGATGATCAAATGAATCGTGTAGTGGGCAGTAAATACGGTTATCAAAGGGGATACTGACCAACTGGGCCAGTGGACCAAGGAATGAAAGATGGATTTTAATTCAGGGGTTGGGTTTTGTTAAGACAAACTAGGGAGGACGAACACAGTTAATGGAAGGGCTCTGGCCAGGGTTGTTGAACAGAGAGAGAGAGAGAGAGAGAGACCAGGGGGTACAAGTTGCATTGTTTCTCGGAAGTGGCATACCAGGTGGACAGGGTGGGGAAAGCGACATTTGGCACATTTGCCGACATTGGCCAGCACTTTGTTACATACGTTGGAGATATTTGTAACATTGTCCTAAATATTTCCCTTGGGCAGAGGAGGCCACGGGGTGACCCTAAGAATGGTGAATAACCAAGGGTGGGTGAGTCCAAAACTAGAGGGGATAAACAGGAGGTGAGAGAGCAAGGATTTAAAGAGGGAGCTGAGGGGGAACATTATCCACAGAGGATGATGCATAGACGGAACACACTGCCTCAGACACAAGGGAGAAACAAGAACAATTACAGCATGGAAAAGACATTTGGGCAGGTACATGGAGAGGAGAAGGTTTGAAGAGATAAGAGCCAAATGCAGGCAAATGAGACTCATTCAGTATAGGTAACATGGGCAGCATTGAGAAGTTGGACCACAGGTTCTGTTTCCGTGCTGTATCACTCTGTATCCAGTTAAAGAGGATTAGTGTACCAAAATAAGGCATGTTGTAGACACTGAAGCAAGTTACAGCGATGGGGATGGTAGTCTGGAATGCAATACATTTCAAATATGCGGAGGGACTCCCGGGAAGGGAGGAGGTTACAGGGGCAGGGACTATTGTAGGAGTTAAAAATGACTGAAGACACTGGTGCACAAGCCATGCCACAGATACAGTGTTGCAGAGTAGTGAGTTTTAGTACAGTGTTGGAGGGAGAACACAGAACAGAAAGATCCCAGGCAGCATTCACAACCTGTCGTCGGAGGCCTACTCTCCCTTCTGTTGTCCGAATGCTCACTCAGACAGCGCAGGACTGGATGGATAACTGTCTCAGTGCAACATAAGTTAAAGTAGACGTGGTGATTGAGCATGGGGTGTGTCTCTACTGTGCTCCCCCTCCAGCACTGTATCTATATCATGTATTGTTAGCGATGTTTGAAGCCCTCTCATTGCTATCTGCTCTGTGCACTGTGAGTGATCTTACCTTACTGCAGGATTTATTGAAGGCTCCAGATTTCCCTTCCCTTTGAAGATGGTTGGTCAGCCAGAGAGACAATGAGGCGATGGATGAGACACACAGCAGTTGGGAAGTCTATTGAGTTAGCAACTTCCTGAGTACCTACAGGAAGAGATCGACAGAATGGGAAATTAGACTGATGCAGTGAGGGTTACACAACGAGAATGGAAATGAGCCCCACAGATATCTGGAAAATCCCAAACTCCATCCCTGGCCTGTGCTGTTGCGTCTCTCTAGAGTGGAGAATTCTGTTAGCTCAGGATCTGGAGCAGCTGCAAGACTGAGAGACGCTGACAGAGGCAGCAATTAGACCCACACTATGAGGGATACCACATGGAGAGAGACTGAGAGATATCACCGGAGTGCTGGAATACTTCAGGATCACACAATCATGTTGGAAGAATGGGATTAGCTTCATGTGTCAGTGCTCAGGGATGAGCAACCAGTGAGCAGGTGAAGTGGTGGCATAGTAACATTATTGTTCGGGCATTTGTCCAAAACATTAGCTAATGTTCAGGGGCAGCAGGTTTGAATCCCATCATAAGATATGGTGGAATTTAAAAATCAATAATTTAAAAAATAGCAATTAACAATCCATAAACACATATGAAACCATTGCTGATGTCCAAAAGCCACAATCCCTTAGATTAGATTCCCTACAGTGTGGAAACAGGTCTTTCGGCCCAAGAGTAACCCACTCAGACCCATCACCCTCGACCTAATACACCTAACATTATGGGCAATGTAGCATGGCCAATTCGCGTGACCTGCGCGTTTTTGGACTGTGGGAGGAAACCGGAGCATCCGGGGGCAATTCACGCAGACACGTGGAGAATGTGCAAACTCCACACAGTCGCCCATGGCTGGAATCGAACCTGGGAACCTGGTGTTGTGAGGCAGGAGTGCTAATCACTGAGCCACCGTGTCGCCCACTTGCCCTTTCGACAACGAGATCTGATCATCCTCACGTGGTCTGCACGACATAGCCACAGCAAAGTGTTTGCCTCTCAATTGCCCTCTGAAATGGCCGAACAAGCTACTCAGCTCACGGGCAGCGAGGGCTGGACAAGAAAGGCTGGTCAGCCAGAGACATCCACATCTCCTTCCTGATTTATAAAAAAATCCAATAGGATGGTCCCACTGGAACCGTGCTGGGACCAGTTTCCTGGCCAATCATGTCAGTAGGTTTATGGACAGGGCTTTAAACTGACAGAGAGGATGCAGGGACAGGGCTCAGGTGAAAGGAGCTTTCCAAATCCAAAGAGAAAAGGTGAAGTATGGGAGCAGCATGGGAATGTGTCTGAAGGCAATCAGAAAGGAACAGGATGGGACAGAGTTTAACTAAAACTGTACATCAGGGAATAGGTTTGTGACAGGAAATTGTGGGAAAGAGTAAATTATGATTTATTTTGAATGGACGAAGTCTTATCAATGAGGTAGATGGATTTCTGACACTGAGATAAAAAAGATTTAGACACCAGAGAGATGTGGTTACAGGGTGAACAAAAGTTGGAAATAACTATTCAATGGATCACAACCTTGCAGAAACTCAGGCAAAATGGGTAACAAAAACAATAATGGGTAAAAAAAAAAGCATCACAGAGAAAGCATTTGGTCTCAGATCATGAAGTAGAGTCAGTCTGAATGTAAATTCTGGCTATTACTTGCCAAGGACACAAGCAGCAGAGCAGTTTTAGCCACCGAACAGCATTTCATTGTTCATCCCTGTATTTACCAGGAACTCATTGAAATTATTTTAACAAAGGCATTGTGTTAATTTTGGAAAACTTCAATATTCGTATAGTCTGGGACAATCACACGGACAGCATTGATATTGGAAGAGGAGTTCGGTTAATTTTTTTTTCAGTATTTCTTTGAAAAACACATTGTGCAACTCTTAAGGGACAGAACTATCGCAGAGCGACCGTGTGATGAAACTGAGTGAATGAGTAATGTCACCTGCAGAGATCCTTCGGGAAATTGTGATAAAGTGCTGTTTAAAGAAATATAAAGTTTTAAAGTGATTCACATAAAGGACAAGCTACAACTAGAAACAAAAATAGCCAATGACATGAGTTTGAGAGGAGAACTGACCAAGGTAAACAGGCTAAACAGACTGAAATATGTGCCTGTAAATGAACAGTGGAAAGCATTTGAAGGAACAGTGTAAAACACGCAACAAAAGGACAATCCATTGAAACAGTAAAAACCTCAGCAAAAAATTCCCACTGATCCCTCACTCAGGTCAAAAGGAATCATACGAGATTATGAGGCTGAGAATATCACCAAAAAGTACTTAAAATCCTGAAGTGAGAGTGTGTTTTAGGAGTAAATGTTAATAGATTACAATGGGTCTGCTCGCAGGAGGAGGGCTGTGGGAAGGGGACCCATGGTCAGGGTTCATTGTAACGATAGGAACAGGGAGAGGTGAAGGTGCTGGAGGTGGTGAGAGTGTTACAGAGAGTGGTCAAGGTGCTACAAAGCCAGTACAGATTGCTGCAGCTGGAGGGGTTTGCAGAGGTAGGGAGGGACATAGGTAGTTTTATTTATTCATTCATGGGATGTGGGTGTCACTGCCTGGAACAACGTTCTTTGACCCCTCTGCTAATTACCCAGAGGGTAGCTCAGAGTCAGCCAAAGTGCTGTGGGGCTGGAGTCACATGTCGGCCAGACCAGGTTAGAATATTTTATGTCCTTCCCTAAAGGAGGTTAGTGAACTAGATGAGTTCTTCCTACTGGTCAACAATGTTTTAATGGTGGCCCCACCAATGTCTTTTACAGCCACAACATGACATCCCAACTCTTACTCTTAATGCTCTCCCCAATGAAGGTAACCGTCCCAAACGCCTGCTTCACCAGCCTGTCTACCTTTGACACCATATTCAAAGAACTGTGTACCTGGGTCACTGGATCTCTGATTGACAACACTTTCCAGGGCCCGAACATTAACTGTACAGGTCCCACCCTGGTTTATTTCACCAAAATGGAACACTTCACACTTATCTAATTAAACTCCATCTGCTATTCTTAAGCCCACTATCCCAGCCGTACTGTTCATCCTGTTATATCACAGATAACCTTCTTCACTGTCCACTTTACCACCAATTTCAGTGACATACAAAACAATTACTTACCAGGAAACCAATATTCCCATCCAAACCATTTATCCAAATAACAAACAACAGGGGACCCACTCCACCGCTGGTCACATGCCTCCAGTCAGAAAAACAACATGTCTCCCAGAAACCTCTGTCCACAACCATCAAGCAAATTTTGTGTCTAGTTGACTGGCTCCTCCTGAATGCCATATCCTTTTATACTGATCTGAGCTTATCACCCAGTTTACAACACAGAACACAGAACGCAGAACAGTTCAGCCCAAGACCCTTCGGCCATGATTTCATGCCAACCTTTTATCCAACTGTAAGATCAAACTAACCTACATACCCTTCATTTTACTATTATCCATGTGTCTGTCCAAGATTCAATTAAATGTCCCGAATGTGTCTAATTTTACTACCACCATTGGCAGTGCATTCCAACCACCTACCATTCTCTATCCTCTTATCCATCCTCCATTCACCTTAAAGTTATGCCGCCTTGTAATAACCATTTATGCCATAGGAGGAAACGTCTCTGACTATTCACTCATTCTGTGCCTCTTATCATCTTGTTCACCTCCACAAAGTCGCCCCGCCCCCTTCTCCAATGAAAAAAAGCCTTAGCTCCCTCAACCTTTCTTCGTAAGAACTGCCCTCCATTACAGGCAGCATCTTGGTAAATCTCCTGTGTACACTCTCTAAAACTTGCACATACTTCCTGTAAACAGGAGACCAGAACTGAACACAATATTCCAAGTGTGGTCTCACCAGGACGCTATAAAGATGCGGGGGAACCTCACGTGTCTTACAGCTAATCCCCTTCTCAGGTGAGCCAACACAACATATGCCTTTTTAACAACCCTACCATCGTGCGTGGCGATTTTGAGGGATCTATGGACACGGACCCCATGATCTCTGTTCCTCCACAATGCCAAGTATTCTGACTTTCACCCTGTATTCTGTATTCAAATTCGACCTTCCAGAATTAATCACTTCACACTTTTCCAGATTGAACTCCATCTGCCACTTCCAGCCCAGCTCTGCGTTCTGTCAATGTCCCATTGCAACCTACAACAGCCCTCCTCATTCCCCACCACTCCACCAACCTTGGTGTGATTGACAAACTTACTAACCCACTCTCCAACATCCACATCCAAGTCATTTACAAAAATCTCAAAGAGCAGAGTCCCAGAGTCGATTGTTACAGAACCCCACTGCTCACTGAGCTCCAGGCTCAATACTGTCCATCTGCTGCCACCCTCTGACTTCTCTGGGCCATCCAATCCTGTATCCAGACAGACAGATTTCCCTGTTTCCCAATCATCCTTCTTTTCTGAATGAGCCATCAATGTATTCTGTTATATACTCAAAGAATTCAATAAGATTTTTGAGGCATGACCTGACCCCTCACAAACCCATGCTGACTGTCATTAATTTAACAATGGTTTTCCAAGTAGTTATAAATCCTGTCTTTACAGTCCTCGCCAATAATCTGCACACCACAGACATTCGACCAAATCTGTAATTCCCAGAATTTTACCTCCGTAACATGGATCGGAATTTACAAATCTTCCCTCCTCTGCCATGTTCCCCAAAAGGGCACTGGAGGGTGGTGGGGGTTACACAGATAGGGAGGGATATCAGGACAGGAGGATTTTGCAGACATTACGAGGGTTGCAGTGCCAAAAAAGAGGCTTCAGTAATTGTGAGGTGTCATGGTGATGAAGGTATTTGAGGAGGGAGGGAGGGAGGATTGTAGGGAAATGAGAGGTTTCATAGTTTAGGTGCTTTGTTCGGGCTGCCAGTGGTTACTGAGTTGGGGAGGGTGTAAGCACTGGTGGATATTACATAAACATGTGGTTTTAGTTGCAATGCAGGAAGAGGATTCAGGAAGCTGGAGAGTATGGGGTCTGAACGAGGTTACACAAATGGGAAGAGTTGTCAGAGTTGGAGGTGTTTACAGAGACAGCAATGGTCTGATCTGGAGTAGAGGACCCAGATTGGGAGGGTTGTGGGGACTGGAGGTGGTTTGACAGGGAGGGAGGATCATAGACCCACAGGAGGTTACAGAAATGTGGAGAGCTATAGGGCTGACGGGCTCATGGAATTGGAAATTTTGGGAGGGATAGAGAAGTATACAGGGATAAGGATGTTTGTAGGACAGGGCTGGATCACAGACAGGGACTGTTTTAGGGAGCTGAGCAGATTACAGAGATAAAGAGGCTTGTATCATCTGGCGGAACACACAGAGATATGGAGGGTCATCGTGACTGAAGATGTTTATAGATATAGGAAGGCTTAGATTCTAGGGGTTATTTAGACATGGAGGCTGTGGAATCTGGATTCTTTTTTTGAGAGTTGGAGTAGCAAGTTTGGTTGGAGACAGTTTCACAGATAAGGGAGCATAGCACAATCAGGAGGAAGTTCCTGCGGTCGGGAGGGTTGGAGGGAAGGGTGATGTTTACACAGATAGGCGTCTAAGAGCTGGAGAAGGTTATGGAGATACGTGGATGATGGAGAGATTGGAGGAGCTTACAATGACAGGGTGAGTGATAGTGACGGGAGAATGATTCATAGTTCATGAGTCTTGTAGGAACAGGATCAGGAGAGGCACAGGCATTGGAATGGGATCTACAGATCGTGAGTGTTGCAGGAACCTGAGAGGATAACACAGATAGGGATGGTATTAGGGTCTCCACAGACTGATGGCGTTTTAGGGACTGGAAGAGGTTATGTAGACAGGGAGGACTGTAAGAGCTGCAGGAGCTTATGGAGAGTTGAAGAGTTGGAGCAGCTCACAGAGGAAGGGTTCTCTGACAGGAGTAGCTTATAGATAGTGAGGGCTGTATGGCCTGAGAAAGTTAAAGAGAGGGAGAGCTTTCGGGTCCGGAAGAGGTTACACTGACAGAGACAGTTGAAGAGACTGAAGCAAAAATGCATGGGGAAGGTTACACAGATAGGGAGGGATTTAGGGACTGAAGGTGAATACACAGACATAGAGGGTTGTATTGTTAGACGGAGCTGAGAGGGATAGGGACCAGTGTAGGGATTTACACAGAGAGGGGAGGTTGTGTTTTTGGAGTATGTAAGATTGATACAGGGAATGTTTAATGGACTACAGAGGAGCTCAGAGAGAATGTATTATGTGGAATGGAGGAGATTACAGACACAGAGATGGCTGTCGGTTAGAAAAGAGCTTCTCCAGGTCCTCAGTGCTGTAAGACTGGAGGGAGGTAATAATAATAAGGGTTAGCTACACTTAATTACTTTTTTGATATAGAGAAAGTCTCAGAACGGGACTGTCAAAAGGAAGTATAGAAAATCCAGATGCGTTTACAGAGATATAAATGTTTTTGGGGGTTTCAGGATGGAACAGTGATCGGGAGTGCAGTAACAAACGGCAACAGTTACAGGGATTATTCTAAAGGCAGGAAGAGGTGACAGTCATAGCGATCGTGGTAAGGACTGGAGAAGCTTACATCAGCAAGGAATGTTTTAGAAACTGTTGGAGATTACACATATCGGGAGAGTATTGAGGACGAGGCAAGGTTCAAGAGACAGGGATGGTTGATAGGACTGGGCAATAACCTGAATAGAATCTCCACACTGTGGAAACAGGCCATTCGGCCCAACAAGTCCACATCAACCCCTCTAAAGAGCATCCTAACCAGACCCATCACTCTCCCTGTCCAATAAACACTGCATTCCTCATGGTGAACTCACCTAAACCACACTTGCCTGAATATTACAGTCAATTTATGATGGCCAATCCACGTATCCTGCAAATGTTGGGCTATGGCAGGAAACCAGAGCACCCGGAAGAAACCCACACAGTCGAGGGGAGAACATGCAAAGTCCACACAGACAGTCGGCCAAGGCTGGAATTGAAGCCAGATTCCAGGCACAATGAGGCTGATTATACAGAGCACTGCAGAGATTGGACTAGATCCCAAAGTTCACAAGAGCTAATTGGAACAGGAGGAAAATATAGTCAGGAACAGGATAAGTTTATATAGATGGTGTCCATGAGAGGGACTGGAGGAGGTTAATGCAATAGGGAGGGTTGTGGATTCTCTCGACAATTAGAGGGAGGGACGGTTGGGGAGACTGGATGAAGTTATTCATGCTCAGATTTGTACACACTGGGCGAGGTTACCGAGTTAGCAAGGATTCTATGGACTGGCTGAGGTTATGGACAGCGGCAGTTGTGGGAATGAGATTTGTTACAACAATCGAGAGGATATTTCAGGCACATAGACGGTTTTAGAGGTTGCAGGATGTTAGAGAACTAGGAACTCTAGTACTGACCGGAGGGAGTCAAAGGTAAGGAACATTGTAGTGATGGGACTTAGTAACAGATACAGAAAAGATTGAACAGAGAGAGAGGGCATGGTTACAGATCTCGGGAGCATTCAGGTGGCTTCAGAACATTACACAAAAGAAGGGTTGATAGGAAACGCTGTAGGAACTGGAGGACTCTGTACAGAGTGTGAGGTGAAATGGATTGTGGAAGGTTAGAGGTAATGAAGGTACTGTAGGACAGGATGGAGGAGTGCTGTTGGGACTGGAGAAGGCTGCAGTGACATCATGTGCTGGAGAGGCTGGTGGAAGGTACACAGATGGGGAGGTTAGTAAGGACTGAATGTTACAGACAGAGTGGGCTGTAGGTGCTAGATAAAATGACAGACATAAGACTTTTTATGCGGTTTTGGTGATAGTGGTTATAACACTAGGTTTCAAAGTCGTTTTGAAAATAAATAAGGATAGAGCAGAAGTGAAGACGCCAAATTTGTGGAAGCCCCCTAATCGTTAGAATATCACCGTCACTGGGCATTATCTCGATCACGAGACAGGATCTGCCAAACAGAGACTGGGAGGAACTATTTGCTGTTGGGTTCATATACAGAAATAGAAAGTATGTTAAAGAGATACAGGGAGAATTCAGGGCCACTGTGTTCTGCGAAGAGTGAATGACAAAGGCAGTAACTCCAGTGAATACTGGTCAAGTGATATCATGAGTTTGATAGTGGAAATACAATGCAATGAAAACAGGCAAAGACCGACCAAGGCATAGAGAGTGCAAGGGGATCCTTAAAATGACGGGCAAGTAATGGGCATGAAATATCCTTGGCAGATACTGTTATGGAGAGGCCACAAGGTATTTAGTGAGTATAGTTGGAGGAAGAGTATTCCCAGGTAAACAGTGAGGCTTGTTAGAAACCAAAGGGACAATCTGTGCATGGAGCCAGAGGAAGTAGGTGAGGTCTTCAATGAATACTTCCCATCTGTATTCACACAGGAGAAAGGCATTGTCGCCGGAGATTTCAGTCAGGATGGTGAGGTTCTAGAACATGCGAAGATCAATAAGGAGGAGGTATTAAATGTTATCGCAGGCATAAAGGTGAAATCCCCAGAGCCCAATGAAATATATCCCAGTCTGCTATGGGAGGTAAGGGAGGAGATCGCTGGGGCCCTGGTGGATATATTTAATAATTTGCTGGCCACAGGTGAAGTGCTGAATGACTGGAGGATCGCTAATGTGGTTCCTTTGTTCAAGAAGGGCAGCAGGGATAGGCCAGGAAATTACAGAGCAGATAGTCTGACAGCAGGGGGAGGGAAATTATTGAAAACAATTGTGAGGATGAATCAACACTTCCAAAGGGAAGGATCAACTCGGCAGCGTCAACACGGATTTGGTAGAGGGAGATACTGTCTGAGGAATTCAGTTCAGTTTTTTTTAAAATGGTGTTTAAAAACATTGATAACGGCAGTGCAGATGATGCGGTTTACATGGACTTGAATAAGACCTCTGACAAGGTCCCACATGGAAGGCTGGTCCAAAAGGGAAGAGCCACTGGGATCCAAGGCAAGTTGGTAATTTGGATACAACATTAGTGGATAGACTTCTTAGTGTTTGAAATTCTTTCACCAGTGGGTGTTCCACAGGGATCTGTGCAGGAACCATTTCTGGTTATTATGTACATTAATAACTTGGATGTGAAAGCAGAAAGAATCATTAGTAGGTTTGCAGGTGACATGAGAGGTGAGGGGATGGTCTCAGGCTGCAGTCGGATATCGATCAGATGATAAACTGAGCAGAGTAATGGCAGATGGAGTTTTCCTCTGATCACTGTGAGGTAATTCACTGTGGGAAGTCTCATAAGCGAAGGGTATACATCATGAAGGGTAGGTCCTCCTGGAGTACTGAGTAACACGAGGACATTGGTGGGCAAGTCCCTGGATGTCTGAAGGTGGCAGCATAGGTTGACAGGGTGGGGAAAACACCTGAATTGGGAGCAGGAGGGGGACCCACATCCTGATGGGGCAAATTGTTAGAGCTGCTTGAGAGGATATAATCTAATCTGGCAGGGTCTTGCACCTTAAACAGTTATAAGGCCAGAAAGAAGATTGAGGTTGGTGCACAAGTTAAAGACAGCAATTTCAGCAGACAAGGCAGGAAAGAATATAGCAGGGAATGGGGGAGGGGGAACTGATGATTAAACTGCATTTATTTCAATGCAAGGGACCTGACAGCTCAGGAAGATTAACTCAGGGCATGGACTGGAACATGGGACTGGGATATTATAGTTATTACAGAAACACAGCTGAGGGAGGGACAGGACTGGCAGTTCATTGTTTCAAGGTGGAGATGCTACAGGAAGTATCGAAGGGGAGGCAAGAGAGGACGCGTGGTGGTGGGTTTTCATTGCATGAATCATTACATCAGTACCTAGAGAGGATATTCCTGTGGGATCACCCAGTGACGCTATGTTAGTGGAACTGAGAAATAAGAATGGGTCATCACTCTGACACGATTGTCCTACTGACCCCGAATAATCAGTTGCAGACTGAGGAACAAATATATCAGGAGATCTCAAATATCAATCATAATAATAGGACTGTTATGTTTGGGGTTTTTAAACTTTCCAAACCTATACTTGGACTGCCAGTGTTCAGTTTGCAAGGGAGGAATTTGGTAATTGTGTTCCAAAAAATCCCCAATCAATATTTAAATGGCCTGAAAAGAGAAAGGGGCAAAACCTGACCTCCCCTTGGGAAACAAGGTCGGGAAAGGGACTGAGGTGTGAGTGGGAAAGCATTTTGCCAAAGTGACCACAGTTCTATTAGTTTTAAAACGGTGATGGAAAAGGACAGGGCTGGTCCACAAGTTGAAGTTATAAAATGGGGCCTGACAAATATTGATTGTATTCGCCAGGAACTTTCAAAATGTGATTGGGGAGTCTATTTGCAGGGAAAGGGATGTCTGGCAAGTGAGAATATTTTAAACGTGAGATAAATTGAGCGATCACCACCAGCATGTTCCTGTTTGTGTGCAGGTCAATGCTGACAGCATTCGGAAACACTGGCTGTCAATTGAGGGTCTGGTCAAGGAAAAGGGGGCACATGTATAGCCAGCTGGATCAAGGGAATCCCTGAGGATCACAGGGGCTATAGGAATACACTTTGGGTAGAAATCAGGATGGCAGAAAGTGTACATGCATTAGCCTAGGCAGAGAATGATAAGGATCGTATAAATATATTGATTGTATAAATATATTGAGTAAAGGAGCAACTCGAGACAAAATGCTGTCCCTTAAAGATCAATGAGACCATTGGTGTGTGGAACTGCAGGATATGGCTAAGACCTTAAACATAATTTTTACTCCAGAACTTACTGTGGAGAAAGACTGGGGAACTCAGGGTACAAGAGTAATACGTTAGACCACAATTGGAGTTCTCTGCAATTCCAGTCTCCCTGCTCTAGGAATGATGCTGTGAAATTTAGAAGTGTTCAGAAAAGATTGACGAGATGTTGCCAGGGTTGTTGCTGAATAAGCTGGGGTTACTGTCACCGGAGATTCGGAGACTGAGGGGTGACCTTACAGAGGTTTATATAAACATGAGGGGTATGGATTGGGTAAACATTCAAGGTCTTTTCCCAGGGGTTGGACAGTCCAAAACTAGAGGGCATAGGTTTAAGGTTAAAGGGGAAAGGTTTAAATGGTACTGAAGGGACAGCTTTTTTATGCACATGGACCTGAGAGAGAAAGTGGCAGATACTGATACTATGACAACATTTAAGAGATATTTGGATGGATATATGAATCATAACGGTTTAGAGGTACATGGGCCAAATGCTGGTAAATGGGATGGATTTATTTACATCTTCTGGTCAGCATCGACGAGTTGGACCGAAGGGTCTGTTTCCATGCTGTACATCTCTATGACTTGAAAAGAGTGCATGTTATCGAAGGTTTTAAAACACAAAGCTATGTAAAGCCCCAGGACCTGATGAAGTGTATCACAGAACATTGTGGAGCCCCGAGCAAAGATATTTGTACATTGCTAGCCATGTGTGATGTGCTGGAAAGGCTGGAGGGTGGCATAGTGGACAGTGAAGACGTTGTAATCGAGGATAAAGCGGATGGCCGTCTGATCAACTCCATACAACCCTGTCACGGTGGACGCTGCAAGATGTGTCAGATTGTGGATATAGATACCACTATTACATGTGGGAAAACCTCCCACCTTGTACATGGCAGGTACTCATATGACTCAGCCAACATTGTCTATCTTATACGTTGCAGGCAAGGATGCCCGGAGGCATGGTACATTGGGGAAACCGAGCAAAGGCTACGACAACGGATGAATGGGCACCACACAACAATCAACAGACATGAGGGTTCCCTCCCAGTTGGGGAACACTTCATTGGTCCTGGACATTCAGCATCAGACCTTCAGGTGACCATCCTCCAAGGTGGACTTCGGGACAGGCAGCAGAGAAAAAAGTGGCTGAGCAGAGGCTGATAGCTAAGTTCAGTACCCATAGGGAGGGCCTCAACCAGGACCTTGGGTTCATGTCACATTACAGGTGATCACCATTGGACCACACACACACACAGATATTCCTACACACACACACACTCTCACATAGACATGGACACAGGTACACACAGACAGGCACACAGACACCCACACACACCCTTATAGACACACACACTCCCACACTCACACATGGACTCCCTCACAGACTTAAGACACTCTGCACTCACTCCTCACACACTTTCTCACACTCTCAACCCCCATCCCAGACAGACACACACAGACAGACAAAGACCGACATGCATACATATATTTTGTGGGGTGAATTTGTACTTGCAGAGTATCACTGTACTTTGCCCAAAAACTGCATGTATTTATATAAAACTCTTAGATCACTTTTTACATTAGAATCAATCTAAACATCATGGCATATACAGAGAACACAGGGGGCTAACACCTTCAACATATTGTCTAGCTATCACCATTGTTAACACTAACCAGAGAATGCAACTTTAAAAAAAATGTTTTGTGATTTACACATGAAAAAGTGAGAAACTATGACTGTATTCTAACCGATGAAAGGCTTAACAACAATCAATTTTTCAATGTATAATGTCAGTTACATCACGCAGTAAATTTTTGCTATAAATTCTGTGTTACGATCGAGCCCTCCACTATCACCTGATGAAGGAGCGTCGTTCCGAAAGCTCGTGTGTTTCCAATTAAACCTGTTGGACTATAACCTGGTGTTGTGTGATTTTTAACTCTCTTCAATAAGGTAGATTGATTTGTGACACAGAGATAAAAGAAATTTAGACACCAGAGAGACGTGGTTACAGGGCGAACAAAAGGTGGGCATAAATATTCAATGGATCACAACTTTGTGGAAACTCAGGCAAAATGGGAAACGCTAACAATAATGGATAAGAAAGGCAGCACAGAGAAAGCATTTGATCTCAGATCATGAAGTAGAGTCAGTCTGAATGTAAATTCTGGTTACTACTTGCTAAGGACACAAGGAGCAGAACAGTTTTAAGCCACCGAACAGCATTCCTTTGTTCATCACTGCATTACAGAGAAAATCAGTGGAATTTTTTAACAAACACTTTGTGATAATTTTGGGAAACTTCAATTTTCCCATAATCTGGGACAGTCACACTGACAACAGTGATAGTGGAAGAGGAGTTCAGAGAATTTTTTTTCAGTGTTTCTTTGAATAACAAATTGTGCAACTGGCGAGGGACGGAACTATCTCAGAGCGATCGTTGTGTGATCACACTTAGTGAATGAGTAATGTCACCTGGAGAGATCTTCAGGGAAATTGTGATAAATTGCAATTAAAGAAATATAAAGTTTTAAAGTGAATCACAGAAAGGACACACTACAACTAGAAACAAAAACAGCCAATGACATGGGTTTGAGATGAGAACTGACCAAGGTAAAGAGGCGAAACAAACTGAAGTATGTGCCTGTAAGTGAACAGTGGAAAACATTTGAAAGGACAGTGTAAATCATTCAACAAAAGAACATTCCATTCAAACAGACAAAACCTTAGCAAGAAATTCCCACCGGCCTCTCACTCAGGACAAAATGGATCATATTAGATTATGAGGATTAGAAGATCACCAAAAAGTACTTAAAATCCTGAAGTGAGGGAGTGTTTTAGGAGTAAGTGTTGAACGGCTTTGAAAGTGTCTGCTACCAGGAGTTGGGCAGTGGGAAGGGGAATCATTGTCAGGGTTTAATGTCACAAAAGGAACAGGGAGAGGTGAAGGTGCCGGAGGTGGTGAGAGTGTTACAGAGAGTGGTCAGGGCCTGAACGATGTTACAAAACCAGTACTGATTGCTGCAGCTGGAGGGGTTTGCAGAGGTAGGGAGGGACACACGTATTTTTATTTATTCATTCATGGGATGTGGGTTTCACTGCTAATTACCCAAAGGACAGCTCAGAGTCAGCCATATTGCAGTGGGTGTGGAGTCACATGTTAGCCAGGCCAAGTTAGAATGTCAGATGTTCTACACAAAAGGAGGTCAGTGAACCAGATGAGTTCTTCCCACTGATCAACAATGCTTTTATGGTGACCTGACCAATGTCTTGTACAGATACAACATGACATCCCAACTCCTACTCTCAATGCTCTCCCCAATGAAGGTAACCATCCCAAACACCTGCTTCACCAGCCTGTCTCCCTGTGACACCACTTCCAAAGACCTGTGTACCTACATCCCTGGGTCACAGACTGACAACATTCCCAGGGCCTAAACATTAACTATACAAGTCCCGCCCTGGTTTGTTTCACGAAAATGGAACAATTCACATTTATCTAATTAAACTTCATCTGCTATTCTTCAGCCCACTATCCCAGCAGTACCGTTCTTCCTGTTGTATCACAGATAACCTTCATCATTGTCCAGTTTACCACCAATTTCAGTGTCACCCAAAAAACTTACTTAACTGACTGAACAATATTCCCATCCAAACCATTTATCCAAATGACAAACACCAGGGGACCCACCCCATCGCTGGTCACCGGTCTCCAGTCAGAAAAATAACATGTCCCCCATCACCCTCGGTCTCATACCATCAAGCCCAATTTTCTGTCCAGTTGACTAGCTCCTCCTGAATGCCATATCCTTTTACACTGATCTGACCTTATTACCCAGTTTACCATACGACATATAGAACACAGAACAGTACAGAACAAGACCCTTCGGCCATGATGATATGCCAATCTTTTATCCGACCGTGACAGAAAAAATAAAAGTGTCAGACAGAGTTGAGTTCAGATAAATGCGAGGTGGTGCATTTTGGGAAAGCAAATCTTCGCAGGACTTATACACTTAATGGTAAGGTCGTAGGGAGTGTTGCTGAACCAAGAGACCTTGGGGTGCAGGTTTATAGCACCTTGAAAGTGGAGTCGCAGGTAGATAGGATAGTGAAGAAGGCGTTTGGTATGCTTTCCTTTATTGGTCAGAGTATTGAGTACAGGAGTTGGGAGGCCATGTTGCGAGAGTACAACACATTGGTTAGGCCACTGTTTTAATATTGCGTGCAATTTTGATTTCCTTACTATCGGAAAGATATTGGGAAACTTGAAAGGGTTCAGAAAAGATTTACAAGGATGTTGCCAGGGCTGGAGGATTTGAGTTATAGGTAGAGGCTGAACAGGCTGGGGCTGTTTTCCTTGGAGCGTCGGAGGCTGAGGGGTGACATATAGAGGTTTACAAAACTATGAGGGTCATGGATAGGGTAAATAGACAAAGTCTTTTCCCTGGGGTTGGGGAGTCCAGAACTAGAGGGCATAGGTTATCGATGATAAAAAAGAGACCTAAGGGGCAACTTTTTCATGCAGATGGTGGTATGTGTATGGAATGAGCTGCCAGTGGAAGTGGTGGAGACTGGTACAATTTCAACATTTAAGAGGTATTTGGATGGGTATTTGAATAGTAGGGGCTTGGAGGGATATGGACCGGGTGCTGGCAGGTGGGACTAGATTGGGTTGGGATGTCTGGTCGGCATGGACAGGTTGGACTGAAGTGTCTGTTTCCATGTTGTACATCTCTACGACTCTAACTTCCATCCCCTTCATTTTATTATTATCCATGTGCCTATCCAAAAGTATATTAAGTTTCCCTAATGCATCTAATTTTACTGCCACCGCTGCCAGTGCATTCCACTCAGCCACCACTCTGTATGTAACGGACCTACCTCTGAAATCTCCCCTTAACCATCCACTAATCACCCGAAAATTATAACCCCTTGTAATAACTATTTATATGAGGGTAAAAAATATCTCTCTCTATTCACTCTATCTATGACTCTTATCACCTTGTTCACCTCTGCCACGTCACCCCTCACCTTTCTTCACTCCAATGAGAAAAACCTTAGCTCCCTCAACATTTCGTCATAGGACATGCCCTCCAGTACAGGCAGCATCCTGGTAAATCTCCTCTTTATCCTCTCTAAAGCTTCCACATCCTTCCTGTACTGAGGGGACCAGAACTGAACACAATATTCCAAGTCGGTTCGAACTAGGCCTCTATAGAGCTGCAGCATAACCTCACCACTTTAAAATTCAATCCCCTAACTAATGAAATCCCACACAATATATTGCTTCTTAACAAGCCAATCAGCTTGGGTGGCTACATTGAGGGAGCCCTCTGTTCCTCCACACTGCCAAAGATCCTACCTTTAAATCTGTATTCTGCATCCAAATTCAATCTTCAAAATGAATGACTTCACACTTTTCCCAGAACTCCATCTGCCATTTCTCAGCCCAGCTCTGCATCCTGTCAATATCCCGTTCCAGCCGACAACAGCCGTCCGCACTATCAACCACTCCACCAACCTTCGTGTCATTGGGAAACTTACTAACCCTTTTTCAATCACACATCCAATTCATTCATAAAATCACAAAGAGCAGATGTCCTGTAACCTCTCTCTGCAGAAAACCACTGGTCACTGAGCTCCAGGATGAATGCTTTCCATCTATCATCACCCTCTGTCTTCTGTGGGCCAGTAATCCTGTATCCAGACAGACAGGTTTCCCTGTATCCCGTGCCTCCGTACTTTCTGAATGTGCCATAAAGATGTTTTGTCACATTCTCAAAAGATTCAAATAAGACTTGTAAGGCATGACCTGCCCCTGACAAAACCATGCTGACTATCTCGAATCTAACTATGGTTTTCCAAGGAATAATAAATCCTGTCTCCCAGAGCCCTCTCCAATAATCTGCACACCACAGACATAAGACTGACAGGTGTGCAATTCCCAGGATTATCCCTATTCCCTTTCCTGAACAAGGAATAATATTTTCCTGCCTCCAATCATCTGGTCCGACTGAAGTGGAGAGTGAGGCTGCAAAGGTCATCAGCAGGTGCGCAGCAACCACTCCCTCGTTTGCTGTCGTAACTTTGGATGCATCCAGTCTGGTTCAGCGACTTATGTATCCTTATCTTTCACAAAATTCTCAGCCCATCTCCTTCGTAACATCCACCTGTTCATGTACATCAGCCAGTTTCACGCTGTCCTCGCAAACGACAAGACCCTTCTCAGCAGTGAATACTGAGGCATAGCATTCAGTAAGGACGTCCCCTTCCTCCTGTGACTCCAGGCACAAGTTCCTTCCACTATCCCAGATTAGCCTTATCCTCACTCTGACCATCCTCCTGTTCCTCGCATAAATTAGATTAGATTACGTACAGTGTGGAAACAGGCCCTTCAGCCCAACAAGTCCACACCACCCCGCCGAAGCGCAACCCACCCATACCCCTACATCTACCCCTTACCGAACACTAGGGGCAATTTAGCATGGCCAATTCACCTGACCAGAACATCTTTGGAGTCTGGGAGGAAACCGAAGGAAACCCACGCAGACACGGGGAGAATGTGCAAACTCCACACAGTCAGTCGCCTGAGGTGGGAATTGAACCCGGGTCTCTGGCGCTGTGAGGCTGCAGTGCTAACCACTGTGCCACTGTGCCACCGTGCCGCCCTAATGGAGAATGTCTCACGGTTTTCCTTAATCCTTCCCAACAAAGCTTTTTCATGCACCCTTCTAGTTGCCCTAAGTCCATCTCTTGGTTCCTTCCTGGTACCTTCAGGGAATCCCTACAGTGTGGAAACGGGCCATTTGGCTCTATACCTCCATATCAACCCTCCAAACAGTATCCAACCCAGCCCCATTCCCCCACCCTATTACTCTCCATTTGCCCTGACTAATGCACCAAACCTACCCATCCCTGAACACTATGGGTAATTTAGCATGGCTAAGACACCAAACTGGCACATCTTTGGGCTGTGGGGGGGAAACCGGAGCACCTGGAGGAAACCCACAGGGAGAATGCGCAAACACCCCAGAGACAGTCGCCTGAGGCTGGAATCGAAATGGAGTCCGTGGTGCTATGAGGTCGCAGTGCTAACCACTGAGACACCGTACCATCCAATGTAACTCTCTGGAGCCCTGTCTGATCCTTGCTTCCTCGACCTGAAGTAAGCTTCCTTCTTCCTCTTGATAAGATGCTAAAGTCCACGTGGACAATACTCTGCCTTCATCTATCTTTGGCCACCTCCTCGAAGAGTCAATCCGGTTTGTGAAACATGGTTTCCCACTCACAAAGCCATGCTGACCATGTCGAATCAGCCCTTGCCTTTGTAAATGTAAGGATCCCTTTTCTCTCAGAATCTCCTCCAACAACTTCCCCATCACTGGTCTCACGGGGCTGTAATTTCCTGGCTTTTCCCTGCAGTCCTTCAGTGATGGAACAGCATTAGCCAACCTCCAGTCTTCCAACATCTTACTGTGCCTGTTGATAATATACATATCTCTGTAAGGTACACTGCAATCTCTTCCCTAGCTTCCCACAGTATTCTAGAATTGACCTAATGAGCGACTGAGGATTGATCTAGCTTTATTTGTTTTAAGATTCCAGCACTTTCTCTTCTCTGTTGAGGATTCTTTCCAAGACATCACTATTTATTTCCCCACGTTCCCGAGCTTCCATGTCTTTCTCCACAGTAAATACTGACAAGACTATTTTGTGTAATATCTCATCCATCTCCTCTGGTTCCACACATAGGCGACCTTATTGATCTTTAAGGGCTCCTATTCTCTCCCATGTTACTCTTTAGCCCTTATTGAAACTTGCATAAAGGCTTCTGATAATTTAAATACACCATTATCCCCTATACCAGTACACCCCTCCTACACCTTACAATTCTGCCATTTATATTCACACCAACAAATTCAATCCAAAAGGCTCGTTGCTGTATCAGTCGGCATGGAGACCACTGTCACACACAGTTACTGTACTGCCCTTGCCATAAGTACATTCAGTGTCCTGGCTGTAACCATATTGACATTCCCATCACTGGTTGGAGCCGACAAAAGAATTCCTGCTAACGGTTGCTGCTGCTTGCTTATTCTCAGCTTTACTTTTCATATTCAGATCCACATGACTTTCTCATTAATGCATTAACCTAATGCTTCCTGCATAACTTGTTGGCCATTTTGCCTAGTCTGCCTATTGGGACTAGATTGGTTTGGGATATCTGCACAGCGTGGATGGGTTGGACCGAAGGGTCGGTTTCCATGCTGTACATCTCTCTGACACTATGACTCTATCCAAACAGCCCTTCAGTATTCATTTACCAGCGATGGTCATCTCCAGAATGACAGTCCCATCATATCTGTTCACTGTCATTCCATCTTCCTTACGACGAACGCAGGGAGTCATTCCTCAGTCGTGGGGGGTTGAACAGATGAGTAGAGGTTACAGAGATAGGGAGGCTTATAGGGACCCGAGGATGTTAGAGTTAAACAGATTTACATCTGTTGAAGAAGGTCAGTGGGACAAAGCGATTTGGGGATTGAAGGAATTTACAGAGATCGAGGTAGCTGGATTAGACTCTGGAGATAGGGATAGGGATGGAGAAAGGAAGAGGTAGGCAGACTGAGAGGCACAGACAGGGGGCTGTTTCATCTAGGAGATTATTGTGTATACTAACAGAGATATGGAAAGTTGTCATGACTGAAGACATTTACAGATATAAGAAGGCTTCTAGGCTCTGGAGGCTACATAGATAAGATGGCAATGGAGAATGCCAGGTTACTGGGTTGGAGATAGTTACACAAATGGGGAGGGTTGCACAAACTGAAAGAGGTTCCTATGGTCGAGAGGGGTATGGTGTCGGGAATGAGGGTGAAATTTAACAAGATAAAGATCAAAGAATTGGAGAAGGATAAGGAGATTACAAATTTTTCACAGCTAAGGAAGGGTTGTCGGAGCTGGAGAAGATTACATAGGTAGGGACCGATGAGGAGGTTAAAGACAAATACATTGACATGGAGGGTGGTATTGGTGGGAGGAGCTCACAGGGATAGACAGGGCTGTCAGGGTTTATAGGGATGAAGGAATTTAGTATCTACTGGAGAAGGTTAGGGATTAGGGTGTTAGGGACTGGAGAACCTGACAGAGACAGAGAGAATGGTGTGGACTAGAGGAGATTCCAAACAGAGGAAGGATTATCGGGACTGGAGAATATTACAGACATCACTAAAACAGCATGGGCCAGGATTGATGCCTGCGATCCGCTGTGCTGTCGCATTGAGGACCAGTACAGCAGAGGTGAAAGCAGGACCCTCACAAGATGGTGGGCATGAAGCGTAGAATGTTGCTGTTCCTTACCCAGCTCTGTATCTATGTCTGGTCTTCCAGGTCTGAATATAGAAGTCTACTACCTCCACCCTGTGCTGTTCACTGTGAGCAATCTTACCGGCTGCAGGAATTACTGAAGGCTTCAGATCTCCCTCTTCATCTCTCTCTGGCTTACCAACCAGTTTCAATGAGGTGATGGATGAGACAGGAGTGAGGAACATCCTGATGACCTGCATGAGACAGAAATAGACAGAATGGGAAATTAGACTGATGCAATGAGGATAACACATGCAGAGTGGCGCTGAGTCAAGCAGAGATCTCGAAAATCCCAGTCTCCATCCCTTGCCTGTGCTGCTGCATCTCTCTGGAATGGACAATTCTGTTGACTAAGGATCTCAGACCATCTGTAAGAGGGAGAAATGCTGACAGAGGCAGTAAATAGACCGTCACAGTGAGGGATACAAGATGGAGAGATACTGAAAGATATCACATTATTAGACACTGTATTAACAGGGAATTGTTTGAATTTGTAACAAAGACGCTGGGATAATTGTGAGGGGATTCAATCTTCCTACCTCGTCATCTCTTTGGCAGTGGCTCACAGATGAGGCTGACTCTCTCCCACTCTCAGTGGGGGTGGGGGAGTCTGGAGTTGGCTGTCCAGACTGATGTGGCCTTCCACAGACTCTGTTACACTTGAGGCAGAAGGTGGCCATGGAAAGGGGGTGGGTGGGGCGTTGATATGGCAGCGCGCTCCTTGTGCTGTTTTCTCCTGGATTCCCGTTTTCCCCACAGAAAGTCTCGAGGTGCTCGACACCTTCCCAATGCTCCTTCCCCACTTCAGACGGTCTTGGCCGATTTGATTAAGAGATGAAAAAGAACCGACCAATTCTGAAGTAACCAACATTTAGAAATGTGGAGGAGTGCTTAGGAAGAGGAAATATTGTCAGTGTTTAATCAGAGTAGCGTAACAGGGAGAGTTGAAGGTGCTGGAGATGGTGAGAGTGTTACAGAGAGGGGCAAAGGCCTGAACAATATTATAAAGCCAGTACGGATTGCTGCAGCGAGAGCTGTTTGCAAAGGGAGGATGGACATATGTATTTTTCATTGATCCATTCAAGGCCTAAGGATGTCACCGGTTGGACCAGCATCCATTGTCCTCCTGCTAATTGCCCAGAGGCAGCTCAAAGTCAGCCATATTGCTGTGGGACTGGAGTCACATGTGAGCCAAACCAGGTAAGAATGTCATATATCCCTCCCTAAAGGACATACGTGAACAAGTTGATTTTTTCCAGATAATCAACAATGCGTATACAGAGGCCTCACTAATATCCTGTACAGATACACCATGACATCCCAACTCCTACTCTCAATGCTTTGCCCAATGAACGATAACCCTCCCAAACGCCTGCTTCACCAGCCTGCCTACCCGTGACGCTACTTTCAAAAAAACTGTGTACCTGAGTCCCTGGGTCACTGAAATGATTGACAACAATACCCAAGGTCCAAACATTAATTGTACAAGTCTAGACTGGTCTGCTTTACCACAGTACAACATCTTGCATTTCTCCACCTGTTATTCCTAACCTCACTGGTCCAGCAGTAGTGTTGATTCCTTTGTACTCTTCGATAACCCTCTTCACTGTCCACTTTATCACCAATTTCAGTCTCAACACAAACTTGCTAACCATGACTCCTGTATTATCATCCAAACTGTTTGTATAAATGATGCACAATAGTGACCCAGCACCGAACCCTATAGCACACCGTTGGTCACAGGCCTGCAGTTTGAGCGGCAACCCTCTGTGAACATGCTCTGTCTCCTACAGTCAATCCTGTTTTGTATCCAGTTGGTGAGCGCTCCCTGGTTATGTCTGATCTAAACTTACTAACCAGTCTGCCATGCAGAACCTTGTCAAAGGCCTTGATAAAGTTCATGTGGACATCGTGTACTGCTCTGCTTTGAACTCTCACTTGTCTACCTCCACACTCACATTTGAGACATGATTTCCCATGCACAAAGCCATGCTGACGATCATTAATCTGTCCTTACCTTTCCAAATGCACGATGATCGTTTCTCTCAGAATCGCGTCCAACACCTTACCACCCTGTATCAGTCTCACTGGTCTGTAGTGGCTGTCGATGATACAGATATCTCTGGAAGGGGCCCTGTAATTTCCTCCCTCGCTTCTCACAAGGCGCTGGGATACATATGATCATGTCCCAAGGTTTTATCTAACGTTTTGCATTTTAAGACATCCAGCACCTCCTGTTCTCCAATGTGAACTCTTTTCAAGACATCCCTATGTATTTTCCCAAGTTCCCGAGCTTCCATGTCTTTCACCACAGTAAATCCTAACACAAAATATTTGTTCAATATCTCCCCCATCAGCAGTGATTCCACACAGACAGCTTCATTGACCGTTCAGGGGCCCTATTCTCTCACGTGCTAATTTTTAGCCCTTGTTGAAACTTGTCAAAATGCTTATGAAATTTGAAATATCCCTCTACCGCAACTAGCCTCCCCCACCCTTATCTATTCTGCATTTAAGGTCACATCAAAATATAGAATCCAACAGATTTAAAAATATTCCCCTTTGAGAAAATCATACATCTCCCATTGTTTCTAAGTGTCCAGTTATCACTTATTGTCATATTCTTTATAGCACATTCCAGCACGTTCCCGACTTACTTTCAGGTTAACACCATTTGGTTTCAGACTGACTGCACAAAGGATTTTGAGAATCCTTGTGATTCAATCTGACACAGGTAGCTAACAGAATCAGCAGATCATAGAGAAGGCAAATCAGATGCTGCCATTTATTACAAAGGGAATGGAGTCTAAAAATAGGGAGGTCTTGCTAAAACGATGCAAGGTACAAGTCAGACCACACCTAGATTATAATGATCAGCATGCGTGCCCTAAGGAAAGACATTCTTGTATTGGAGGCAGGCCAGGGAAGGTTCACTTGGCTGATCCTGGAGATGGCGTGATTTTTCAATGAGAAGAGGTTGAGTAGATTGCCCTTGAACCTATTGGGGTTTTGAAGAATGGGAGAGAAATTGAATGAAACATCCAGGATTCGGAGGGGCTTTGACAGGTTAGATATCGTTAAGTTAGAAAATCGAACAGTACAGCAGAGTAATAGGCCCTTCGGCCCACCATGGCTGTGCTAACCATGATGCTATTCTCAACTAATCCCATCTGCCTGCACATGGGCGATATCCCTCTCTTCTCTGTTTGTTCATGTTTCTGTCTAAATGCCCTTCAAATGTTTGCTCTCGTTGCCACCTCTCCCACCTCCTGAGCAGCTTCGACCCTCTCGGTAAAGACAATTGGCCTCATTCATCTCACTTAAAACTTCTCACTCTCACCTTAAACCGATGCGCCCGAGTATTTGATATTTCTACATTGGATGGAGGATTCCAACTATCCACACTATTCACGCCTCTTCTAATGCTGTATACCTGTACCAGGTCAACCCTGATACTCACGCAAAACAATCCAACTGCGTCCAACCTCCTTAAACACATTCTCATCCAGGCAACATTCTGCCAACCCTCTGTTACATCCTCCCCAAAACCTCCACATCCTTCCTGTGGTGTGTCGATGAGAACGACACGCAACCTTCCAAACATGGCCGAATGAAGTTTCATTCAGTCACAACATGACATGCAAACGTCTGTACACTCAACACTGTGACCAATAATGGTAAGCATACCATACTCCCCCTCTACCACCACATCCTGTTGTGTTGTTATTTTTAGGGAGCTATGGATTTGCTTCCAATGTCCCTCTGTTTATCAATGTTTCCAATTAGTCAATTAATGTACTTCTCTCTTCCATTTGCCTTCATAAATGCATCACTTCACACTTGTCCCGATGAAATTAAATTTGCCACATCTCTGCACAACGTTCCAGCTGATCTACACACTGCTGCAACCTTTAACACTCTTCCTCACTATCCACAATTCCCCTAACTATCCCTAATCATTACATGCCTTTCCAAATGTCGTCTGCAAAATTACCTCTCAAACTGCTGACCTTTTCATCTGAATCACAGATATAAATTACACACAGACATCGCAGTACTGATCCTTGTGAAACAGCATTGGCCACAGACGTCCAATCAGAAATTGACCACTGCACATGCCTCTGTCTACTATCACCAAGAAAATATTGTATCCAACTTACCAACGAGCATGGATTGTGATTTGATCTTCCAGATCCCCCTTGCTATTTGGAAGCTGTCCATTCAAAATGACTCTATATTTTGATTCCCAGATTAAATTGGTTGTCTCACAAATGCACTGACTGCATCCTTTCTTCACAAAACAGGACCTTGTTTGGTTTTTTGCTGATCCTGCCTAAATCCCTGCAATCCCTCAATAATCACATTGCTGTCATGATTATTCTGCAGCCACACCTCCACAATAAGAGTTTTATCATATCTGTTCCCTTTAGTTCATGCTGTCATTCCATCTGCCTTGTTGCAAATGCATGGCGTGTGTCACCGAGAGAGGGCCTTTGAGGGACGGTTAGAGGTCACAGAGTGGGAGAGATGTTTGGGGGCACAACAATGTTGCAGGGTTAAACATAGTTACAGTTGCTACAGAATGTCCGCAGGAGAAAATATTTTATTGTTTGGAGGAAGTTAGAGAGATAAAGCGTCTTTGATTAGATTCCAGAGATAGGGATGTGGGTAGGGTTGTGGATCGTTATATGGACTATGTTGATCAGGGTGTAGAAACATTCACAGGATTCCAGGATGTCGTACATTTAACAACAGTTGTGGCATCTGGAGAATATCACAGTGATAGAGAGGATTGTATGGACTGGAGAATATTACAGGGAAAGGGTGGGTAGTATGGACTGGAGAATGTTGCAAGCACATGGAAGATGATATAAGCTGGAGAATACTGTAGCAATAGAGAAGAGTATATGGACGGGAGGATGTTGCACGGACAGGGATGAAGTTGTAGACTGGAAACAGTTAGAAGGAGAGAAGAATTTATGCTCTGGAAGATATGTCAGAGAGAGTGAATGGTGTGCATGCTGCAAGATACGACAGAGATAGGGAAGCTTGAAGAGGCTGGAGGAGACAGTGATAGAGAGTCTTGTGAGAGACCAGGTTCACTTATGAGCATAGGATGTGCTACAGTGAGCAGAGCCTTTTGCAGATATAAATGAGGATACAATGGCCAAAAAGCAGTCACGCCTATATATAGGTATATAGGAATTGAAGAAATTGAAGAGATTACACAGGCTCGGAGTGATGTATGCAGTGGAGGAGATTAACCTGATAGGGAAGCTTTTAGAGACTCAACAATGTTAGGAAATAATGGGAGTTGCAATGGTGAGAGCAGGTTTCAACAATTCGGAGGATATAGACCTGAACGAGCTTTGACAGATAGCTATGGTATAGTAAAGGGAATTGTAGTGGCTTCCCTTTCAGAAGCAATCCATAAGCACTTAAAACAGCCTGTTTGACTTGTGCATTATCTCTCGACCATTCATCAGACAGCGCTGTAAATATTTCACTGGTTCTGCCTACCAGCTTAGACTGAACTAGCATTACCCAGAAGACCTCGGGCCGCTCTACCCGTCTATGCAATTTATCAAATGAAATACAGAGTTCCTTGACAGTAGAGTCACAGGTAGTTAGGATAGCGAAGAAGGCGCTTGGTATACATTCGTTTATTGGTCAGAGTATTGAGTGCAGGAGTTGGGAGGTCATGTTGCGGCTGTACAAGACAGTGGTTAGGCCACTTTTGGAATACTGCATGCAACTCTGTTCTACTTCCGATCGGAAGGATTTTGTGAAACTTGAAAGGGTCCAGAAAGGATTTACAACAACGTTGCCAGGGATGAGCTATAGGGAGATTTTGAACAGGTGATGGTTGTTTTTCCTGGAGAGTCGGAGGCTGAGGGTGACCTCATAGAGGTTTATAAAATCAAGAGGGGCAT
Source organism: Chiloscyllium punctatum (assembly GCF_047496795.1). Taxonomy (NCBI): domain Eukaryota; kingdom Metazoa; phylum Chordata; class Chondrichthyes; order Orectolobiformes; family Hemiscylliidae; genus Chiloscyllium; species Chiloscyllium punctatum. Next base: position 25,008,196 of record NC_092790.1, on the reverse strand, counting down.
GGATAGGGTAAATAGACAAAGTCTTTCTCCTATGGTGTGCCAGTCCAGAATTATAGGGCGAGGTTTAGGGTGAGAGTGGAAAGATATAAAAGTAAAAAGGGGAAACGTTTTCACGCAGAGGATAGTACATATATGGAATGAGCTGCCAGAGAACGTGCTGGAGGCTAGTACACCTGCAACAGTTAAAAGGCACCTGATGGGTATATGAATAGGAAGGGGTCAGAGGGAGATGGGCCGGGTGCTAGCAGGTGGGACTACATTGGGTTGGGATATCTGATCTGCATGATGGGACCATGAATGGGTTGTGGAACCTTGAGGATGTTATGATTTGAACCACAGGTAATGTTTGATTGGATCTTTCTGTCAATCTTACAGATGGTACAATTGCAACATTTAAGAAGCATTTGGATGGATATAGGAATAGAAAGGGTTTGGAGGGGGATAGGCCAGGTACGGGCAGGTGGAACTAGATTGGGTTGGAATATCCTGTCGGCATGGCCGGGTTGGAATGAAGGGTCTGTTTCTATGCTGTACATCTCAATGACTGTAAGATTGGCTTAATGGTCCAATCAAAAATTACCTGTGGTTCAAATCATAATATCCTCCATGTTCCACAAGCCATCCCCTGTCCCATCCTGCAGGTTCAATGAATCCCGGGACCTCTCACCTTCTGCAAGTCCCACGTCCCTTCCGACATTTGTACCATCCTCCAGGTTCTGCAGCCCTTCATACCTCGGAACATGTCCCATACTCTCCAACTCCTCCTTCCTCTGCAATGTTCCCCAGAAGGGCACTGGAGGATGGTGGGGGTTACAGAGATATGGAGGGACATCAGGACGGGAGGATTTTGCAGACATTAGGAATAAAGGGACTTGAGGAGGTTTCACAGTTTATGAGTGTTGTAGGGACTGGAGGAAATTACAAAGATAGGGATAGTTTTAGATTGGAGGATTCTGCAGAAAACCTTTACGTGGTTAAAGGCAGGATTCTTAGCAGCGTGCAGGAACAAAGGGATCCTGTGTCCCTCAGGTTCCCACCCAAGTTGACAGGCTGTTAAGAAGGCGGATGGTGTGTTGGCTTTCATTAGCAGGGGGATTGAATTTAAGAGATGTGAGATTTTGCTGCAGCTCTACAGAACCCCAGATAGACCACACTTCGAATATTGTGAACAGTTCTGTTCGCTTCATTATAGGGAGGACGTGGAAGCTTTAAAGACAGTGCAGAGGAGGTTTAGCAGGATACTGCCTGGACTGGAGGGCATGCCCGTAGAAGGTAGGTTGTGGAAGCTCGGGCTTTTCTGATCAGAGCGAAGGAGGAAAAATGGTGACTTGTTAGAGGTGTACAAGGGAATGAGAGACATAGATAGAGTGGATAACCAGAGACTACTTCCCATGGCGAAATGGCTATCACAAGGGGACACACGTTTAACGTAATTGGCGGAAGGTTTAGCTTAGATATCAGAGGGATATGGGCCAGGTGCTGGCTGGTAGGACTAGATTGGGTTGGGATATCCTGTCGGCATGGATGGGACTGGTACGTTATTTACACAGAGTGTGGGGGGTGCGTGGAATGGACTGCCAGCCGTGATAGTAGATTCAGACACATTACAGACATCTAAGCAACTCTTGGATAGGTATATCAATGATAGTAAAATGTAAGGTATGCAGGTTCGTTTCATCTTCAGAGTAGGAGAAAAGGTCATCACAATATTGAGGGTGTAAGGGCTTGTACTGGAATGTGCTATTCCATGTTTTAAATAGCAAGGGTTGTGATGGCAGCAAGAGGTTTCGGGAAGCGGGAGAGGATGCGATCTGAATGAAGTGACACAAATAGGAGGCATTGCTAAAGTTGTATGAGGTAACAGAGGCAGCAATGGTCTGATCTGGAGCAGATGCCCAGACTGGGAGAATTGTGGGGACTGGAGGTGCTTTTACAGGGAGGGAGGAGCATAGAGCCACAGGAGGTTACAGAAATGTGGAGAGCTGTCGGGCCTACAGGAGTTCATGGAGATGGGGAGGTTGGGAGGAATGGAGCAGTTTACTGGGAGAAGGATGTTGGTAGGATTGAGTGTTTTACACGGACAGGAATGTTTCAGGTGAATGGAGTTGAGTACAGAGGTAAAGTGGGTTGTACAGATTGGAAAAAGAAATAGACGTATGGAGGGTAGTCGTGACTGAAGATGTTTATAGACACAGGAAGGCTTAGGTTCTGCAGTTATTTCGATAAAGAGGGTGTGGAGTCAGACAGATTCTCCAAGTGATAAAGACAGCAATTTTGGTTGGAGACAGCTTCACAGATTAGGGAGCATTCGTAACCTCCTCCAGTTTGGTCAGAGTGGGAAGGGTTGTAGGGGAGGGTGATGTTTACACACGTAAAAGCTGGAGAAGATTGTGGAAATGAGTAGATGGATGGAGACACTGGAGGAGCTTACATTGACAGTTTGGGTGCTGGCAATGAAATGATATCACATCGATAGAGGGTCTTGTAGGAACTGTATTGAAAGAGTCACAGGCATTGGAATGACTTCTGCAGATTGGGAGAATTACAGGGACTGAGAGGATTGTAGGGTCTCCACAGATTGATCGTGTCTTTAAGAATATGTAGATACGGAAATCTTAAACCCAATAAATGCAGTCTTCATTTCAAGACCAGAGCCTTATTATCGCTCATGAGCCAAGGATCCCTAACCCTGCCAGCTTTTCCCTTTACCCCAATGGGGCATACTGGTCCTGGATTCTTGAGATCACACTTTTAAAAGCCACCCATTGCCAGTTGTTCCTTCTCCTTCAAACAGACTCAACCAATCGATTAGAATCATGATGTGGAGGTGCCAGTGTCGGACTGGGGATGTACAAAGTTAAAAATCACCAGACACTCGGTTCCAGTCCAACCGGTTTATTTGAAAGCACTAGGTATCAGAGCACTGCTTCTTCATCAGGTGGTTGTGGAACACAATCCTAAGGTACAGAATTTATCGCAACAGGATGGCAGTGTCATGGAATATAATATCAAACAAATGTAGTTTAAGCCTTTCATCTGTTACAGTGATCACCAGCGCTTCCAAAGCGAGTTGGATTATAGCTGGGCATTGTGCAATTTTAAATTCACAGCATTGACGCTGGCCAGATCCTGCAGAATGGACCCAAACCTGGCCCTGTTCCAGTTTTCCTCTTCAATCTGTGGACCTGCTGATCTTTTTCCATAACGATGTTAAAACGAAGACAGTTTTGGGCACTGGACCCAAAGTGCTCTCTGAATGACACTTCAGTCACTTGCCCGACCTGGTTTTCTGAGGGGAGGTCCAGTGTTGCACCTGCCTGAGTAGAGTAGGGCCCTCTGCATATTGATTTAGGAACCTTCCTTGGACACATTTGCAAAATTGCTCTCCGTCCAGGTCTTTTTATACTCTAGTTGGCCCAGCCAATACAAGGAATATTAAAATCTCCAGCCTGCACTCCACTATTATTCCTATAGTTATCTGCAATCTCTCTACACAGCTGCTCCTCTGGTATCTGTTTGGTCGACAACAGTCTACAATACAGTCCCATCAAAGTGACCACCCCGCAACCCCCATCTTCTTTCTAACTTCTAACCATGTGAAATTTTAAATGAAGTTTTAAAAATTGGAACTACCAATCCATAAATAAGTATTGATAAAAATCCAAACACTTGACCTTCAGAGAAAGACAACAGTTCACTCTCATGTGGTCTGCACGACATACCCACAGCAAAGTGTTTGCCTCTCAATTACCCTGTGAAATGGGCGAGCCAGCTGCTTAGCTCAAGGGCAGCAAGGGATGGGCAATAAAGGCTCGTCAGCCAGAGACACGCACATCCCAAACCTGATTTTTTTAAAAAATCCATTCAGATTGGTCCCAGCACAGTTCCAATGGAACAATGTCCTGGCCAATCACGTTGGAAGATTTATGGACAGGTTTTTAAACTGACAGAGAGGATGCAGGGACAGTCTTCAGGTGAAAGGAGCTTTCCAAATCCAAAGAGAAAACGTGAAGCATCAGAGCAGCGTGGGAATGTGACTGAAGACAACAGAAAGGAACAGAATGGGACAAAGTTTGACAAAGATCAGCAAATCGATTTGTGACAGGAAATTGTGGGAAGGATTAAATTATGTGTTTTTATTAATGGACAAAGTCTCTGCAACAAGGTAGATGGATTTGTGACACAGAGATAAATTGGATTTAGACACCAGAGAGATGTGGTTACAGGGAGAACAAAAGGTGGAACGTAAATATTCAATGGTTCACAACCTTGTGCAAATTCAGGCAAAATAGACGACGCTAACAATAATGGGTAAAAAGGCATTACAGAGAAAGCATTTGGCATCAGGTCAAAAGTACAGTCAGTCTGAATGTAAATTCTGGTTCCTACTTGCCAAGGACACAAGCAGCAGAACAGTTTTAGACCACCCACCGAACAGCATTTCATGGCTCGTCACTGCAATTAATAGGAATTCATTGGAATGTTTAATACAGGCATGGGGAACATTTAGTGAAACGTCAATATTTGCAAAGTCTGGGACAATCACACTGACAACAGTGATATTGGAAGAGGAGTTCAGAGAATTTTTTTCAGTCTTTCTTGTAATAGCACATTGTGCAACTGGCGTGGGACGTAACTGTCTCAGAGAGACTGTTGTGTAATAAAACTTAGTGAATGAGTAATGTCACCTGCAGTGAACCTCTGGGAAATTGTGATAAAGTGCAGTTTAAAGAAATACAAAACTTTAAAGTGAATCACAGAAAGGACAAGCTACAACTAGAAACAAAAATAGCCAATGACATTAGTTGGAGAGGAGAACTGACCAAGGTAAACACGCTAAACAGACTGAAATATGTGCCTGTAAATGAACAGTGGAAAACGTTTGAAGGAACAATGTAAAATACTCAACAAAACGCCATTCCACTTAAACAGACAAAAACTCAGCAAGAAATCCCCACCAGTCCCTCACTCAGGACAAAATGGATCTTATTAGATTATGAGGTTGAGAAGATGACCACAAAGTACTAAAAATCCTGAAGTGAGAGAGAGTTTTAGAGTAAGTTTTAAAAGGATTGCAATGGGTCTGCTCGCAGGAGGAGGGCAATGGGAAGGGGAATCGTTGTCAGGGTTTATTGACACGATACGAACATGGAGCGGAGAACGTGCTGGAGGTGGTGAGAGTGTTACAGAGAGTGGTCAGGGTCTGAACGGTGTTACAAAGCCAGTACGAATTGCTGCAGCTGTAGGGGTTTGCAGAGGTAGGGAGGGATATATATATATTTTTATTTATTCATTTATGGGATGTGGGTGTCACTGCCTGGACCAGCATTCTTTGACCCCATGCTAATTACCCAGAGATTGTTGGGGCCCTGGTGGATAAATATAATACTTTGCTGGCCACAGGTGAAGTGCTGAATGACTGGAGGATCACTAATGTGGTTCCTTTGTTCAAGAAGGGCAGCAGGGATAGGCCAGGTAATTACAGAGCAGATCGTCTGACAGCAGGGGGCGGGACATTATTGGAAACTACTGTGAGGATGAATCGACACTTGCAAAGGTAAGGATCAACTCAGTTTAGTCATCACGGATTTGGCAGAGGGAGATACTGTCTGAGGAATTCAGTTCAGTTTTTTTTAAATGATGCTTAAGTATATTGATGAGGGCAGTGCAGATGATGTGGTTTACATGGACTTGACTAAGGCCTTAAACAAGATCCAACATGGAAGGCTGGTCCAAAAGGACTGGGTTCCAAGACAAGTTAGCAAATTGTATGTAAAATTGGTGGATAGAATACTTTCACCACCGGGTATACCACAGGGATCTGTGCAGGAACCATTGAAAATTAACAACTCGGATGTGAAAGCAGAAGGTATCATTAGTCGGTTTGCAGATGACATGAAAGGTGAGGGCGTTGTTCACAGTGAGGCGGATGGTCTCCGTCTGCCGTCCGAAGTCGATCGGATGATAATCTAAGCAGAGTTTAGTTCTGATTGAAGTGAGGGTATACTCTGTGGGAGGTACGATAAGTGAAGTACAGACATAATAAACGGTAGGTCCTTGTGGAGTACTGAGGAATACAGAGACCATGGTGGACAAGTCCATAGATCCCTGAAGGTGTCAGCACAGGGAGACAGGGTGGGAAAGGCACCTCAACTGGGGGCGGGAGGGGGACCCATATCCTGGTGGGGTGAATTGCGAGAGATGCTTGAGAGGATATAACCCAGCCTGGCAGCGTATTGGACCTTAAATAAACGTAAGGCCAGAAAGAAGATTGAGGCATGTACACGAGTTAAAGACAGGAATTTCAGCAGACAAGGCAGGCAAGAACATAGCAGGGAATGGGGGAAAAGTGATGATTAAACTGCATTTATTTCAATGCAAGGGGCCAGACAGCTAAGGAAGATGAACTCAAGGCATGGATTGGAACTTGGGACTCGGACATTATAGTTATTACAGAAACACAGCTGAGGGATGGGCAGGACTGAAAGTTCATTGTTTCAAGGTAGAGATGCTACAGGAAGTGGAGACAAGAGAGAACGTGTGGTGGTGGGTTTTGATTGCATGAATCATCACAGCAGAACTTAGGGAGGATATTCTTGTGGGATCGCCCAGTGAAGCTATGTTAGTAGAACTGAGAAATAAGAATGGGTCATCACTTTGATACGATCGGACTGCTGTCCCTGAATAATCTGTGGCAGACTGAGGAACAAATATGTCGGGGCATCTTAAATATCAACCATAATATTAGGGCTGTTATGGTAGCCTTTATGAACTTTCCAATCCTAGACTGGGATTACCAGTGTGCAGTGTTTGCAAGGGAGGTATTTGGTAATTGTGTTCCAGAAAACTCCCAATCAATATGGGAATGGCCTGAAAAGAGAAAGGGGCAAAACCTGACCTCCACTTGGGAATTAAGGTAGGGAAAGGGACCGAGATGTGAGTGGGAAAGCGTTTTGCCAAAGTGACCACAGCTCTAGTAGTTTGAAAATAGCTTTGGAAAAGGACAGGCCTGGTCCACAAGTGCAAATTTTAAAATAGCCTGACCAATCCTGATCGTATTAGCCAGGAACTTTCAAAAATGTGATTAAGGAAGGGAATTATTTACAGGGAAAGGGAAGCTTGGCAAGTGAGAATATTTTAAAAGTGAGATGAAAAGTTCGATCAGCGCCAACATTTTCCTGTTTGTGTGCAGGTCAATGCTGACAGCATTCGGAAACACTGGTTGTCTCTTGAGGGTCTGGTCAAGGAAAAGGGGGCACATGTCAGCTATAGCCAGCTGGATCAAGGGAATCTCTGAGGATATTCAGGGGCTGTAGGAATACACTTTGAGAAGAAAACAGGAACGGAGAAAGGCTTCATGAAATAGCCTCAGCAGAGAAGGAAAGGAGAATCCAAAAGTGATTGTATCCGTATATTAAGAGTGCATAAGTAACTCAGGACAAAATAGTGTCCATTAAAGATCAATGAGGCCATCGATGTGTGGAACTACAGGATATTTGCTAAGATCCTAAACAATTTTTTTTCACTCTAGAACTTACTGTGGAGAAAGACGGGGGAACTCAGGGAACAAGAGTAATACATTAGATCACAATTGGAGTTATCTGCAATTCCAGTCTCTCTGCTACAGGAAGGATGTTGTGGAACTTGAAAGGACTCAGAAAAGATTAACAAGATATTGCCCGGCTTGTTGCTGAGTAACCTGGGGTTACTGTCACTGGAGAATCGGAGACTGAGGGATGATCTTACAGAGGTTTGTATGAACATGAGCGGCATGGATTGGATAAGCATTCAAGTCCTTTTCCCAGAAGTTGAAGAGTCCAAAACTAGAGGGCATAGGTTTAAGGTTAGAGGTGAATGTTTTACGGAGGGACTGAAGGGACAGCTTCTTCACACACATGGTGATGTGTGTATGGAATGAGCTGAAAGAGAAAGTAATGGAGACTGATACAATTCCAACATTTAAAATGGGCATTTGAATAGTAAGGGTGGGCAGCATGGTGGCACAGTGATTAGCACTGCTGCCTCACAGCGCCAGAGACCCGAGTTCAATTCCCGACTCAGGCGACTGACTGTGTGGAGTTTGCACATTCTCCCCGTGTCTGCGTGGGTTTCCTCCGGGTGCTCCGGTTTCCTCCCACAGTCCAAAGATGCGCATGTGAGGTGAATTGGCCATGCTAAATTGCCCGTAGTGTTGGGTAAAGGTTCGCGAATTGGTGGGTTACACTTCGGTGGGTCGGTGTGGACATGTTGGGTCGAAGGGCCTGTTTCCACACTGTAAGTAATCTAATCGAATCTGTCAGTAATCTAATCTAAAAGGGTGTAGACGTATATAGGCCAAATGCTGGAAAAGGGAATGGATTTGTTTAGATCTTCTGGTAAGCCTGGACGAGTTGGGGACTGAAGGGTCTGTTTCTATGCTGTATATCTCTATGACTTGAAAAGAGTGCATATTATAAAAGAGGTGGTGCTGGAGGTTTTAAAACTCAAAGCTATGGCAAGTCCCAGAACCTGTGGGATGCTAGGGAAGAAATTGTGGAGCCCCTAGCAAAGGTATGTGTACTACTGACAGCCATGTATGATGGGCTGGCAGGCTGGAGGGTGGCATCATGGACAGTGAAGGATGATTTCTGAGATTACAAAGGGATCTTGATGAAGGGAGTGAATGGGCTGAAAAACTAGAGATGGAATTCAATCTGAATAAATACGAGGAAATTCATTTTGTAAAACAAAAAAGGGTAGAGATTATACAAGTAATGTTAAGGCTTCGGATAGTGTTTTAGAGCAGAGGGCCCTCCGGGTTCAGTTACATAATCCTTGAAGCTTGCATCACAGGATGGATAACACAGTGCTTTGCATGCCTGACTATTGCTCAGTCCATTGAGTGGAGGATTTGGGACGTCATGTTGAGATTTCACAGACATTTGTGAGGCTTGTTCTGCAATGCCCTGTCCAGTTCTGGCCGTCCAGTTAACAGGGAGGATATTATTAAGCTGCAGGGGGTTCAGAAGAGATTTCCCGGGATATTGCTGGGTTTGGAAGGCTTGAGTTCTGAGAAATGGCTGGATATGCTGAGTCTTTTTTCACTGGAGCCTGGAGGTTGAGACATGATGCTATAAAGGTTTATGAAAAAAATGAGGTATATAGAACAATTTAATGGTAGTTGCCTTTTCCTCAGGATGGGGGAGTCTCAAGAGGAGGGGCCACATTTTTAAGGTTAGAGGAGAGAGATGTTCAAAAAAAAGGTATGGGGAAATTTGCTACACAGAGGGTGGTTTGAGTGTGGAATGAACTTCCTGAGAAAGGGGTTGATGTGGGTACAATTACAACATTTAAAAGATATTTGGATGAACAGGTGAATAGGGAAGAGTTGAAGTGATATGGGCCAGCAACAGGCAGCTGGAAAGAGTTTAGTTTTAGATTATGGTGGGTATCAACTGAAGGGTCAGTTTCCATGCTGTATGGCTCTATGGCAAGAATATGGTTTGATTCCATTATTGAAGAAAAGATCAGGGCTGGGTCCACTGATGTGCATCATCGACATAAACGATTTGGTTGAAAATATCGGAGTGATTGTGCGAAAGTTTGTTGATGATCAAATGAAAGTTGTAGTGGGCAGTAAATACGGTTATCAAAGGGGATCTTGACCAACTGGGCCAGTGGCCTAAGGAATGAAAGATGGAGTTTAATTCAGGATTTTGTTAAGACAAACCAGGGAGGACTAATACAGTTAATAGAAGGGCTCTGGCCAGGGTTGTCGAACAGAGAGAGAGACCGGGGGTGCAAGTTGCATTGTTCCTTGGAAGTGGCATCACAGGTGGACAGGGTGGGGAAAGCGACATTTGGCACATTTGCCGACATGGGCCAGCACTTTGTTACATACATTAGAGATATTTGTAACATTGTCCTAAATATTTCCCTTGGGCAGAGGAGGCCACGGGATGACCCTAAGAAAGTTGAATAACCAAGGGTAGGTGAGTCCAAAACGAGAGGGTATAAACGGGAGGTGAGAGAGCAAGGATTTAAAGAGGGAGCTGAGGGAGGAACATTATCCACAGAGGATGGTGCATAGACGGAACAGACTGCCTCAGGCACATGGGAGAAACAAGAACAATTACAGCATGGAAAAGACGTTAGGGCAGGTACATGGAGAGGAGAAGGTTTGAAGAGATAAGGGCCAAATGCAAGAAAATGAGACTCGTTCAGTTTCGGTATTATGGACAGCATTGAGAAGTTGGACCACAGGTTCTGTTTCCGTGGTGTATCACTCTGTATCCAGTTAAAGAGGATTAGTGTACCAAAATAAAGCTTGTTGTAGACACTGAAGCAAATTACAGCGATGGGGATGGTCGTCTGGAAAGCAGTACATTTCAAATATGTGGAGGGAGTATCGGGAAGGGAGGAGGTTACAGGGTCAGGAACTATTGTAGGAGTTAAAAATGACTGAAGACACTGGTGCACAAGCCATGCCATAGGCACAGAGTAGCAGAGTAGTGAGTCTTAGCACAGTGTTGGAGGGAGAACACAGAACAGAAAGATCCCATGCAGCTTTCACAACCTCTCGTCGGAGGCCTCCTCTCCCTTCTGTTGTACTGATGCTCACTAAGACAGCACAGGACTGGATTGATAACTGTGAACTCCTGATGCGGTCTCAGTGCAACATAGGATAAAGTAGACATGGTGATTGAGCATGGGGTGTGTCTATACTGTGCTCCCCATCCAGAACTGTATCTATATCATGTCTTGTTAGCGATGTTTGGAGCCTTCTCATTGCAGTCTGCTCTGTGCACTATGAGTGATCTTACCTCACTGCAGGATTTATTGAAGGCTCCAGATCTCCCTTCCCTTTGTTTCTCTGGCTGACTAACCATCTTCAATGAGGTGATGGATGAGACACTCAACAGTTGGGAAGTCTATTGAGTCAGCAACTTCCTGAGGACCTACAGGAGACAGAGAGATAGACAGAATGGGAAATTAGACTGATGCAGTGAGGGTTAAACAAGGAGAATGGAAATGAGCCCCACAGATATCTGAAAAATCTCAGACTCCATCCCTGGACTGTGCTTTTACGTCTCTCTGGAGTGGAGAATTCTGTGAGCTCAGAATCTGGAGTAGCTGCAAGAGTGAGAGATGCTGACAGAAACAGCAATTAGATCCACACAGTGAGGGATACCACATGGAGAGAGACTGAGTGATATCACTGTAGTGCTGGAAGACTTCAGGATCACACAATCATGTTGGAAGAATGGGTTTTGCTTCATGTATCAGTGCTCAGGGATGAGCAAAAAGTGAGCAGGTGAAGTGATGGCCTAGTAGCATTATTGTTAGTGCATTTGTCCAAAATCTCAGTTAATGCTCAGGGGTGCCAGGTTTGTCCCATCATAAGGTATGATGACTTTTTCCTGCAGACCTTAAGTGATGCGATAACATTAGCCACCCTCCAGTCTTCTGGTAACTCATTGTGTCTGTTGATAATATAAATATCTCGATTAGGGACACTGCAATCTCTTCCCGAGCTGCCCATGAATATTTAAGGTTAGACCTAATAAGCTACTTAGGATTGATCCAGCTTTATTTGTTTTCAGATTCCAGCTCTTTTTCTTCTCTGATGAGGATTCTTTCCAAGACGTCGCTATTTATTTCCCCACGTTCCCGAGCTTCCATGTCTTTCTCCACAGTAAATTCTGACAACACTATTTTGTCTAATATCTCACCCACCTCCTGACAGTTAAGGTGCCCTATTCTCTGTATAGGTTTCTGAAAATTCAAATAAACCGGATCCTCGGTACAACCGCTCCGACACCCGTATCTATTCTGCTATTTATATTCACACCAATAAAAATACAATCCAACAGGCTCGAAAACACATTCTCTTTTTATTAAAAGTGTTTCTAAGGGTCCAGTTATTGTTCATTGACATATCCTTTCAAACATATTTCAGCTCCCGACCTACTGTCAGGCTAACACTGTTTGGTTTCAGACTGGCAGCAGAAAGGGTTATGGGAGTTCATGTTTATCAATCTGAAAATTGTAGCTTACAGGTTCAACAGATCATAGATGTTTTGGAAATAAGGAGGGTCGTGGGGACTGAAGGACATTATGGAGATAGGGAGTGACGTGGGGACTGTATGAGATTATGGACACAGAGAGTGCAGCGGTGACTGAAGAACATTATGGAGATAGGGAGTGCTGTGGGGCCTGAAAGGGGCCAAAGAGATCTGCAGAGCTGTTGGGCCTGAAGGAGGTTGCACAGATCAGGAGGATCATGGGGATTGAAGGAGGTTACTCTGAACGGGAGGGCCGTTGGGTCAGGATGAGATTATGGAGATAGGGAGGGTCGTGGGACCTTTTGGAGATTATGGAGTTAGGCAGGTTTGTGGGGAATGATTCGGTGATATGGATAGGAAGAGTCGTGGGGACTGAAGGAGTTTATAGAGATAGGGAGGGCTGTGGGGACTGAAGGAGGTTAAATAGATAGTACGCTTATAGAGAAGCACAGGAAAGAAGAGCAGGGATTGGCCATTTGACCACAGAGTCAGTCCCACCATTCAGTATGATCACGACTGATCATTTAACCCAGTACAGTATTCCTGCTTTCACACCTTACTCTGATATAATAGTGACTACTGGCATTTAGTGATACAGAGGGCTGTAGTAACTGGGACAGGGGTGTGCCTTACAGAGATAGGGAGGGTTGTGGAAGCTGGAACAGGTGACAGATACAGGGTGGGTTTTAGGAATGGGAGGACTTTACGCAGATTTGGAGAAATGCGGCGATGGGACGTGATAACAATCACAGGGAGGATTTTGGGAGCTCAACCTGAGATGGGTACAGCTGAGAACAGAAGTGAGTCAAACAATTAGGGCAGGCAGGGACAAGGTAGGACTAATAAATTAAACTGCATTTACTTCAATGCAAGGGGCCGAACAGGGAAGGCAGATTTACTCAGGGTATGGTCAGGAATATGGGACTGGGATCTCATAGCAATTACAGAAACATAGCTCAGTGATGGGCAGGACTGGCAGCTTAATGTTCCAGGATACAAATGCTACAGGAAGGATAGAAAGGGAGACAAGAGAGGAGGGGGATTGGCATTTTCGATAACGGATAGCATTACAGCTGTGCTGAGGGAGGATATTCCCAGAAATACATCCAGGGAAGTTATTTGGGTGGAACTGAGAAATAAGAAAGGGATGATCACCTTATTAGGATTGTATTATAGACCCCCCAGTAGTCAAAGGGAAATTGAAAAACAAACTTGTAAGGAGATCTCAGCTATCTGTAAGAATAATAGGGTAGGTATGGTAGGGGATTTTAACTTTCCAAACATTGACTGGGACTGCCATAGTGTAAAGGTTTAGCTGGAGAGGAATTTCTTAAGTGTGTACAGGACAATTTTCTCATACAGTATTTGGATGCACCTACTTGAGAAGATGCAAAACTTGACCTACTCTTCGGAAATAAGGCAGGGCAGGTGACTGAGGTGTCAGTGGGGGAGCACTTTGGGACCAGCGACCATAATTCTATTTGTTTTAAAATAGTGATGGAAAATGATAGACCAGATCTAAAAGTTGAAGTTCTAAATTGGAGAAAGACCAATTTTGACGGTACTAGGCAAGAACTTTCGAAAGCTGATTGGAGGCAGATGTTCGCAGGTAAAAGGACGACAGGAAAATGGGAAGCCTTCAGAAATGAGATAACAAGAATTCAGAGAAAGTGTATTCCTGTCAGAGTGTAGAGGAAGGCTGGTAGGTATAGGGAATGCTGGATGACGAAAGAAATTGAGGGTTTGGTGAAGAAAAAGAAGGAAGCATATGTCAGGTATAGACAGGATAGATCGAGTGAATCCTTAGACGGGTATAAAGGAAGTTGGAGTATTCTTAAGCGGGAAATGAGGAAGGCAAAAAGGGGACATGAGATAGCTCTGGCAAATAGAATTAAGGAGAATGCAAAGGATTTTTACAAATATATTAAGGATAAAAGGGTAACTAGGGAGAGAATAGGGCCCCTGAAAGGTCAGCAAGGCGGCCTTTGTGTGGAGCCACAGAAAATGGGGCAGATACTAAATTAATATTTTGCATCAGCATTTACTGGGGAAAAGGATATGGAAGATATAGACTGTAGGGAAATCGATGGCAACATCTTGCAAAATGTCCAGATACAGAGGAGTAGTGCTGGATGCCTTGAAACGGTTAAAGGTGGATAACTCCCCAGGACCTGATCAGGTGTACCCGAGAACTCTGTGGGACGCTAGAGAAGTGATTGCTGGGCCTCTTGCTGAGATATTTGTATCATCAATAATCACAGGTGACGTGCCAGAAGATTGGAGGTTGGCAAAAGTGGTGCCACTGTTTAAGAAGGGTGGTAAAGACAAGCCAGGGAAGTATAGACCGGTGAGCCTGAACTCAGTGGTGGGCCAGTTGTTGGAGGAAATCCTGAGGGACAGGATGTACATGCATTTGGAAAGGTAAGGACTGATGCGGGATAGTCAACATGGCTTTGTGTGTGGGAAATCATATCCCACACACTTGATTGAGTTTTTTGAAGAAGTAACAAAGAAGATTGATAACTCAGAGTGATAGATGTGATCTATATGGACTTCAGTAAGGCATTCAACAAGGTTCCCCATGGGAGACTGATTAGCAAGGTTAGATCTCATGGAATACAGGGAACACTAGCCATTTGGATACAGAACTGGCTCAAAGGTAAAAGACAGAGGGTGGTGGTGGAGGATTGTTTTTCAGACTGGAGGCCTGTAACCAGTGAAATGCCACAAGGATCGGTGCTGGGACCTCGACTTTTTGTCATTTACATAAATGATTCGGATGCGAGCATAAGAGGTAGAGTTAGTAAGTTTGCAGATGACACCAAAATTGGAGGTGAAGTGGACAGCAAAGATGGTTTTCTAGGTTTCCAACAGGATCTGGACCAGATGGGCCAATGGGCTGAGAAGTGGCAGATGGAGTTTAATTCAGATAAATTAAAGGTGCTGCAGTTGGGAAAGGCAAATCTTAGCAGGACTTATACACATAATGGTAAGGTCCTAGGGTGTGTTGCTGAACAAAGAGACCTTGGAGTGAAGGTTCATAGCACCTTGAAAGTGGAGTCGCAGATAGATAGGATAGTGAAGGAGGCGTTTGGTATGCTTTCCTTTATTGGTCAGAGTATTGAGTCCAGGAGATGGGATGTCATGTTGCTGCTATACAGGACATTGGTGAGGCCACTGTTGGAATATTTTGTTCAATTCAGGTCTCCTTCTTATCAGAAAAATGTTGTGAAACTTGTAAGGGTTCAGAAAAGATTTTCAAGGATGTTGCCAGGGTTGGAGGATTTGAGCTAGAGAGAGAGGCTGAATCGGCTGGTGTTGTGGCGTCGGAGGCTGAGGGGTGACCTTACAGAGGTTTACTAAATTATGAGGGGCATGGATAGGATAAATAGACAAGTCTTTTCCCTGGGGACGGAGAGTCCAGAACTAGAGGGCATAAGTTTAGAGTGAGAGGGGGAAGATATAAAAGAGACCTAAGGGGCAACCTTTTCACGCAGAGGGTGGTACATGTATGTAACGAGTTGCCAGAGGATGTGGTGGAGGCTGATACAATTGCAACATTTAAAAAGCATTTGGATGGGTATATGAATAGGAATGGTTTGGAGGGATATGGGCCGGGTGCTGGCCTGTGGGACTAGATTGGGTTGGGATATCTGGTCGGCATGGACAGGTTGGAACGAAGGGTCTGTTTCCATACGTACACCTCTATGACTCCATCACTCATGGAGGGTATAGAAATAAACTGTGTGGTCGCGTCTGGAGATTAAAGGTATAAAGGTTTGTAGTTACTGAAGGAAATTACATCAATCGGGACCAGCAGAGTTTACAGAGATTGAATGCGTTTTAGAGACAGGAAGAGTTCATAGTCATCATTAGAAATGCAGAAACTAATTTATGAGACAAGCAGGGTCACTCTGCTTTGTGCGCAGAGACAAGGAGGAGTCTAACAGCTGGAGGAGGTTACTAAGGTACAGAGCTTTTTTGTTGTCCTGACGGGGAAGGTTACAGAGATCATGAAGGTAGTAGGAGTTCAAAAAAGTCACAAAGACAGGGAGGTTTTTCAGGTCTGGAAAGGACTACATTGACCAGGACGGCATAAGGAACTGAAGAGTTGTTTTTCACAGATAAGGAGAGATGTGACAGAACCTGGGATTAAAGGAAAAGGCAGAGACTTTGAGAGTTGTAGTGGTAGGAGGAGCTTACAGGGATAGGCAGGATTGTAGGGGCTGATAGAGATAGGGGAAGTGGTATCGATGAAACAGACAATGGAGAAACTGACAGACATAGGGAGGGTTCTGTGGAACAGATGGATTTGCAGACAAGATGGTGATAATGAAGCCTGAGAATTTTCTCATGTTCCTTGCCCAGCATTGTTCCAACATCATGCCCTCAGGGTTTGAATTAAAGTCCACTAACTCCTCCCTGTGCTGTTTACTGTGAGTGATCTTACCGGCTGCAGGATTTACTGAAGGCTCCAGATCTCCTTCTCCATCTCTCTCTGGCTGACCAACTGTCTTCAATGTGGTGATAGATGAGACAGGAATTGGGAATTCTGCTGAGTCAGGGACATCAGGAATACCTACAGGAGACAGAGAAGTAGACAGAATGGGAAATTAGACTAATGCAATGAAGGTTACACATGGAGAATGGCACTGAGTCCCACAGAGATCTGGAAATTCCCAGTGTACATTGCTGGCCTGTTCTGCTGCGTCTCTCTGGAGTGGAGAATACTGTTGGCTCAGGATGTGGAGAAGCTGCAAAAGCGAGAGACACTGACAGAGGCAGCAATTAGACCCACGTAGTGAGGGATATCACATGGAGAGAGACAGTGATATCAGCAGAGTGCAGGAATGTATCAGGATCACACAATGGTATCATCAGAAGTGCTTCTGACCAGTGAGCAACTGCTACCAGTCTCAGGGAGGACTGAGCTATTTTATTGGGATCGGCTCCTCTGGTACCAGATTATGCAGTGTGCTATAAACGGACACAGATAAGGAGGGGGACAGGTCTGAGGTGAATGGAAATTCCTAAGTCCAAAGAGAAAGGTTGAAATATTGGAACACCATGGAGATGTGGATGAAGACCAACAGAAAGAAACAGTAAGGGAATGAGTTTAATTAAAATACTACATTCTTAAATAGATTTGTGACAGGAAATTATTGTTTAAAATAAAGTAAATGCCATTTCTGCCCCTAACAATTCCTCACACACCACAAGTGACATCACTTCCGCCACTCACATCATCGCTGATGTCACACACTCAGTGACTTCTGCCCACGCCTACTGCCGTGTTTGCCACCACTTCCGCCCACAAACGCCGCGCACTTGCATTCTGCTGACACCACCCCCAGCTCGCACCATCACCATCCCTGCCCCCAGAACCCTGAGGGGAACATCACCCCTGCTTATGACTCCACCCCCATTCCCCCAACACCACACCCACTCCAGTTACAGGCTCAGTTCCCTCCCACAGCTCCACACCTACGCCAGGTCCCAGCTCCCAGTCCTGCCGAGTTTCACCATTCCCCTGACCTCCCCCTCACTGAAGACGAATGATCAGTCGTCAGCAAAGGCGTCACCTTTATCTCCCTCCGTCCACACATCAATTAATTTAATACACGCTGTGACATTGAACACTTCTTCTGCCGCCTCCGAGATTACTTTTACAATCAAGACTCCCACCAACCTTCCGAGGACCCCTTTGCTCACCTCCAATACACTCCATCCACCTGGACACCCCGTGCTGGCCTATTACCTGCCTTCGATCTCTTCATTTGCAACTGCCGCTGAGACATTAACCGCTTCAACCTTTCTACCCCCTCCCCCACTCCAAGCTCTCACCCTCACAACGTACAGCCCTCCATTCCCTCTGCTCCAATAGCGACCTCACCATTAAACCAGCAGATAAAGGGAGTGCAGTGGTAGTCTGGTGCACTGACCTCTACACCGCTGAAGCCATGATGCCAACTCAAAGACACCTCCTCCTACCACCCCCTCTACCATGACCCACCTCCCATCACCAAACCGTCATCTCCCAGAGCATACAGAACCTCATCACCTCAGGAGGTGATCTCCCACCCACAGCTTCCAACCTCATTGTCCGGGATCCCCCACTGTCCGGTTCTACCTCCTTGCCAAGATCCACAAGCCTGTCCACCCTGGCCGACCCATTGTCTCAGCATGCTCCTACCCCACCGAACTCATGTCTGCCTACCTCAACATTGTCCAATCCACCAGTCCAGGAACTCCCCACATTCGTTCGAGACACCTCTCACACCCTCCACTCCTCGAAGACTTCCGTTTCCCTGGCCTCCAACGCCACATCTTCACCATGGATATCCAAACCCTCTACACCTCCATCCACCATGACCAGGACCTCCAAGCCCTCCGTTTCTTCCTCTCCCAACGTCCACAACAGAACCCTTCTACCGACACTCTCATTCGTTTGGCTGAACTTGGCCTCACCCTTAACAATTTTTCCTTCAAATCCTCCCACTTCCTCCAGACCAAAGGGGTAGCCATGGGCACCCGTATGGGCCCCAGCTATGCCTGTCTCTTTGTTAGCTACCTGGAATAGTCCATCTCCCGTAGTTACAATGGCACCACTCCCCACGTCTTCCTCCACTACATTGATGACGGCATTGGCACCACGTCGTGCTCCCTCGAGGAGTTTGAGCAATTCATCAACTTCACCCACACATTCCACCCTGACCTTAAATTTACCTGGACCATCTCTGATACCTCCCTCCTCTTCCTGGACCTCTCCATCCCGATTAATGACAACCGACTTAACACTCGACATTTTTTATGAACCTACCGACTCCCACAGCTACCTAGATTACACCTCTTCCCAGACTACCGCCTGCAAAATTACCAACCCGTATTTCCAATTCCTCCGCCTCCGCTGTACCTGTTCCCAGGAGGGCCAGTTCCACCACAGAACACACCAGATAGCCTCCTTCTTTCGAGATCGCAATTTCCCTTCCCACGTGGTAAAAGATGCCCTCCAACGCATCTCGTCCACATCCCACAACTCCGCCCTCAGACCCCATCCCTCCAACCGTAACAAGGACAGAACCCCCCCGGTGCTCACCTTCCACCCTACCAACCTTCGCATAAACCAAATCATCCGCCGACATTTCTGCCACCTCCAAACAGACCCTACCACGAGGGATATATTTCCCTCCCCACCCCTTTCTGCCTTCCGCAAAGACCGTTCCCTCAGTGGCAACCTGGTCAGGTCCACGCCCCCCAAAATCCCACCCTCCCTTCCTGGGACCTTCCCCTGCCACTGCAGAAATTGCAAAACCTGCGCCCACACCTCCTCCCTCACCACCATCCAAGGCCGCAAAGGAGCCTTCCACATCGAAAGTTTTACCTGCACATCCACCAATATCAATTATTGTATCCGTTGCTCCCTGACAGTCTCCTCTACATTGGGGAAACTGGACACGTCCTCTCAGAGTGCTTTAGGGAACATCTCTGGGACACTCGCACCAATCAACCCCACTGCCCTGTGGCCCAACATTTCAACGCCCCCTCACACTCTGCTGAGAACATGCAGGTCCTGGGATTCCTCCACCGCCACTTCCTCACCACCCGACACCTGGAGGAAGAATGCCTCACCTTCCGCCTTGGAACAGTTCAACCCCAGGGCATCAATGTGGACTTCACCAGTTTCCTCATTTCCCCTTCCCCCATCTCACCCCACCTCCAGCCTTCCAGCTCAGCCCCGCCCTCATGACATGTCCTAATGGCCTATCTCCCTTCCCACCTATCCACTCCACCCTCCTCTCTGACCTATCACCCCCATCCCCACCCCCATTCACCCATTGTACTCTTTGCTACCTGCCCCCACCCTCCTCTCTGACCTATCACCCCCATCCCCACCCCCATTCACCCATTGTACTCTTTGCTACCTTCCCCCACCCTCCTCTCTGACCTGTCACTTCCTTCCCCACCCCATTCACCTATTGTACTCTATGCTACTTTCTCCGCATCCCACCTCCATCTCATTTATCTCTCCACTCTGCAGGCACCCTGCCTCTATTCCTGATGAACGGCTTTTGCCTGAAACGTCAATTTTCCTTTTCCTCGGATGCTGCCTGACCTAACGTGCTTTTCCAGCACCACTCCAGTCTAGACTCTGGTTTCTAGCATCTGCAGTCCTTGTTTTTACCTTATTGGAGGAATAGACTACCGAGATAAGGCATGTTGTAGACACTGAAGCAAGTTACAGGGATAGGGATGGTAGTCTGGAATGCAGTACATTTCAAATACGTGGAGGGACTATCGGGAAGGGAGGAGGTGACAGCGATAGGATCTGTTATAGGACTTAAAAATTATTCAAGACACAAGACATGCCACAGATACAGTGTTGCAGAGTAGTGAGTCTTAGTACAACAGAACTTACATTGGGGTGGTGACTGAGCCTGGGGTGTGGGTGTGGGTGTGTGTGTGTGTGTATTGTGCTCCCCTCCAGCACTGTATCTGTGTCATGTTGTGTTAACAGATGTTTGGAGCCCTCTCATTGTCCTTTGCTCTGTGCACCGTGGGTAACCTTACTTCACTACAGGATTTATTGAAGGCTCCAGATCTCCTTTCCCTTTGTCTCTCTCTGGCAGCAACTGTGTTCAATGAGGTGATGGACGATCCACCCAGCAGCTGGGAAGGCTATTGAGTCAGGACTTTCCTGAATAGCTACAGCAGACAGAGAAATAGACAGAACGGGAAATTAAACAGATGCAGTGAGGGTTACACATGGAGAATGGCACTGAATCCCACAGAGATCTGGAAAATGGAGTGATATTAAGTAATAGTCCCAGATTGCTGGAAGATGTCAGGATCCACAATTGTGTGGGAAGAATGGGTTTAGCTTCATGATGCCCTGGTATCAGTGCTCAGGGATGAGCACCCAGTGAGCAGGTGAAGTGATGGCCTAGTGGTATTAATGTGAGAGAATGTATCCAAAACCTCAGCTAATGTTCAGGGGAGGCAGGATTGAATCCCGCCATCTGAAAAGCAGACATTTGAAATCAATAATTTTAAAAATAATAATTAACAATCCACAAATAAGTATGAAACCATTACTGATGTACAACAAATCCAAATATTAGTCCATTAGAGAAGGGCATCTGCTCATCCTCACGTGGTCTGCATGACATACCGACAGCAAAGTGTTTGCCTCTCAATTACCCTCTGAAATGGCTGTTCATGTTACTCAGTTCAAGGGCAGCTAGGGCTGGGCAAGAAAGGCAGGTCAGCCAGAGACACCCACATCCCATACCTGATTTTTTAAAAATCCATTAGGATCATCCCACTGGAACCGTGCTGGGACCAGGGTCCTGGCCAACCATGTCGGTATGTTTATGGACAAGGCTTTAAACTGACAGGGAGGATGCAGGAACAGGTATCAGGTGAAAGGAGCTTCCCAAATCCAAAGAGAAAAGGTGAAGTATGGGAGCAGCTTGGGAATGTGTCTGAAGACAAGCAGAAAGGAACAGGATGGGACAGAGTTTTACTAAAATTGTATATCAGGAAATCAGCTTGTGACAGAAAATTGTGGAAGAGAGTAAATTATGTTTTTTTTTAATGGACAACGTTGCTGCAATAAGGTCGATGGATTTGTGACACAGAGATAAAAGAGATTTAGACAGCAGGGAGATATGGATACAGGGTGAACAACAATATTCAGTGGTTCACAATCTTGTGCAAACTCAGTCAAACTGGGCAACGTTAACAATAATGGATAACAAAGGCATTACAGAGAAAGCATTTGGCCTCAGATCATGAAGTAGAGTCGGTCTGAATGTAAATTCTGGCTACTACTTACCAAGGACACAAGCAGCAGTACAGTTTTAGCCACCGAACAGTATTTCATTGCTCATCACTGCATTAACTAGGAACGCATTGGAACTTTTGAACAAAGGCATTGTGAGAATTTTGGAAAACTTCAATATTTGTATAATCTGGGACAATCACACGGTCAGCATTGATATTGGAAGGAGTTCAGGGAATTTTTTTTCAGTGTTTCTTTGAAAAACACATTGTGCAACTGTTAAGGGACATCACTATTGCAGAGCGACAGTGTAATGAACCTTAGTGAATGAGTAATGTCACCTGGAGAGATCCTCTGGGAAATTGTGATAAAGTGCAGTTTAAAGAAATATAAAGATTTAAAGTCAATCACAGAAAGGACAAGCTACAACTAGAAACAAAAACAGCCAATTACATGAGTTGGAGAGGAGAAGTGAGCAAGGTAAACAGGCTAAACAGACTGAAATATGTGCCTGTAAATGAACAGTGGAAACCATTTGAAGGAACAGTGTAAATCACTCAACAAAAGGACACTCCATTGAAACAGTAAAAACCTCAGCAAGAGATTCCCACTGATCCCTCACTCAGGACAAAAGGGATCATACGAGATTATGAGGCTGATAAGATCGCCAAAAAGTTTTTAAAATCCTGAAGTGAGAGTGTGCTTTGGGAGTAAATGTTAATGAATTGGAATGGGTCTGCTCGCAGGAGGAGGGCTTTGGGAAGGGGAACCATTGTCAGGGTTTATTGACACGATAGTAACAGGGAGAGGTGAAGGTGCTGGAGGTGGTGAGAGTGTTACAGAGAGTGGTCAGGGCCTGAATGGTGTTACAAAGCCAGTACGGATTGCTGTAGCTGGAGGGGTTTGCAGAGGTAGGGAGGGACACATGTATTTTTATTTATTCATTCATGGGATGTGCGTATCACTGATTGGACTAACATTCTTTGACCCAACTGCTAATTACCCAGAGGGTAGCTCAGAGTCAGCCATATTGCTGTGGGTCTGGAGTCACATGTTAGCCAGACCAGGTTAGAATATTTAATGTTCTTCCCTAAAGGAGGTAAGTGAACCCCATGAGTTCTTGCCACTGATCAACAATGTTTTAATGGTGGCCCCACCAATGTCTTTTACAGATACAACATGACATCCCAACTCTTACTCTTAATGCTCTCCCCAATGAAGGGAACCATCCCAAACGCCTGCTTCACCAGCCTGTCTGCCAGTGACACCACATTCAATGAACTGTGTACCTGCATCCCTGGGTCACTAACTGACGACACTACCCAGGGCCCGAACATTAACTATACAGGTCCCACCCTGGTTTGTTTCACCAAAATGGCACACTTCACATTTATCTAATTAAACTCCATCCGCCATTCTTCAGCCCATTATCCCAGCAGTACTGTTAATCTTGTTGTATTATATATAATCTACTCCACTAACCACTTTATCACCAATGTCAGTGTCACCCATGAAGCTTACTTGCCAGGAAACCAATATTTCCATCCAAACCATTTATCCAAATTACAAACAACAGGGCTCCCACTACACTGCTGGTCACATGCCTCCAGTCAGAAAAAACATGCCCCCTTCACCCTCTGGCTCCGACCATCAAGTAATTTTTGCATCGAGTTCACTAGCTCCTCCTGAATGCCCTATCCTCTTACACTGATCTGAGCTTATTACCCAGTTTACCAGACAGAACGTAGAACACAGAACAGTACAGCCCAAGGCCCTATGGCCATGATTTCATGCCAAATTCTTATCCAACTGTAAGATCAAACTAACCTACATACCCTTCATTTTACTATTATCCATGCGTCTGTCCAAGAGTCTATTAAATGTCCCGAATATATCCAATGTTACTACCACAATTCGCAGTACATCCAACCACTTACCATTCTCTATCCTCAGATCCATCCTCCATTCACCTTAAAATTATACCCCTTTGTAATAGCCATTTATGCCATAGGAGGAACGGTCTCTGACAATTCACACTCTCTGTGCCTCTCATCACCTTGTTCACCTCTACCAAGTCACCCCACACCTTTCTTCACTCCAATCAGAAAAAAATTAGCTCCCTCAACCTTTCTTCATAAGAAATGCCCTCCATTCCAGGCAGCATCCTGGTAAATCTCCTGTGTACGCTCTCTAAAACTTGCACATCCTTCCTGTAAAGACGGGACCAGAAATGAAACATAATATTCCACGTGTGGTCTCACCAGGACGCGATAAAAGATGTAGTAAAACCTCACGGCTCTTAAAATCAATCCCCTTGCTCAGGAACGCCAACACAATATATGCCTTTTTAACAACCCTATCAATGTGCGTGGCAACTTGAGGGATCTGTGGACATGGACCCCATGATCTCTCTGTTCCTCCGCACTGTCAAGTATTCTGCCTTTCACCCTGTATTCTGTATTCAAATTCGACCTTCCAGAATTAATCACTTTACACTTTTCCAGCTTGAACTCCATCGGTCACTTCCAGCCCAGCTCTGTGTCCTGTCAATGTCGCATTGCAACCTACAACAGCCCTCCACATTCCCCACCACTTCACCATAACCTTCATGTTATTGGCAAACTTACTAACCCAATCTCCAACATCCACATTCAAGTCATTTTAAAAAAAATCACAGTGAGCAGAGTCCTAGAGCCGATTGTTACAGAACCCCACTGGTCACTGAGCTCCAGGATCAATACTGTCCACCTGCTGCCATACTCTGTCTACTCTGGGGTATCCGAGCCTGTATCCACACAGACTTCCCTGTATCCATAATCATCCTTCTTTTTTTAAATGAGCTATCAACGTATTCTGACATATCCTCAAAGAATTCAATAAGATTTGTGAGGCATGACCTGACCCCTTACAAACCAATTCTGACCGTGGCTAATTTAACTATGGTTTTCCAAGTAGTCATAAATCCTGTCTTTAGAGTCCTCGCCAGTAATCTGCACACCACAGACATTCGACCAAATCTGTAATTCCCAGAATTCTACTTCCGTAATATGGTCCAGACTCTACTAATCTTCCCTCCTCTGCCATGTTCCCCAGAAGGGCACTGGAGGGTGGTGTGGGTTACAGAGATAGGGAGGGATATCAGGATAGGAGGATATTGCAGACATTAGGAGGTTTGCAGTGCCAAATGGAGGCTTCAGTAATTGTGAGGTTTCATGGTGATGAAGGCATTTGACGAGGGAGGTAGGGAGGGAGGATCGTAGGGAAATGAGAGGTTTCACGGTTTAGGTGTTTTGTTAGGACTGCAAGAGGTTACTGAGTTGGGGAGGGTGTAAGCACTGGTGGATATTACATAAACATGTGGTTTTCGTTGCAATGCAGGAAGAGGATTCAGGAAGCTGGAGAGTATGGGGTCTGAACGAGGTTACATAGAGAAGAAGGACCATAGAGCCACAGGAGATAACGTAAATGTGGAGAGCTATAGGGCCTGCAGGAGTTCATGGAGTTGGGAATGTTGGGAGGGATGGGTAAGTTTACAGGGATAAGGATGTTTGTAGGACAGGACTGGATCACCGACAGGGAGTGGTTTAGGGAGTTGAGCAGATTACAGAGATAAAGATGTTTGTATCGACTGGAAGAACAAACAGAAATATGCAGGGTAGTCGTGACTGGAGATGTTAATGGATTTTAGTGAAGGCTTAGATTCTAGGGGTTATGGAGGCTGTGGAATCTGGAATTCGTTTAAGAGATTGGGATAGCAATTTTGGTTGGAGACAGTTTCGCAGATAAGGGAGCATAGCACAAACAGGAGGAAGTTGTAGGGGAGGGTGACGTTTAAACAGATCGTGGTGTAAGAGGTGGACAAGGTTATGGAGATGGGTAGATGGTGGAGACACAGGAGGAGCGTACATTGACAAGGGTGGGAGGAGGGTGTTAAATAGATAGTGGGTTTTGTGGGAACTGGATTGGGAGAGGCACAGACATGGAGTGAGTTCGACAGATCAGGATTACTGCAGAGACCTGAGAGGATTACACAACGAGGAACGTACATCAGTAAGGAGTGTTTTAGAGTCTGGAGGAGATTACAGTGTTAAGGAGAATATTGCGGATCAGGCCAGGTGTAAGAGACGGTGATGGTTGACAGGGCTGGACAATAACCTGAATAGAATCACCATAGCGTGGAACCAGGCCGTTCGGCACAGCCAGTTCATTACAAATCTCTGAAGAGCATCTGACCCAGACCGACCCCGCTACCTGTACATCAAACCCTGCATTTCTCGTGGTGAACTTACTTAAACCACATATTCCTGAATACTACAGTCAATTTATGATGGCTAATTCACTGATGGTGCAAATTTTGGACACACACAGCAATGCAGCGACACGCAACCACACACAGTGAGGGGGATACTCGCAGACACTCAGTCAGGGAAGGACATGCACACACACGCACAATGAGGGGGATACACACAGACACACAGCGAGGGAAGGACATACACACACACACAGTGGGGGGGATACACACAGACACACAGCGAGGTAAGGACATGCAAATACACACAATGAGGGGGATACACACAGACACACAGCGAGGGAAGGACATACACACACACACAGTGGGGGGGATACACACAGACACACAGCGAGGTAAGGACATGCAAATACACACAGTGAGGGGGATACACACAGACAAATAGTGAGGGAAGGACATGCAAACACACACAGTGAGGGGGATACACACAGACAAATAGTGAGGGAAGGACATGCACACACACAGTGAGGGGGATACTCGCAGACACACAGTCAGGGAAGGACATGAACACACACACAGTGAGGGACATACACGCAGACACACAGCGAGGGAAGGACATGAAAACACACACAGTGAGGGGGATACACACAGACACACAGCGAGGGAAGGACATGCACACACACAGTGAGGGGGATACTCGCAGACACACAGTCAGGGAAGGACATGAACACACACACAGTGAGGGACATACACGCAGACACACAGCGAGGGAAGGACATGAAAACACACACAGTGAGGGGGATACACACAGACACACAGCGAGGGAAGGACATGCACACACACACACACACAGTGAGGGGGATACACGCAGACACACAGCGAGGGAAGGACATGTACACACACAGTGAGGGGGATACACACAGACACACAGCGAGAGAAGGACATGCACACACACAGTGAGGGGGATACTCGCAGACACACAGTCAGGGAAGGACATACACACACACAGTGAGGGGGATACACGCAGACACACAGCGAGGGAAGGACATGCAAACACACAGTGAGGGGGATACACGCAGACACACAGCGAGGGAAGGACATGCACACACACACAGTGAGGGGGATACACACAGACACATAGCGAGGGAGGGACACACACACAACGAGGGAGGGACACGCACATACGAAGCAAGGGAGAGACACGCACACACGCAGCGAGGGAGGGACACGCACACAGCGAGGGAGGGACACGCACACAGCGAGGGAGGGACACACACACATACAGCGAGGGAGGGACACGGACACACACAGCAAAGGGAGGGGCATGCATACGCGCACACACACAGACACAGCGAGGGAGGGACACGCACACACAGTGAGGGAGGGACACACACACGAGGGAGAGACCCACGCACACAGCAAAGGAGGGACACGCACAGACATGCAGCGAAGGGGAACACACAGGCACAGCAAGGGAGGGACATGCACATACACAGCAAGAAAGGGATACGCACACACAACGAGGAAGTGACACGCACACACACAGCGAGGGAGGGACATGCACACACAACCAGGAAGAGACACGCACGCACACATCGAGGGAAGGACACACACAGTGAGGGAGACACACACAGAGCGAGGGGGGGACACGCACACAGTGAGCGAGATACACACACACACACACACACAAACACAGCGAGGGAGGGACACGCAAAGACACGCAATGAAGGGACAAACACAGCAAGGGAGGAACACGCACAGACACGCAGCGAAGGGACACACCCCCCCCCACACACACACTGACACAGTGAGGGAGGGACATGCTGAGACACGCAGTGAGGGAGGAGACATGCACACACACAGCGTGGGAGGGACATGCACACACACAGAGTGGGAGTGACATGCACACACACAGCGAGGGAGGGACACGCACACACCCAGCGTGGGAGGGACACGCACACACACAGCGAGGGAGGGACATGCACAAACACAGCGAGGGAGGGACACGCACACACACAGTGAGGGAGGGACACGCACACACACAGAGTGGGAGTGACATGCACACACACAGCGAGGGAGGGACACGCACACACCCAGCGTGGGAGGGACACGCACACACACAGCGAGGGAGGGACATGCACACACACAGCGAGGGAGGGACACGCACACACACAGCGAGGGAGGGACACGCACAAATACACACAGTGAGGGGGATACATGCAGACACTCAGCGAGGGAAGGACACACACACACACACACACACACTGTGAGGGACAGGGGATACACACAGCGAGGGATGGG